>NW_006921816.1:3582200-3589221 GCF_000298275.1 Orycteropus afer afer | reverse complement strand
AAACAAACAGCAGACATAAATCCAATCATATAAATAAGTTTATGTAAATACATTAAATTGTTCACATAAAAAAATCAGATCATATAAATATGATAATTGTCAAATTAGAGTTAAAAAAACACAAGATCAAGTATATGTCTATAAGAGATACAATTTATATGAAAAGATACACATTGATAGAAAGTGAAAAGATTAAAAAAGGTATTGTTGTTGTTATGTGCCATCAAGTCGAACCCGACTCATGGTTTTCCAGGCAGTATCAGTACGGAAGTAGATTGCTCCATCTTCCTTCTGAGGAGTGGCTGGTGGTTCCCACCAGCCTTCTGGTTAGCAGTCAAGTGCCTTAGGCACTATGCATCAGAGCTTCCAAGAAGGTGTACTATACAAGAAACCCACCACTCCTCTGTCAGTTTGTCATACTGTGGTGGCTTGTGTGTTGCTGTGAGGTTGGAGGCTATGCCACAGGTGTTTCAAATACCAGCAGGGTCACCCATGGTGGACAGGTTTCAGTGGAGCTTCCTGCCTAAGAAAGACTCAGAAGAGGGAAGGGACCATCCACTTCTCAAAGAATTAGCCTGTGAAAACTTTATGAACAGGAGTGGAACACTGTCTGATATATTACTGGAAAAAACTATGAATATTCCTGAAACATTGTCCAATATAACACCAGAAAATGAGCCACTCAGGTCAGATGGCACTCAAAATATGACTGGGGAAGAGCTGCATTTTCAGAGTAGAGTCGACCTTAATGATGTAGATGTAGTAAAGGTTTTTGAAACTCCATTTGCTGATGTGGCACAACTCAAAATGAGAAGAAACAGCTATAAGCATCCATTAATAATCAGAACATGGAATGTATGAAATATGAATCTAGGAAAACTGGAAATTGTCAAAAATGAAATGAAATGTGAAAAGATTAATATCCTAGACATTAGTGAATTAAAATGTACTGGATTTTAACCACTCTGAATCAGACAACTGTATGATCTATTATGCTGAAAATGTCAAATTGAAGAGGGATGGTGTGGCATTCATTGTCACAAAGAATGTTTCAAGATCTATCCTAAAGTACAATGCTGTCAGTGATAGAATAATATCACACTGTACCTATAAGCAGCATAATGATAAGTGGAGAAAAGATTGAATTTGTCAAATATTTCATACAGTTAACACCAATGGAAGCAGCAGTCAGGACATCAGACGATGTATTGCACTGGGCAAGTGTGCTGTAAAAGACCTCTTTAAAGTGTTGAAGAGCAAAGATGTCTTTTTGAAGACTAAGGGATGCCTAACCAAAGCCATGATATTTTCAATTGCCACATATGCATGTGAAAGCTGGACAATGCATAAGGAAGACTGAAGAAGAGTTGATGCTTTTGAATTGTGGTGTTGGTGAAGAATACTGGAAGTACCATGGACTGCCATAAGAGTGAACAAATCTGTCCTGGAAGAAGCGCAGCCCAAACTCTCCTTGGAAGCATGAATGGCCAGACTTCATCTCTCCTCCTTTGTTTATGTTGTCAGAAGGGACCATTCCCTGGAGAAGGATATCATGCTAGGTACAGTGAAGGGTAAACAAAAAAAGGGGAAGAACTTCAATGAGATGAATTGACACATTGGCTGCAGTGATGGGCTCAGGTGTGACAAGGATTGTGAGGCTGGCACAAGATGAGACAGTGTTTCATTCTGTTGTACTTAAGGTCGCTATGAGTCAAAGTCAACCTGACAGCACCTAACATCAATAAACAAAAAACAACCATAAAAGGGCTGGAGTAGCTGTACTAGTGTTATACAAAATAGCCTTTAAGACAACAACAATAAAAAGTTAAGAGAGACATTCCATAATGATAAATTATATCAGAAAGATATAACAGTAATAAACATGTATATATGAATACAATAATACAATAATGGATAGAACAATTGGAAGAAAATGGAAGACCTAAATAACACTATACTTTATGTATAAATTAATGCAAAATAGATTATAGACCGAAATGTAAGAGCTAAAACTATAAAAATATTAGAATAAACATAGGAGTGAATCTTCATAACCTTGGGTTACACAATAATGTTTTAGCTCTTCTAAACCAGAAATGACAAAAGGAAAAAAAATTAAAATTGGACTTCACCAAAATTGTAAGCCTTTGTGCCTGAAACTGTATGATACCATCAAGGAAGGGAAAAGATAGCCCAATGGATGGGAGAGAACATTTTCAAATCATATATCTTATAAGGGGCTTATATTCAAAACATATGTAACATTTACAGCTCAATTATAAACAAACAACCTAGCTTAAAAATAGGCAAAGACATTGAATCAATATTTTTTCAAAGAAAATATACAAATAGCCAAGGGCACAAGAAAGATTCTCAATATCTCAGTCATCAAATCAAAACTACAACAATATTCCACATCACACTTACAGAATGGCTAAGAAATGGACATTTAAAACAATTGGGGCAATAACAAGAGTTGATGAAGATGAGGAAAATTTAGAACCCTCATACAGAGCTGGTGTGAATGTAAAATGGTACAACCATTGTGGAAAACAGTTTCACGGTTCCTCAAAAAATTAAACATAGTGTTACCTATGAACCAGAAACTACACTCATAGGTCTATACCCAATAGAATATATCCACATAAATATTTGTACACAAATATTCATAGCATAGATAAATAAAGGCAAAAAGTGAACACAACTTAAATGTCCATCAACTAACTGATAAATGGATAAACAAAAATGATATATCCCTACAATGGAGTATTATTCATTATTAAAAAGATGAAATACACCAACAATATGGATAAACTTTGAAAACCTACTAAGTAAGTCAAGAGACAAATTACTATATATTGTATGACTCCATTTATATGAAATGTCCATTGTAGACAAATCTATAGAAACAGAAATTAGATTAATAGTTTCTTTGGGCTCAGGAGGAGGTGGTTGAAAAGAATTAGTAATGACTTCCAATGAATATGAGGTTTCTTTTTGGGGTGATGAAATTGTTCTGTAACACAGCTCTGTGAATACACTAAGAACCATTGAATTGTACACTGTAACTAGTTGATTGTATGATGTGTGAATCACAGCTCATAGTTTTAAAAAAGTAAGGATTGGGACTTCCTCTTAAGCCTATGAAGGATTAACTGCTGTATGAATTGCCTTATTGTTTTAACTACTAGAATAATGAATAAAATGTATAAACATGAGTTTTCAGTCTTTGGGTAGCAGGCTATGCAGACTAGGATCCAGAAGGGAGGGAGAACAAACTTGGTGAATTATATGACTGCGTGAGCTTACTTCCTGGAGCCAGTGTCCAGGCCATAGAAACAGGAGGGAAATTGAAACAGAGCCTAGTGGTTTCACTAAATTGCAGAGAGATCAGAGATTGGGAAATTGGGTAGAATTTGTGAGGCAGAGTATCAGAGAGAAGGTAGTGTTTTATAGGAGTGCTCCCAGCACTTGCAGAAGGGTGTCATTGAATCTTTATACTTCTCTGAATATGTGTGGGGTAAAACTCCCAAAGTTTAGGAGAAAATACCAGAGATCAGTAGGTAGAAAAACTTTTTGAATATAAAACACTGGGCAAAGTTTGTGCTTCCACCAGTAAAAGTTGTTACATGCCGTCATGTTGGTTTCAACTCAAAGCTACCCTATGTACAGCAGAATGAAACACTGCCAGGTCTTGCAACTTCCTCACATTTATTGCTATGTTTCAGCCCACTCCTGAACCTCTTTGTCTACCCATTTTGTGAGGGTGCTCTTTCTTTGATGACCCTCTAATCTACCAAGTCTGATATCTTTTTCCAGGGAATAGTCCCTCCATAACATGACCAGAGTACAAGAGACAAAGTCTTGCCATCCTCACTTTTAAGAATTTTGCTGAACTCTTTCCAAGGGAGATTTGTTCCTTCTTCTGGAAGTCCATGGTATTTTCAATATTCTTTGCCAACACCATAATTCAAATACATCAGTTCTTTATTCTTCCTTATTCACTGTCCAGCTTTCACATATGAAACAATTGAAAATACTATGGCTTGAGTCAGGTGCACCTTAGTCTTCACAGTGATATCTTTGCTTTTGAACAGTTTTAAGAAGCCTTTTGCAACAGATTTTCCCAGTGCAATACATGGTTTGATTTCTTGACTGCTACTTCAATGGGTGTTGATTGTGGATCCAAGTAAAATGAAATCCCTGACAACTTCAATCTTTTCTCCTTTTATGATGATGTTCCTAATTGGTCCATTCATGAGAATTTTTGTTCTCTTTATGTTGAGTTGTAATCCATACTGAAGAACGTAGTCTTTGATCTTTGTCAGTAAGTGCTTCAAGTTATCTTCACTTAGAGTAAGGTCAGTTGTGCTGTTTGCATATCACAGGTTGTTAGTGAGTTTTCCTCCAATCCTGATGATGCATTCTTCTTCATATTGTCCAGCTTCCCAGATTATTTGCTCAGCATACAGATTGAGTAAGTATGGCAAAAGCACACACCCTGGTGTATACCCTTCCTAATTTTAAACTTTGCAGTATCCTTGTTCTGTTCAAAAGACAACCTCTTGTTCTATGTACAAGTTACTCGTGAGAACAAGAACATGTTCTGAAATTCCCATTCTTCACTATGTAATCCATAATACATTATGATCTACAGAGTGGAATGCCTTTGCATAGTCATTAAAACACAGGTAAATATCTTTCTGGTATTTTCTACTTTCAGCCAAGATTGATATGACATCAGCAGTCATATCTCCCATTCCATTTCTGAGTTATAAAAAGAGCAGTTAGAAGCAAGGACACACACACACACACACACACACAGGAAGATAGATGCCATGTGAAGATCATCCACAAACAAAGGGAGGCCTAGAATCTAAGGGTTGTCACCAGACACAAGAACAAAGACAGAGGCTCACAGAAGGAATTGACATGGCTGAGACCCTGATTTGAACTTTTAGCCTCCAGAACTGTGAGAAAATAAATTTTTGTTCTTTAAAGATACCCACTTGTGATATTTCTGTTACAGCAGCAATCTGTAACTAGGGTAAGTTTATTATATTTTCAAATACTTTTTCTCCTCTTTTTTATCTCTACTTTCATTTGGGTACTCCGATTATGCATATGTGGGTGCATTAATGGCATCCTACATTTTGTTTGGTTCTGTTTAATTTTCTTCATGTTTTTCCTCTATTCTTTAAATTGTGTCATCTTTATGTATTCCATTTCATTTTCAGTGATGTCCAATTTTCTTAGATTCATACTTTGTATGTTCTACATTCTGATTATTAATGGATTTTTGCAGCTGTTTCTTCTAATTTTGAGATGAGCCACATCAGCAAATGAAGTTCCAAAAGCTTTATTCCATCCACATCATTAAGGTGGACTCTACTTTGGGGAGTTCTTCTCCAGTCGTATTTTGAGGGCCTTCTGACCTGAGGGGGGTTCATCTTCTGGCACTACATCAGACAATTTTCCCTTGCTAGTTATATGGTTTTCCATGGTAGATTTTCAGAAGCAGACCACCACAACCTTCTTCCTAGTCTGTCTTATTCTGAAAGCTTGGCTGAAACCTATCCACCCTGTGTGAACCGGCTGGTATTTGAAATATCAGTGATATAGATCCAGCATCACAACAACACACAAACCACCACAGAATGGCAAACTGACAGACAAGTGGTGGTCAGTAAAAGTAGAGACCTCATAATACATGGGGCATACTTTATAATGAGGCTAAATTACCCCCAGAAAAAAAAAAAAAAAAAAAAAAAAAACAACTTTAAAAGTTAGTCTCAAAATTATCTGATTCTTAGACAATAGAATATTTGCCAGGAAAAATCCAATACTCTTAAAAAGGTGAAAATACTCACAAAATCCAGCCCTCAACAGTATAACATTACAAAGTCTAGTACCCATGTAAAAATTATTAGTCAGGCAAACAAGTAGGAAAATATGACCTACAGAAAAAACAAAACAAAACAAAAAAAAATTAGTCAGTAGGTTAGAAACAGAAAAGGCAGAATTGATAACATTAGTACACAAAAATCCTATAAGAAATGGTATAAATTATAAAAATACATTAAAATATGTAAAGAAAACTAGAAAATAATTAAAAGACAAAAATCCCAAATAGAATTTTTAGAAGCTAACAATACAGTGTCTGAAATAAAGTACACTATGATGGAAGGAGTCAGCAGTAGCGATCCAGGTGAAGGGAGGGAACTCAGGGCACGTCCCAAAGCGGCAAGGCGGGAAAGCAGGAGGAAGGACAGAAAATGACCGGGGGACTGGGACAGAGCAAGGAGGCAGCAGTAGGAATCCAGGAAAGGGGAGGTTGGAGAGCTTTCCAACAGCTAAGGGAGACAAACTTGTCTGTTGCTTTGTCCTACTATGGTGACGTGTTGCTGTGAATCTTGAGGCTGTGTCACTGGTGTTTCAAACCCAGTGGGGTGCACATGGTGTACGGGTATCAGCCCAGCTTGCAAACTGAGACAGAGTAGGAAGAAGGAAGAAGCCATTCACTTCTCAAAGAATTGACCAGGGAAAACCTTATGAATAGCAGAGAAACATTGTCTGATACATACTGCACACATTTATGAATAGTCCAGAAACATTGTCCAATACAAAGGAGGAAGATGAGTCACTTAGGTTAGAAGGCTCTCAAAATAGGACTGGGCAAGAGTTGCATCATCAGGTAAAACTAGCATTACTCCTATGGATAAGGAAAAGCTTTTGAGACCTCCATTGGCTGATGAGGCACCACTCAAATTGAGAAGAAACAGTGCCAAACATCTATTAATAATCACAACATGGTATGTACAAAGTATGAATCTAGGAAAATTGGAAGTTGTCAAAAATAAAATGGAATGCATAAAGATTGATATCCTAGGCATTATTCAGCTGAAATGGACTGGATTTGGCCATTTTGAATCAGACAACAATATGATCTACTATGCCAGGAATGCTCTGGTAGCATAGTGGCTACGGCACTTGACTGCTAACCAGAAGGCTGGCGGTTCAA
>NW_006921816.1:3574252-3581994 GCF_000298275.1 Orycteropus afer afer | reverse complement strand
TCAGTGATAGGATAATATCCATATGCCTACAAGGAAGATCCATTAATACTACAATTATTTGAATTTATGCACCAACCACCAATGCCAAAGATGAAGGAAGTGAAGATTTTTATCAACTTCTGCAGTCTACAATTGACTGAACATGCAATCAGGATGTGTTAATTATCACTGGTGACTGGAATGCAGAAGTTGGAAACAAAGACAAATCACTGGTAGTTGGAAAATTTGGCTTTGGTGACAGAAATAATGCTGGAAATCGCATGGTAGAATTTTGCAAGACCAACAGCTTACTCATTGCAAATACCTTTTTTCAACAACACAAACGGTGGCTTTACATGTGGACTTTACCAGATGGAACACACAGGAATCAGATTGACTACATCTGTGGCAAGAGGCAATGGAAAAGCCCAATATCTTCAGCCAAAAGCAGGCCAGGAGTTGATTGTGTAACAAGCCATCAACTGTTCATATGCAAGTTCAACTTGAAGTTGAAGACAATTAACACAAGCCCACAAGAGCCAAAATATGATCTTCAATATATCCCTCCTGAATGTAGAGACCATTTAAAGAATAGATTTGATGCATTGAACACCAGTGTCTGAAAACCAGAAGAATTGTGGGATGACATCTAGAACATCACTCATGAAGAGAGCAAGAAGTCATTAAAAAGACAAGAAAAGAAGAGAAGACCAAAATAGATGACAGAAGAGACTCCAAAACTTGTCCTTGAGTTGTGAGTACTAAAGCAAATGGAAGAAATGACAAGACAAAAGAGCTGAATAGAAGATTTCAAAGAGCAGCTTGAGAAGACAAGGCCAATTACTATAATGAAATGTGCAAAAATCTGGAGTTAGAAAACTAAAAGGAAAGAATGTGCTTGGCATTTCTCAAGCTGAAAGAATTGAGGAAAAAAATTAATCCTAGAGTTGCAATATTGAAGATTCTATGGGAAAAACATTGAATGATTCAGGGAACATCAAATGAAGATGGAAGGAATACAGAGTCACTGCACCAAAAAGAACTGGTCGATCTTCATCCATTTCAGGAGGTGGCATATGATCTAGAACCAATGGTACCGAAGGAGGATGTCGAAGCTGGGATGAAGGAACTGGCGAAAACAAGGCTCCAGGAATTGAAAGAATACCCATTAAGATATTTCAACAAACAGATGCCACACTGGAGGCACTCACCCTGCTATGCCAAGAGATTTGGAAGACAGCTCTCTGGCCAACTGAGTGGAAGAAATCCTATTTGTACACATTCCAAAGAAACATGATCCCACAGATTGTAGAAATTATCAATCAGTATCATTAATATTGCATGCAAGTAAATCTTACTGAAGATAATTCAAAAATGGCTGCAGCAGTATATTGACAGAAAACTTCCAGAGGTGCAAGCTGGATTCAGAAGAGGACGTGGAACAAAGGATATCATAGCTGCTGTCAGATGGATCCTGGCTCAAGGCAAAGAATACCAGAAAGATGTTGACTTGGGTTTTATTGACTATCCAAAGGCATTTGATTTTGTGGATTATAACAAATTGTGGATAACATTGAGAAGAGTGGGAATTCCTGAACACTTGATTGTACTCTTCAGGAACCTGCACATTGATCAGGGGGCTGTCATTCTAACAGAACAAAGGGACACTGCATGCTTTAAAATTAAGAAGGGAGTGCATCAGGGTTGTATCCTTTCCCCATACTTATTCAATCCATATGCTGAGCAAATAATCTGAGAAGCTGGACTATATGAAGAAAAACGTGGCATCAGGATTAGAGGAAGAATCATTAACAACTTGTGATACGTTGATGAAACAACTTTGCTTGCTGGAAGTGAGGATAACTTTAGGCACTTATTGATGAAGATTGAAGACTACAGTCCACAGTATGGATTACATCTCAATATAAAGAAAACAAAAATCCTCACAACTGGACCAATAAGAAACATCAGGACAAATGGAGAAAATATTGAGGTTGTCAAAGAATTCAAATTACTTGGCTCTGCAATTGACGTCAATGGAAGCAGCAGTCATGATATTACATGATGGATAACACTGGGCAGGTCGGCTGCGAAGGAACTGTTTCAAGTGCTGAGGAGCAAGAATGTCTCCTTGAGGACTAAGGTGTGCCTGACACAAGCCATGATATTTCCAATCACCTTGTACGCATGTGAGAGCTAAACAATGAATAAGGAAGACCAAAGAAAAGTTGATGTTTTTGAGTTGTGGTGCTGGCAATGAATGCAGAAAGTACCATGGACTGCTAAAAAACTAACAGATTTGTCCTGGAGGAAGTACATCCAAAATGCTCCTTGGAAGCGAGAATGTCCAGACTTTGTCTCACCTACTTTGGTCATGTAGCCAGAAAGGACCATTCCCTGGAGAAGGATGTCATACTTGGTAAGGTGGAGGGTCGACCAAAAAGGGAAGACCTTCAATGAGATAGATTGGCACAGTGGCTTCGACAATGGGTTCAAGTATAGCAAGGATCATGGAGCTGTTGCAGGATCTGACAGTGTTCCGTTCTGCTGTGCATGGGGTCGCTATGAGTTGGAAATGACTTGATAGCACCTAACAACCACAACAACATGATGGGATTATAAGTGTTTTTGAAATTGCAGAATAAAAGATCAATGAACTATGTTGTTGTTAGGTACCATCAACTCAATTCTGACTCATAGTGACCCTATGTACAACAGAACAAAACACTGCCTGGTCCCACGTCATCCTTACAGTCTCTGCTATGCTTGAGCCTATCATTGCAGCCACTGTGTCAATGCATTTCATTGAGTGTCTTTCCCTTCTTCGCTGACCTCTACTTCACCAAGCATGATATCCTTCTCCAGGGAATGATCTCTTCTGATAATATGACCAAAGTAGGTGAGAAAAAGCCAAACCATTCTTCCTTCCAAGGAGCATTCTGGCTGTACTTCCTCCAGGGCAGTTCATTCTTCGGACAGTCCATGGTATTTTCAGTATTCTTCTCCACCTCCACAATTCAAAGACATTAACTTTTCTTCAGTCTTCCTTATTCATTGTTCAGCTTTCACATGCATATGAGGTGGTTGAAAATACTATGGCTTGGGTCAGGCTCATCTTAGTCTTCAAAGTGACATTTTTCCTTCTTAACTCTTTAAAGAGGTCTTTAGGATTTGCCCAGTGCAATACGATGTCTGATGTCTTGACTGCTACTTCCATGGGTGTTGACTGTGGATCCAAGTAAAATGAAATTCATGACAACTTTAATTTTTTCTCCATTTATCATGTTGCTTACCGGTCCAGTTGTGAGGATTTTCATTTTCTTTATGTTAAGATGTAATCCATACTGGATGCTGTCGTCTTTGATCTTCATCAGTAATTGCTTCAAGTCCACTTCACTTTCAGCAAGCAAGGTTATGTCATCTGCATATCATAGGTTGTTGATGAGTTTTCCACAAATACTTGTGCCATGTTCTTAATATAGTCCAGCTTCTCAGATTATTTGCTCAGCATACAGATTGAATAAGTATAATGAAAGATACACCCCTGACCCATACCCTTCCTGATTTTTAAATGATGCAGTAGCTCCTTGTTCTATTCAAATGACACCATGTTTATCTATGTGCAGGTTCCTCATGAAACAATGAAATGTTCTGGAATACCTATTTTTCACAATATTATCCATAATTTGTTATGATCCACACAGTGGAATGGTCTAGCATAGTCAATAAAACACAGGTAGACATCTTTCTGATATTGTTTGCTTTCAGCTAAGATCCATCGGACATCAGCTATGATATTTCTCATTCCACATCATCTTCTGAATCCAGTTTGCATTTCTGGAAGTTCCCTGTCAATATACTGCTGTAAAAGAATGCATAGAAAATAAATAAATAAGTAAATAAACTGGTCTTCAATGTCCTGTGATAAATGAAAAAAGTCAGGCACTAAAGACCACATACTATATGACTCCATTTCCTTCAGGGAAAGGACTCACAACATGAATAACATTAATAAGAAACTATGCAGATCTATCTTATATATGCTTTTAATGACCAATTTCAATATTAAATTCACATATAATCTCAATCTTTCTTGTTTCATGCCTGTGTTATGTGTCCAGTATGATACTGGCAAATAGGGGTAACAAACCAGGAAAACTTATCAATCCATGGGCTCTACATAAAACTCATCAATAGCTTTCCACTGACCTTAGAATGAAGCCCAAGTTTCTTAAAATGGTCTACAAGTAGTGAGTGACCTAGCTTCCTATTGTCTGTCAAGTCTTATCTTTTTCTTTCCTTTCTTCACTCTGTGCTCTAGTCTAACCACATCATCACTCTATCTTTGCACCTCTGTCTAAAACATTTATTTTCCACATCTTGGCCACCACAATTCTTGCTCATGCTTTAAGTATTAGCTTAATGTCACTTCTTCACAATGACCTTCTTTGATCTTCCCAATTAGATTTTGCTATGTACTTCCACCATAAAAAGCTAAACCAAACTCACTGCCATCAAGTTGATTGCAACTCATAGTGACTCTATAGGACAAACTAGTATTGCCCAGATGGTTCTATCATTATGGAAATGGACTGCCTTATCTTCCAGATGCTGGATTTGAACTGTTGACCTTTGAGTTAGTAGCCAAATGCCTTAACCACTGCACCACCAGAACTCCTTATTCCCACCATATCACCCTGCATTTGTCATTGTATTAAAATTTATTGTTACAAAATGATTTGTGTCTTCCAAAAAGGTATGTTGAATTCCTAAATTCTGGTAGCTGTGAACATGATTTTGGTTGAAAATAGGATCTTTAATATGATCAGTTAGGTTAATATGAGGTATACTAGATAGAATGTGTCTTAATCCTATATGTCTGGTATCCTTATAAAACAGGAATGATACAGAGAGACAGAGAAAAAAATGACCAAGTATTTTGGTTACTTTGTGCTGCTCTAACAGAGAATACTACAAATGGGTGGTTTTAGGAAACAGGAGTTTGTTCTCTTAAAATTTAGGAGGCTAGAAGTCCGAGTTAAAAGTGCCAGGTGTGGGGGCTGGTGAAAGTCCCTTGACCTTGGGCTTCAGCTCTGCCTTTTGCTCCCAGTCCACTGAAGCTGGAGGCTTTCTTCACTCAGGCAGCTCCTGGCTGTGGAGGCTGGCAAACCCAAGGTTGACAAGTAAAAAGGCACAATTCCAATATTACCAAACCATATGGCAAGGCTCTAATTCAAGTTCATCAACAGTTCCAAGATCATCAGAGAACACGGCAGGCTCAGAACGACTTGGTTACATGCAGGATTCAAGCATGCCAGAAGCCACAGACCATTCCAAAAGCTTTTCCTTATATACTGAGAGTAGACCACATCACTAAAGCAGCTATTCAGCTGCTCACAGTAGATTCCACCATGGAGTTGGTTCTAGCTGCCCAGCCACTCAAGACCAGGCCCAGCCAAGTTGACACCATGTGATGAAAGAGGTAGAGAAAGCTGTAGCTAAGGTATGCTAAGGATTGTTGAGACCCACCAGATACTAGGAGAAAGGCATGGACAGTTTCTCTCTCAGAATCATCAGAAAGATCAACATAGCTAACATCCTGATTTGCATTTGTAGCCTCCAGAACTGTGAGACAATTAATGCATGTTTTTATAAACCACTTGTGGTATTTTGTTTTAACAGTCCTAGGAATAATGTTTATCATTTATAATAATTATTTTTTCAAATACCTGTGTTACTTGTCTGTAATTTTTATTAGGCAGGTGGCATATTTAATTTGTTTACTACCACTTTATCCATAAAAAAAAAAAAAAAATTCTATAAAGTCAATTCTGACTCACAGGTTCTGCCTAACAGTAGATCTACCTATAAGATCTACCTATAGGATCTACCTAACAGCGCTGACTCCTGTCAGGTCTACAGGAATGACTGAGTAGAAGAATTAATGGATGAAAGAATATATCTGAAATCTTCCTAAATCTAGAGTAAGTAGATTCAGGGAAAAAAGCTCACACCTAATCGTGGGAGTTACTTCATGGATGAATTTAACTTATCTATATTAAGGAGCCTTGGTGGTACAATAGTTAAGCACTTGTCTGCGAACTAAACAGTCAGCAGCTCAAACTCACCAACCACTCTATAGGTGAAACATATGGCAGTCTGCATTCATAAATACTACATCCTTGGAAACCCCATGGGATACTTCTGCTCTGTCCTATAAGGTTGCTGTATGTTAGAATCTGCTCAATGGCAACAGGTTTGGTTTTGGGCTTTAGGTATCTATTAAAGTTTTAGCTGCAGCTTTCTTATCTAACTTTCTCCGTAGCAATTTTGGTTTACCCACAGATTCTGGAATCAATCTAGGGAATTTATCGCTGCCAATCTTTTCCTCTAGAGTTGAAGCATGTTTTTATTATATTTCATATAGACTCTATCCCCCATGACTCAGCTTTCTACCCATACTAGTCAAAGTTCTCAGCTGCATAAAAAACAGAAACTGACTTAGATTAATTTAAGCAGCAAAGGAATTTTCTAAAGGGTATCAAATCACAAAAGTAATGAGAAAGATGAAGAAAGAAGCATACTTAGTAACTAAAGAAGTCATAGCACAGGTAAGATCCTTTTACAGAGATCCTCTGTTTAGGATGCTGCTGTTAATGGCCTCATTCTGCCACTACCAACTGCATATCACTCCATCATAACTGTTTCAAATCATCTCTATCTGGCCCTGTACTTGTGCTTTCCTGTATTATAACTCACATGCCCAAGATCTGGCTGTCAAAGAGTAGGAAGAGAACATCTTCCCCTTTTTTCCTTTTGTTGTGGAAAAAGAGTTGACTCTCAGCAAGAAATGATCCTCAGCTAAAACAACAAATATTTCCACCTAGAAGTCTTTATGGTGAATCTTGAAGCAGAATTATCATATGATTCTGTGCTATATTTGAGTTTACATCAGACCTCTTCAAAATCTTGTTACCTCAGTCCTCTTTCCTCCTCTCCTCAGCTAAAATAGGAAAGCTTGTGATCCTGTTCTTGCTAAAATCGAATCAGATTTTAGGTTCTTTGGTTACTGTAGCAGGTACTTTTACCAAGAAGTTAGTCCTAATTTGAATTTAAAAGAGACAAATCTGTAGTGCCCTAACAAGGTCTTTTTTTTTTTTTTCCCCATCACTTATTCCTCACCTTTGATTCAGGGAAAAAAGAAAGGGTAGAACAGGGAGAAACTTTGAGGGGGAAAGAGCAGAGGACATGTGTCACTTCCTCTTTTTCAAGGAATTCCACAATTTTCTGATTTTTGTGAAATCACTTTAACCATTCTTCCTTTGATTTTCAACTCTTTTTTTCCGTTGTATGTCTTTGACGTCTTTTGAAATCCTTTATTAAGATATTATTGTTATGGTTAACTGAAGAATTTGAAAATAAGTATGGACAATAAGGAGGAATTCATTTTTATTCAGAAAGTATAATTTATTATCATTCAGAATCAAAAGTCTTTCAAATCCTAATTTTTTTTTCAATGTTTAAATAATTGATCTTTGATAGCACTTAACTTAATTTAGCACTTAATGTTTGTTGCACATTTTTCTATCATTCCCAATGGACTGCCATTTTCATAAAGACAGCAGCCATCTATCGGTTTTTGATCAGCATATGTAAATCACTCAGCCTAAAGCCTAAAAGAGAGAAGTACTGAATATATATTCATAGAATAACTGAGCTGTGGAAGATTTCCAGTTCCTAATTCCACTGTGAAGACACAAGTG
>NW_006921816.1:3572642-3574057 GCF_000298275.1 Orycteropus afer afer | reverse complement strand
ATTTACTGAAATTAACTGGGAGAAGAAAGGGAAAAGAAGATGACTAAAACTAACATGCAAGGAACTTATTTTGTTGTTTCCAAATTAGATAGAAGGAGAATATATTAGATCTACTGAAAGAGTTAAATAATCTCATCCCTCAAAGGAAAATAATGGCCTTGAATGAGTGAATGGGGCACAGCACCATTAAGTGCACTGTCTATGAAATACAGCAGTAGCTCCCAAGAATCACCTAGGTGTATTGGTCATGTGCAGAATTTTGGGGCTCACTTCTTCAGGATTCTGATTCCAGCCGTGTCACTATGGGAGTACAGGGGGTGCAGAACACACCAGGTGACACAGTCAGAAGGGATGATGCCAAAACAACTGTCTATAAAATTTTTGTGCACTGTTTCAGCAGAAATTATTTTTTATAAAAATATCCTTGTAGTTAGTTACAACAATAAAAACTTTTTTGTAAGCCCTGCTTCCATGTATTAATACATCTACAAAGTCTAAAACTCTATGCTAATGTACTTTTGAACTTTTTAAATTATTCCAGAGCTGTCATTATTACCCAATTACAATGACACTTCGGTTCACATGGGGTTTTTCTGCATGCTACAAGAAAAGAATGTTGTTTTCTTTGCTGCTGGTGTTTTTATAGTCACAGATTTTGTCAAATTTTCTGGTGTTTTAGCTACATTGTTGTGGTAATTAGGATTTGTAAACCGACATCAATAACGTTTTTGAGAATGAAGTAGAAATCAAAGGAAAAAAAAAAAAAAAAACTGACTGCCCTTGAGTCAGTTTGACTCATAGCCACCACTCCTTGGGTTTCCGAGGCGATATCTCCACAGAAGTAGATTAGATTGCCCATTCTTCCTTCTGAGAACTGACTGGTGGGTTGTTGGAACCAGCAGCCTTTTGGTTAGCAGTCAAATGCCTTAGGCACTATGCCACCAGAGCTCGCAGTTAATCCTCTTAAAAACCTTGTGGAGTAGGCAAGGCGAAGTTAAGTAAGTTTTCACACAGGAAAGAAGGAGAAAAATAAAAAAAAGGTTTCTACTCAGTTATAATAACATTATAATTCAATGTAGACAGATTTTACAAAACAATTTTGTTGTTAGTATTTATTTAACCTAAAAATATTATATTTATGCAATTTATAGCTATACTTACCACATATTATGCACTGATTAAAACTGATAATAATATCACTAAGAATTCTGTATGGTCTGGTGCAGGAGATGGTCCACAGTGGGCGAGGGTCATGACACCATAAGTTTACTAATGGGGTGTCACCAACCCTAGTAATGCTACTGTCTGATCCTGAAAATTGTCCTCAAACTACTAGAAACACAGCATCTGGGAGTGGTTTTGCAAAGACTGGTACTTGATTTGTGGCTGTTGTTGTTGTTGTTGTTGTTGTTGTT
>NW_006921816.1:3557593-3569046 GCF_000298275.1 Orycteropus afer afer | reverse complement strand
GTGCTTACCTTGCTCCCGGAGACCCGGTCCCTCTCGGGAGGGTAACAAGGCACCCGTCTGAGCACTAGTGACGATTTGTGGCTGTAGTCAGTATCTATAAAGTGCAGAGCTTTGTACCTTTGTTCCTCGGATTCTGCAATTCTCACTTACTTATTCATTTATTTGCTTATTTACAGGAGAAAATGTTTCACTTCTCTCTACCCCTAACGTTGGAAGAAGCCTTTCACAAAAGAAACCTGATCAGAATGCTCTGAAATATTTTTAAGGAGAAAATTATCCTTAATCAAGAATGCTTAACCTATCTAACATCCAACATAATGTAATATAATTAATTAATTATTTTCCATACACTGCAGACCCTTGGCTACTGGGTACCAGAACCCTGAAATGCTTGTGGGAGAGTTGAACAATTTCTACCCTAATTTCACATTACTGTAGCATTTTGCATAATATATATAATTTTTACTGAAAGCTTTTCATAAAACTGAACACTCTACAGGTATCCCACCTACATGAGAGTCTAATCTCATACCCCTGATGGATTTCCTTACAATGTTGCTAGGAGACATAGACATTTCCTAACAAAGGATATAGAATGTATCAACCATGTGAATATCTGTTTCTCCAACCTGTTTGCTGTGGCAGAAGTAGTTACCTTAAAATGTAGTACTTATAACTACACCAATAACAATGGAGAAATTGCTCAACAGAGAGATAGGGATACAGTATATTTTTCTGAGCAAGATCACCATCTTGATCTCTCCCTATTTTGTGATCACAGAGGTGGAGTGGGGCTATGAGGCTTGATTTCTTCATGGGGCAAAGAATCTGCTGCTGTTGTTGTTTGCCATCAAGTCAGACCCGACTCATAGTGACATCTCCTTGGGTTTCCGAGGCGGTATCACTATGGATGTAGACTGCTCAACCTTCCTTCTGAGGAGTGGCTGGTAGGTTTGAACCACCAGCCTACTGCTTAGCACTATGCTACCAGAGCTCCCAAAGAATCTGCTATTCCACTACATTTTAGAACTACAGAGAAGAGAGAAAGAATCAGAGTATAAGTGGGTGGGATTGTTGAGAAACATATCTGGCAACTTTTTCTGAAATTCACTACCTATTTCCCTCATGTAGTACTTAAGAACAACTTCAGGGTATGTTATGTCAGCCATCTGATTCCATCGTCTCTATTAACATCATAAGTTATATACTATTGTTGTTGTTGTTGTTATGTGCCGTCGAGTCGGCCCCGACTCATAGCGACCCCTCCGTGGGTTTCCAAGGCAGTATTATACTAAGGTAGCAATTAACTAACTAAACTAATATTGGCAATTTAATTTTTTTTTTTTTAATTACAAAAGTTTTTGGTAGTAAGGTTTTGTTTATTATTAAATGAAACTGTGCAGAAGTCAATGAGATCTGCAAGTGCTTCCATGAACATCAACCTGGAACAAATGAAATTCTGAACAGCCCAGGACTGGACAGCTCATGTCCCAGAAGTATTCAATCCAGAAAAATGGGGTTGCTCCTGGGACTCCAATCTTTCAAAATATCACTGTTCTTTTCCACTCTGAAAGAAACTTCCTTGTCTGTAATCGAAATCATTGCTTATTCTCTCTAGCCTCTCGGCCTTCTTACTCTTACATTTTGAGCATATTCCCTTTCTGCTTCAGTAGTCTCCTCACCCTGAAACACTTTCTACCTATTTAACTTCCACTGGACCATTCAGATGTCAGCTTACTTGTTATTTTCTCAGAGACTCCTTATGTGAAGTCCTGTACCTCACACTAGCCCTTTCTGTAAACTTTCATACTAGCTGGTGGCTTTTAAAAAATTTACAACTGTACATGTGATTATTAGATGAATTCAGTCTCCGATCTCTACTGGCTCCATGAACACAGAGGCCATATCCAGGTTTGTTCACCACTATATTCACAGAAACTAGTACAGATTTAGTAGGCAATTAGTAGGAGTTTTTGAGAACTAAATATTTATGACCTTCTGAGAACAAAACTTCAGTTCTTTCATCTATTTCAGCCAAGTGGAATTTGAAATAACAGATGAAATTTCAAGTGACCACATCTTACAGACTTAGCACAAACCAGATTACTAGAATGAGAGGTAAAAAGTAAATATTTGGATTTAGAAATCATCAAGATTAGCTGAGTTCTGGAAGTAAGTGATCACTTCAGGGCTAATGAATACGAGAGAGGAAAAAAACAGAACAAAACAAAAATCCTGGAGGTAATCAAGAATAATGAATAGGAAGTAGACAGATGCCAGTCAAGAAAGATAAACCAAATCATTGAAACAGAGGGCTGGAGAATAAAGTACCATGTGTCTCAGCCATCCCTTCACCAAATAGTGATAGAAAAGTTTGAAAATCCTATTAAACCACTGCCATCAAGTCAATTCCAACTCACAGTGACCCTCTTTGGGGTTCTGAGATGGTAAATCTTTATGGAAGTAGATTGCCCAGTCTTCTTTCCAAGGAGTGGCTGGTGGGTTTGAACCACCAGCCTTCTGGTTAGCAGTCAAATGCTTTAGGCACTACGCCACCAGAGCTCGTCTGGTAAGTAGAAGGTCAGTGAAAAAGGGGAAGGTCCTCAATGAGATGGATTGACACAGTGGCTGCCACAATTGGCTCAAGCATGGCAAGGATTTTGCAGAAGGTGCAGGACTCAGTAGTGTTTCATTCTGTTGTGGACAGGGTTGCTGTGAGTTGGAGGTGGCTCAATGACACCTAACAACAACAACATTGACAGTTTAACCTTCCTAAAGCATATAGTTTTACTAATACAATCCTCATAATAAAGCCTAATATCACTTCTGACATAATCAAATTGTGGTTTCTCTTTCTACTCTCGGCCCTCCCTTCTTATCAATCTAGCCTAAGCTTTTTGTGGGTCACATGAACCCAATAAACAAAATCCTTTCTTCTCCTTTTTGGCCACCAACTATTTCACATTTCGTTGCAGTTCATTGTCTGCCCTTTGGCATGCTGTTTCTTCCGCCTACCATAGCTACAGAGTTCTTCTCTGTCAGTCCCAGCTCTTAATGCCCACATCAGGCACATTTTCTAATTTCGGCAGCTTTCTCCTTGTAAAACTCCATGAAGATGTAACACTCAATTATGTGCCATCTTTTTTGGACCCTCATTATTTCATGTATGACTTTATTCTAAGTTCTTTGACTCTAAGGCCCTTTCATCTGCCTGTCCCCTGCTGGAGTCTAAATAATTCTGGATTTAAAAATAGAATTTTTACTATGCATTCTTTACTGAAATTACTCTGGATTGAAGTACTCAAAAGGGAAATGGAAAGTTATTGGACTGAACTGGATGGAATTGCCCATATTTGACCAGTTTTGTCCTACGACATCAACAATTGCATAGTATTTAATATGAAAACTTAATCTTCTTGTTTTTGTTCTCTAGTGCTGCTGTAACAGACATACCACAAGTAAGTGACTTCAACAAACAGAAATTTACTAACTTACATTTTAGGAGCCTAGGTGTCCAAATGTAGAGTCCTGGCTCTAGAGGCTAGCTGAATGTCCCTTGACCCTGGGCTTCAGTTCTGCCTGTTGCTCCTGGTCCACAGGAGCTGTAGGCTTCTTGTAACTCAAGCAGCTACTGGTTGCTGAGGCTGACAAACCCAAGGTTGGCAAGTAGGATGGCACAATCCCAAGATCAACAGGGACACGTCAGGCCATGGAATAAAGTCCAGGAATAAAGCCCAAATTGACAGGCAATGTGGCAGGTCACTAGGTATAGACTCAGCCAAATGCACGTTAAACGCATACCAAAGTTCTACAGATCTTCCTCAAAGTTTCTCTGTATATACGGGACCAGACCACACCCTGAAAGCAACTACTTAGCTGCTCACAGCAGATTTCACCATGGGGGTGATTATAATCTCATCATGGGGAATAACTATATCTAGCTGCCCAGCCACTCAAAGCCACAGTCAAGCCAAGTTGACACACAACCTTAACTACCACAGTTCAGATCTCAGATGACTTGCTGAAATATCCAATGAATTCCTTCTCAACTTAGACAAGTAATGTTTCCTTTCAGAAACCAGAAATAAGGTATTTTCTTCTCATGTCTCACTCTTCTTGCTCTAGAAGGAACGTTTTCCCATTTTTCTTTCAAAAAGTCCAAGATTATTTTCTAAATGATTGGTAGAGTAAATATATGAAAGGATTAAAAAACAATATATCCATATGTGTTCCTAGTACGCATGATTTCCTGATGTACAATGGTGTTATTAGTGTCTATAGTAAAATCAGACATATCTAGGATCAGGTCCCAGCTCTGCCACAACACTGGGTAACCTCAAGAACTTACTTCAATTTTTGAGATCTTTGGCTCTTCATCAGTAAAAGAGGGTAATAACAAAAATAAGGAGTCCTGGTGTCACAATTGTTAAGTACTTGGCTGCTAATTGAAAGTTTGGCAGTTTGAATCCACACTGTTGCTTTGTGAAAGAAAGACTTGGTGACCTGCTTCCATAAAGATTACAGCCAAGAAAACCTTATGGAGCAATTGTACTCTGTCACCTGGGGTTGCTGCAGACTGGAATCAGCCCTACTGCATCCAACAACAAGAAAATCACTTTCCTCAAAAGTCAGTGTGAGGATTAAGTAAGTTAACATAAATGAAGCCCTTAAAATGGTATTGGCACATAAAAACAATCAATGAATGTTAGATGTTAATATTACTTCCAATTCAGTAAAGAAAGAGTCTCTGATTCTCTATAGATACAACTCAAAACACTAAACATAAAGGTTTTTTTTTCTGTGTATGATAAGCAATGAAGTCATTTTAGTAACTTTTTTTTTTTAACACAGAGATTTGAGCTTTCTTAAAACCAGCACAATAAACAAGTGAAAAAATTGCTTCTTCCTATAAAGTAAAGCATCATAATTCTATAAAGTGTTTCTCTTTTCTCCTGTGTAGATATTAAGAGTTTAGCAAGGCAGGGTTAAACCAAGACCTCTGTCACTCATTTCTAGAAATCTTCTGAGCTTTCAGCAACAGATCATTTCTCCTTCACATCTCTCTTCATCCTCTACAAAAACAAAAGACACAGCCTGGAGACCAAATTATCCAGGCAAAGCCCAATTCTTCTTGGACTGAAAAATAAAAATAAAAACTTAAACCATAATACTGAGCAGTGGTATGGATTATCCATGAATTAAAGATTTGTCTGATAGAAAATATTGAACAAGATGCTTAAAAACACATTTAAATTTCCGAGTACTTTGTATGTGTGTGTGTACTTTAGGTGCAAATTTATGGAGCAAAATTTGTTTCACATTCAACATTTCACGTACATTTGGTTTCACTTCCCAATTGCCATCCCCAAGCCTAACCCACTCTCGTCTTCTTCCTTCCCAGTGACCCTCCCCTCTCCATGTACCCTTCTTAGTTATGCACTCCTGTCTGTCAAGCTTTTCCTGCTTGTGAATGTTGCCACTCTGGTGTCCCATGGCCGATTGCTCCAAGGGATGTATCTCCATAGAGTCTGTGGGTGCATCGCCCTGGATTGAAAGTTCTGCATATAAGTCTTATTTATTATTGGTCTGACAGCCAGCCCTTGAGAGTGAGTTTTATCCCAGGCCCAAAGTGTATCCCAGGGCCATAGTCTTGGGGGTCCCACTAAATTCTATCCGACCAGTAATTCTGGTCATTACCGTGTTTTTGGATTTTATTCCACGTTTTTCCTCCCACTCTATGCAGGATCTCCAGTTTTGATCCCTTCCCGAGTGGTTAGCATTGGTAGCTGGGCATCATCTAATTCTTCTGGCCTCGAGTTCCATTATGTCCTAGGTCTGATTGTTTCCAAACACCCTTGGGTTTTCTCCACTCTTCTTCGTTTCCAACGATAGGAGACCATTAGCTGCATTATCTAGTCGTTACCCACCAAAGTAGGTTTTGGAACAAGATTTTTATCTATTTTGTTGTGCCAATTGAATCTGGTGTCCCCCAATACCATGGTCCTGAGTCAGTGGATCCAGTGAATCTCTCTCCCACAGTGTCTGGCTGTCCATGAGGGATTGCTGTATGTCTGTCTTCTGCTGTTTCTGTAATGATTGTAGGTATTTTGTATCACTGTTGTCTGTGCAAGGTTAGCCTCAGCTGAATCTATCTTTGGTCTAGAGTATAATCCTGTTCACTGACCCCTATCTGATCCTCTCAGTTGTCTATGTGTTTAGTTGTAGCCTGGTGTTTGGTGTTAGTGTTAATGCAGTATTAACTGCATTAACAGTATTGTGCATATACTGGTATTAACCACTGTCATCTACATCTTATGTGCAACAATTTGGTGTCCTCCCTTTCCACCGTGTTATCATTCTGGTAGCCGACTCTATCCTTACCAGCCCTTCCCTTACCAATTCAGCATGTGGCCCCCAACTAGTCCAAAATTTTCTCCTCCCCTTCCCTCCTATCCTTGGTAACCTAGAAAGTGATTTTCCTTCCCTAAGCAAACCCTTCCATGACTTTTTACAGTAATGGGCTCATTCAAGATTTGTCCTTCTGCAATTAACCTATTTCACTCAGCATAATGTCCTCCAGGTTCATCCATGTGGTGAGATGATTCACATATCGTTCATTGCTGTTTAATGTGCCATAGTATTCCATTGTGTGAATGTACCCTAGTTTGGTTATCCATTCATCTGTTGATGGGCATTTAGGTTGTTTCCATCTCTTTGCTATAGTGAATTGTACTGCAATGAACATGGGTGTGCATATTCTGTTCATGTCCTATCTCTCACCTCTTTAAGATCTATTCCCAGTAATGGAATTGCTCGTTCAAATGGTATTTCTATTTTCAGTTTTTTAAAGAAACGTTATATCATTTTCCACAATGGTTGTACCATTTTACAGTCCCACTAGCAGTGTATGAGAGTTCCAATCTCTCTGCAACCTCGCCAGAATTTGTTATTTTCTGTCCTGTTGAACTTTGCTATTATCACTGTGGTGAGATGATATCTCATCGTTGTTTTGATTTGCACCTCTCTAAATGGCTAATGCACCAGAAGGCTGGCGGTTCAAACCCACCAGCCACTCCTCGGAAGGAAGGTTGGGCAATCCTACTTCTGTAGTGATACTGCCTCGGAAACCCAAGGAGGGGTCGCTATGAGTCAGGGCGGGGCCAACTTGATGGCAAACAACAACAACAACAACAATGGCTAATGATCATGAGCAATTCCTCATGTGTTTGTTAGCCACTAGCATATCATCTTTAGTGAAGTGTCTGTTCATGTTCCATACTCATAAATTGCCCAGCACTTTTAAGACAACAATGTATTTATATAGGGTTTATCCATGAATGACTTAGTGTATTTGTGAATTTTAAAAATGATCCTGTCTAAGCCTTTTGAAAATAACTTATTAGGCTGACATTACCTTTGTTGATTCATCTATTTATTAGTTTAGAAAATATTTATGAAAGGATTGCTATATAGTAAGTGCATAGTAATCTACAGCTTACCTAAACTAGGGTTGTCTCATCTTTATTTGTAAAATTACGTTGATTATTTTTTATTGCAATGTTTGAAAAATCACATGACATTTAAGGGAAGACACTGACCTACAGGATTTTATGATGTTTTTATTTCCTTTTTTTAAAAGTGCCAGTGTACATGATATCACCTACTTTCTGTCTATCTCTTGCTTAAAAGTTATATACTTCCAATGTGAGACTAGCTAGAGGCCCCAGAGTAGGTTTACCTGTCATGGCAATGGCAGAGATGACTATAAGGTATATTTTAAATTGTCAAAACTTTGCAAGCCCAATTGGGCTATTAGTTCTGAGGAATGTTACATGCCCCTTTTACTATTTCTTCTTGAAAGACGTTAATATTTTCCTGGAAATAGTCAACCTTAACATTCTTACCCTCCCTATTCAAGCAATCATAATCTCAACAAAAAGATACTATATAGAGAGAGTATCTTCACTCTTATAGCTTCTCATACTGTTTTTTTTTTTTAATGGACTCAGAAATCCAGAAATCTTGTTGTACAGAACAATATCTAAACCAATCCAAATCCACCCATTGCCATCAAGTAGATTCTGACTTATAACAACCCTATAAGGACAGAGTAGAACTTCTTCATAGGGTTTCCAAGGCTTTAAATCTTTGTGGGATCAGACTGCCACATCTCTCTCCTGCTGAGTGCAAACATCTGAACTTTCAATTGGCAGCCCAGCTCTTAACCACACGGTCACCAGGGTGGCTGGTAGACTTTTAATTTAATCTCTTCCTGAGAAAAGGAAAAATTGTTATATGGTAGTGCCAGGAGTTTTAAACTTCATAAATGATGTTTTCCAAATGATTTCTCATAATACATAGATCCATATATTGTGTGAAACAAATAAACATCAAGTCAACTAGATCCAGTAAATGAACAAATAACAAGGCAAATATGGGATATCTGCTTTTAAGGCATTTAGAATCTGAGAAGAATAGGTTTTGAACAGAAAGGAGGGAAAATAGCATTTCTGGCATTAGGTAAAACCTGCAGTTGAAAGAGCACAGGAGTGTTAAGGAATCCAAACAGGGTCCCAATGAGGCGAACATGGAATGACAAAGACAGCAGGCTTGTGAGTTTTTAATATGTTTGGACTTTGGGGGATGGAGTTGCCATCATGGACTGGACTCTGCTGCATCTGATGACCCATGACGCTGGGCCAGGGTCCGCGCTGGGTCAGGAACCCTCTCCTTAATGATCAAGATGTCCTTCATTATGCTGCCTTCCAGCTTTCCTCAGCAAAACCAACAGCCTAGCAGCCAGTTACTACTTGAATGAATACAGGTGCTTAGAAGGGACTCCAGGTTTCTCCTTGTTATTTCCAGTTATTGAACTGGTTAAAAAGAAATCTTGCCTAGAAGCAGTTTCCTTAGAAGATTGTTCAACCCAGAGATGTCTTCTTTCTCCCTCCAGATATTCCAGAAGCTGAAGGTTCTGGGTTCATCACTCCTGTGGCAGTCGAAGTCCGATCGCTGCCCTCCATGTAAATTCATAGTGTTTTCCATTTCCACTTTGACACTCTAAGATATTACCTCCTGTATTTTGGATAGGAACCGTGATATGCCAAAGAAAGGGATGTGGATTCCACATCATGCAGTGACAGCTCCAGAACATAATTTAATGGGAAAGTGGTTGTCAATGAATTAATTTGGGAAATTGCCTCCTCAATATGAAATCTAAACAAATTATTATCGTTATTATTTTCCCCCATCTAGAGAACCTAGGTAAAACCTCAGGTTCTCTATGGGAAGATGTCTAAGCAGACAGATGAAATTCAGTTTACTGGGTAACTTCACTCTCTGTGAGCTAAATGGACTAGGTTTCAGTCTTCCATAAAGTACTTTCTTCCACTTTCAGCCACTGGCCCAGGCAATCTTTCCCTTCTAAATTTGTCTAGGCCATCTTTCCTCTTCCTTATTATTGAACCTGCTTAGGATCCTATTTCTTATCTCTGCATTCAGATTTTCTCCTGCTGTAGCATGCTTTTTGATTAATGTTGTTGTTATGTGCCATCGAGTCAGACCTGACTCATAGCGACCCCTCCTTGGGTTTCTGGGGCGGTATCACTACGGAAGTAGATTGCCCAACCTTCCTTCCGAGAAGTGGCTGGTGGGTTTGAACTGCCAGCCTTCTGGTTAGCCTTAGGCACTATGCTAGTTTGATTAATAGCATTTGTGATAGTTCAGTTTTTGTGTTAACTTGGCTGGGCCTAGTTGAGTGGCTGGGCAGCTGGTGGTAGTTATTCCCCATGATGAGACTGGCAACCAGCTCCATGGTGGGATCTACCACAAGCAGCTGAGTAGCTGTCTTTGGGGTGTGATCTGCTTTCTGTATTTAAGGAGAAGCCTTGGGAATGGTCTTTAGCCTATGGCACACTTGGACCTTGTATATAGCTGTGTCATTGCTCAACAGCCTGCTATGCTCTGTCAACCTTGGGTCTTACAATGGAATTAGGTTAATGGCCTGCCATGTGGTTTGGTAACATCGGGACTGTGTCTTTTTACTTGTCATCCTTGGGCTTCTCAGCCTCAGCAGCCAGCAGCTGTCTGAATGAAGAAATGTCTCTAGCTCCAGTGGGCTGGGAGAAGGAGACAGAGCTAGACCCCAAGATTGAGGAGTTTTGACCCAGCACTAGAGCCTGGCACTTTGTACTTGGACTTAAAGCCTCCAAATTGGGAGAGAATAAGCTGCTGTTTGTGAAACCCATCCCATTTGTGGTATATTCTTGTCAGAGTGGCACCAGGTATCCAGAACAGAATTGCACTGGGCAAATCTGGTGCAAAAGACCTCTTTCAAGCACTGACGAGCAAAGGTGTCTCTTTGAAGACTACTGTGTGCCTAACCCAAGCTTGGTATTTTCAATCACCTCATATGCATGTGAAAGCTGGACAATGAATAAGGAAGACTGAAGAAGAATTGATGCTTTTGAGTTGTGGTGTTGGCACAGAATACTGAATGTACCATAGACTGTTAGAAGAACTAACAGTTCTGTCCTGGAAAAAGTGCAGCCAGAATGCTCCTTGAAAGGGAGAATGGCCAGACTTCGTCTTACCTATTTTGGTCATGTTGTCAAAAAGCACTATTCCCTGGAGAAGGACATCACACTTGGTAAAGTGGAGGGTCAGTGGGAGTGGGGAAGGCCCTCAATGAGATGTATTGTTACAGTGGCTGCGATAATGGGCTCAGGTATAGCAAGTATTGTGAGGCTGATGCAGGACCTAGTAGTGTTTTGTTCTGTTGTACATAGGGTCACTATGAGTTGGATCTGATTCAGCGGCACCTAACAACAACAGAAATAAAGAGGGTTTGTGACTTGGGTTGAGGAAGAAATGGTGTTTTGGACTTTGCCCATGATTTATTTATTGATATAATTGGTGGTTGTTTTGGTTACATAGTGCCACTCTGACAAAAATATACCACAAATGGGATGGCCTTAACAAACAGGAGTTTATTCTTACAATTTGGAGGCTTTAAGTTCGAGTTCAAAGTGCCAGGCTCTAGGATTCAACCTTGAGCTTCAGCTCTGCCTCCTGCTCCCAGTCATTGAAGCTGGAGGCTTTTGTTCACTCAGCTGCTGGCTGCTGAGGCTGACAAGCCCAAGGTTGACAAGTCATAAGGCACAGTCCTGATATTATCAAATCACATTGGCAGGCTATTAACTCAAGTCTATTAAAAGTCCCAACATTAGCAGAGCAAGGCAGGCTGCTGAACAACTTGGCTACATGCAGGGTTCAAGGGTGCCATAAGCTGGAGACCATTCCCAAAGCTGTTGCTTATATATGGGAAGCAGACCACATACCCAAAACAACTACTCAAGTCCTCCAATAAATTCCACCATGGAGTTGATTACCAATCTCACCATGGGGAATAACTACATTCAGCTGCCCAGCCACTCAACCAGGCCCAGCCAAGT
>NW_006921816.1:3555544-3557278 GCF_000298275.1 Orycteropus afer afer | reverse complement strand
AGAGAGAGAGAGAGAGAGATTTATCTCAAGGAAATCGTGCACACGGTTGCAGATGCTGGCAATCCCAAGGCTATGGTCAGATGTCAGGCTAGAGTCTTCTCCTGACTCATGTAGCTGCATGGGCTGAGGAACCCAAGCTCAGCAGTTCAGATGTCAGGCTGTTGGTTCTCGCGCTGTGGAGGCTGATGAATCCAAAATCAACAGACAATACAGCAGGCTTCTGGCTCAAGTCCCAAGAACCAAAAGTCAAATTATTATGAACCAGATGCAGGATCTAGAGTGAGCAAAAATATCAGTGAGCTTTGCCAGACCATCCATATAAATTGGATGCAGGCCACATCTCTAAAGAAATTCCCATTCCAATTGATTGGCCAATAACATCAGATCACATCATGGAAGTTGTTACATATATCACAAAATAGAGGATAACTATACATTATATAACTGCCAAATTACATCATTAGATAACTGCCAAGCTAACTCATTACATAACTATCAACCCACGGAGAATCATTGCCTAGACAAGTTAACATGTAACTTTAACCATCATAGCAATGTAAATTAATTGTATCCTGGTAGAAAAGGATAGTCATCAAACTATTACCTTCTAATTTAAGTCTCAAAATATGGCTGCAGGCTGGTAGAGTGCCAAAATACCAGTGATCAGGCCAGAAGTAACCTGATATCAGTTAGTCTCAATAAAGTAAAGGGGACCAGAAAGCTTCAATTAATCATGATAAGATTAGCCAATAGTTGATCTTATATATTTCTTCTTCCTCTTCTGTTTATGAGCTCATTGTACCTACCTTCTTCAAGCCATTTTCTTTTACTGGAATCAAAATGGTCTTCCTATATGTATATAGAATTACTGCTCAGTTATCGTAAATAAACTTTGTGTTCAAATTTCAGTGAGTTTGGATTATTTTTAACAGTTTGGTGTCAGAAGCAGAACCAGATGAAAGGCAATAAATGCCCCATTTTGTGATGAAAGATCAAATACAGGTACCAATCTGAAGCCCCTTGCATCAATTGTTCTGTTACTATTCCTGGGGATCTTGGTAAGAATCTCAATTCAAGTGCTACTCCTTTTTGTATTGAATGCTCTGAGTGTGTATCTAAGCAGTTATGGATAACCTTGTCCTTGTTAAGTTACCTTTTTGCTTTCTCTGGGGAATTGGGTTCCCATGTGTTCTGTCCTTTTCTTCCTACTTTGGAGAATTCTTGTCTGGTGCTAGAGTTTTGTAGGGAATTTTCCAATTTGCATTATCTGAATACATTCCTTGGAGTGGTTTCAATGGATATCAAACTGAGCTCAATAAAGGATGTTGGATTTAATCTGAGGGAGGCCTCAGGAAATCCTTGCACTGGTTTGGACTCATAGATTACTTGTTCTGGTTTTGAGGCAAGGATTATTTTTCACATTTTTGAGGAATGTTTACTATCTCAATTTTTGGGCAAAAGATCTCAGGCTGGAGAATTAAGAGAGATCTCCAGTAATTTTAAGATGGGTTGATCTGATTAAAGGAGTTCAGAATTGCATAGCTACTTGTGTGTGTGTGTGTGGGGGTGTTGTGCTGTTTAAGAGTGTTATGGAGTTATGGGGCTTCCAGCAAGATGGCAGACTAGGCAGAAGGATTGTACAGACCCTCTTCAACAAAGAAAAGGGAAACCAATTAACACAGACACAGAAGATAATCTTGGACCCCTGAGCCTCGAAGGGAAGGACACAGAATT
>NW_006921816.1:3531978-3534409 GCF_000298275.1 Orycteropus afer afer | reverse complement strand
AGGCTGACAACAGGAAAGGAGACAGGTGGTGAGTGTATAAGTGCTGTCGACTAGTGAATAGAGAAGCACAGCACAGTACCCTGCTCACATAGATAACATACAAACAAAACAAAGAACATGAAAATTGTGGGCAATTCACTCCAACATACAATCACCAATTTAATATAAACACAAAAACATCACAATGCCTGGGAGACAACAGAGCATCACAGTCCATACAAAGAAGCAAGACAAAGCAGGAGAAACAAGGGACCAAGATACAGACCCAAAACACATCCCTGAGGAAGACACAGCATTGGAACTCCACAATAAGAAATTCCAAAGAGTCATATTTAGGTATCTTCAATGAATTGAGAGACAGATCAAGGAAAACTCTGAAAATCCAGGAAAACACAGAAAACCCTACAACAATTTCAAAAAGCAATGCAAGAACAAAAATGACAAAATAAATGAAAAATTAGGAATGATACAAAATCTACACACAGAAATCCAGAAGATTAATACTAAATTGTCAGAAATAGATAAGACATTGAACAGGCAAAGGAGTAGAACTGAATCAATGGAAGACAGAATTAGTGAAATTAAAGGCAAATACAAGAATACATCTTTAGAAAGGGATCAATCAGAAAAATTATCAAAACAAAATGAAGAAAGCCTAAGGTTCATGTGGGATAACATCAGAAGGAATAACTTACATATAATTGGGATTCCAGAACAGGAGGAGACATATAAAACCACAGAAAAAATTGCTGAAAATTTGTTGGAAAAGATTTTCCTGGTATGATGAAAGATGAGAATATATTCATTCAGGAAGTCCAGTGAACCCCTAACAGGATAGACCCCAAAAGAAAATCACCAAGACATATCATCATCAAACTCACCAAAACCAAAGACAAAGAAAGAACCATGAAAGCAGGAAAAATGAAAAGTTACCTACAAGGGGCAACCAATAAGATGAAGCTCGGATTTCTTGGCAGAAACCATGCAGCCGAGAAGAAAATCGAATGGTATATATAAAATCCCAAAAGAGAAAAATTTCTAACCAAGAATTATGTAGCCAGCAAAATTGTCCCTCAAATATGATGGTGAAATTAGGACAATTCCAGATAAGCAGAAACTAAGGGAATTTGTTAAAACCAGACCAACCTTACAAGAGATGCTAAAGGGAGTCCTCTGGACAGAGAAGCAACAACAGCAAATAACAACCGACCATTAACACACATGATGATATAACCCAGAAACCAATCCACACTATGGAAGTATTCAAAGTAAATAAGACTACAAGATTATAAACAGAGAACCAGAAACATCAGTTGACAAATAAGGGCAACTATAAACCAAAAAAAGGAAAAAAACTGTGTCGTTATAGAACTTCTAGATGGTAGGGATGTCAAGACAACTACAAGATAGAATGAACTGTTCTAAATTTGGGAAGAAAACTATAAATCATAGGGTAACCTCAAAGAAAAATGATAAAACTTCACATCAAAATAAAAAAGAGGACCAGCACAAATATTTAGCAAATACTAAAACAATAAGAAGGAAGAAAGTGATAACACAATTCATAAACAAAATGAGCTCAGCATAGAAAATTATATGGAACAAAGAAATTAACACCACGAAAAAGCACATAACAAAAACAGCAGCAACAAATTCATATTTGCCGATAATTACATATCTGGCAAAGGACTTATCTCTAAGATTAATAGAAAACTCCAATACCTCAACAACAAAGGAATTAACAATCCAATTGAAAAATGGGTAGAAGACTTGAATAGACATTTCACTTGAATAGACACTGAGGATATTCAGGTGGCCAGCTAATACATGAAGAAGTGCTCACAATCATTGGCCATCAGACAGATGCAAATCAAAACAACAATGAGATACTGTCTCACCCCAGCACTGATGGCAAGGTTCAATGAGACAGAAAATAACAAATGCTGGCAGAGATGTGGAGAAATTGTGGCTCTTATACACTGCTGATGGGACTGTGAAGTGATATCACCACTGTGGAAAGCATGATTCTAAGGTGATTCCTTAGAAAGCTGGAATTGGAGATACCATTTGACCCAGCAATCCCATTACTAGGTATATATTCTAGAGAGATGAGAGCCAGGACAGGAACAGATATATGCACACCCATGGTCATTGTAGCACTGTTTACAAAAGCAAAAATATTGAAACAACCTATTTGCCCATCAGTGGAAGAGTGGATGACCAAACTATGGTACATACACACAATGGAATGCTATGGAGCACTAAAGAATAATGTAGAGTTTGCAAAACTCCGCATAATATGGATGAATTTGGAGGACATTATGCTGAATGAAATAAGTCAATCACAGAAGGACAAATTTGTTGTTGTGGAGGGTCAAGGAAAAGCTGACATATGGAGGGAAACTTTCTTTGTTGGTTGCCAAGGATGGGA
>NW_006921816.1:3528434-3531783 GCF_000298275.1 Orycteropus afer afer | reverse complement strand
CTGTTCTACTCTGATACACAATGGGGTCACAATGAATTGGTAGTGATTTGACAGCAACTAGTTTAATTTTTTTGTTTTTGTTTTTACATATCATTTCTGGAGACTGTGAGCTATGCAGCTGCAAGCTATGCCACCAATATTTAAATATCAGCAGGTTCCCCTAATAAGGATATGCTTCAGCATAGCTTCCAGACTAAGAAGATGGAAGGAATACACAGAGTGATCTTGCTTACTTTAGACATGTTACCAAGAAAGACCAATCTGTAGAAAAGGACATCATGTTTGTGTAGAGGATCAGCAAAAATGAGGGAACCCTCAATGAGATGGATTGACGTAATTGCCACAACAAAGGATTCAAACACAACAATCATAAAGATGACACAGGACTTGCAGTATTTCATTGTGTTATACAAGGTCACCATGAGTCAGAGCCATGAGTCAGCAAGTGACAACATCAAGGTTATTTACTTTGTAAAACTTTGCTAAAATCCACATTTACTATTCCTACAGTATCTCTCTAATGCACTAGTCCAAAAATTATATTACTTTGGATTAGTAATAATAATATGAACCATTAACTTTTTTAAAATATAAATTGCAGAAAAGATTCTTTTAACTCTATTTATTTATTTAATTTTTATTGTGATTTGGGTGAAAGTTTACAAAGCAAATTCACTTTCCATACAGCTGCTCACATACTCTTTGTCTTGTGACATAGACTATAATCTCCCACAATGCAACAGCTCCCCTCTGACTTCCTCCCCATGGTAACCTTATGTCCTTCCCTCCCATTCACTCCCACCCAAGCTGTCTCCCTCTGTATACATACATAACCTTTCTATTTTCCCATGATTGATCTCTCCAAGGAGTGTTTCAACCTAATGTAAATATTCAGCTCATATGCTTCTCTTTTGTTTGGCTGGAAGCCACAGGAGAGCATTCAATTCCAGACCAGAAGGGCAGTTAGGGGTCATAGTCTCAGTAGTTCCACCAAGCTCTATCAGACCAGCAAACCTGGTCCTTTTTTAAAAAATGATTTTGAGTTTTGTTCCACATTGTTCTCCCATTCTATGCAGTATCTCCTACGCAGACCCCCCTCCAACTGTTTGACAGTGGTAGCCAGGCAACATGTAGTTCATCTGGTCTCATAGTTGTATAGGCTGAGGATCATGTGGTGTATGAGTTGCTTGGACTAATTGTTTCCACGTGTCTTTGGTTTTCTTCATTCTCCTTTGCTCTGGACAAGGAGAGACCCATCGTTGTATCTAGAAGTGTGCTTGCAAGCTTTTAAGATCCTAGTCACTACTTGCCAAAGTAGGATGTGGAACAATGTTTTGGGTAGTATGTTATGCCAGTTGAGCTTGATGTCCCCTGCAACTACGGTCCCAAGCCCACAAGTCCAACTACTTGCTCCCTCTGGGTAGCTGGCCATGGCCAAGAAGTGTCTACTACCTTGCCCCTTGTCAGCTCTACTATATACCTTGAAATTCTTACAGAACATACCAGTACACTTGTAGAAACATTGTCAACTCTATACATGGTGTTGGGCACACTCCTCCCTGCATAGACATACCTAATAGTTCAGCTTGTCCACCCGTGTATCCATATTTGCCTTCACTGACAACACAGTAGTACATGTGCAAAAGGGTTCATCTTTGTTGTCTGCACCTCCCATGTACCTCTCTATGTCTTCCTCTTCCTCAATGCCACTGTGTTGATCACTCACATTTGGTATATTGCCCTTCTTTTCACCCAAATCAAGACTTGTCTCTACCTGTCTAACAGTGTCCCCTCCCCTCCCCCTCCCACCCATGATAACCAACAAAGAAAATTTTCTTCCATATAGAAACCTTTCCTTGACAATTTACAATAACAGATTAGTACAGTATTTGTCCTTCTGTGACTGATTTATTTCACTCAGCATAATGTCCTCCAAGTTCATCCACATTATGCAGTGTTTTGCTGATTCTACATTATTCTTTAGGTTTGCATAGTATTTCATTGTGTGCATGTACCGTAGTTTGATTATCCATTCCTCTGTTGATGGACACCTAGGTTGTTTCCACCTTTTGACTATTCTAAATAGTGCTGTGATGAACATGGGTGTAGGTATATTTGTTCTCATCCTGGCTCTCACTTCTTTAGGATATACACCTAGTAATGGAATGGCTGAGTCAAATGGTATTTCTAATTCCAACTTTTTAAGGAATTGCTATTCTGCTTTCCACAGGAGTTGTATCATTTTACGGTACCACCAGCAGTGTATGAAAGTCCCAACTCTGCATCCACCCCAGCATTTATTTTTTTTCTCTCTTGTTGAACTTTGCTACTAGTGCTGGGGCAGGATGGTATCTCATTGTTTTGATTTGCATGTCTCTAATGGCTAATGATCATGAGTGTTTCTTCATGTTTCTTGGCCACCTGAATATCCTCTTTGGTGAAGTGTCTATTCATGCCTTCTATTCATTTATTTTTAATTGGATTGTTTGTGTTTTTGTTGTTGAAGTGTTGGAGTTTTCTATAAATTCCAGAGAAAAGTGCCTTGTCAGATATATCTGTAGGTTCTCTTTTGACTCTCTCTTTTGGAGAAATCTTTGGAAGCACATAAAAATTTAATTTTTAGAAGGTCCCATTCATCGAGTTTATCTTCTGCTGTTTGTGTGTTTTGGGTTATGCTTGATAGTTTATTTATGCCATAGTCTATTTAGGCTCCTAAATTTGCCCCTAGTTTTTTCTTGAGGAACTTTATAGTTTTAGGTTTCACATTTAAGTCTTTGATCCACCTGGAGTTAGTTTTCGTGCATGGTGTGTAGTACAGATCTTGTTTCATTTTTATGCAAATGGATATCCAGTTTTGTTGGCACCATTTTTTAAACAGACAATCCCTTCCCCATTGAATGGATTTCAGCCCTTTGTCAAAGGTCAGCTGACCATAGGTCACTGGATCTATTTCTAGTTTCTTGATTCTATTCCATTTGTCTATATGTCTGTCGTTATACCAATACCGGGAAGTTTTGACCACTGTGGCTGTATAGTAGGTTTTAAGATCTGGGAGTGTGAACCTCCTACTTTGTTCTTCTTCAATAGTGCTTTGCTTATCTGAGGTCTCTTTCCTTTCCATACATAGTTAGTGATTGGTTTTTTTTTCATATCCTTAAAGAAAGTTGATAAGATTTGGATTGGGATTACATTGAATGTATAGATTGCTTTGGGTAGAATTGACATTTTCACAATATTCAATCTTCCTATCCATGAGCATGAGATGTTCTTCCATTTATGTAGATCTCTTATGGTTTCTTGAAGTAGTCTTTTACAGTTTTCTTTGTACAGGTCTTTTATGTCCCTGGTG
>NW_006921816.1:3522811-3527554 GCF_000298275.1 Orycteropus afer afer | reverse complement strand
TTTTTTTTTTTTGATGTGTTGTTGGAGTCTATTGGCTAGGGTTATGTTGGAGATTTTTGAATCTATATTTATTTGGGATATTGGTGGCTTTCCTTTTGAGTGATGTCTTTGCCTGGTTTTTGTATCAAGGTTATGCTTGCTTCATAAAATAAATTAAGGAGGATTCCATTCTTTTCTATGTTCTGGAATAGTTTAAGTAGGATTAGTGTCAATTATTCTCTGAATGTTTGGCAGAATTCTCCAGTGAAACCCTCTGGGCCAGGACTTTTTTTGTTGGTATTTTTTTTATGACCTGTTCAATGTCTTCTTTTGTTAAGGATCTGTTCAACTTTTCCACCCCAGTCTGCATTAGTTTAGGTTAAGTAATGTGTTTGTAGAAAGCTATCCATTTCTTCCAGATTTTCAAATTTGTTGAAGTACAGTTCTTCATACCATCCTGATATTATTCTTTTTATTTCAGTTGGTTCTGTTGTGATGTCACACATTTTGTTTCTTATTCATGTTATTTGTATTCCCTCTCTCTTTTCCTTTGTTAAATTTGACAATGGTCTGTCAATTTCATTAATCTTTTCAAAACACCAACTTCTAGTCTTGTTGATTTTTTCTATTGTCTTTCTATTCTCTGTTTCATTGATTTCTGCTTGAATCTTCATTATTTCCTTTCTTCTGATGACTGTATACTTTTCTTGTTGTTCTTTTTCTAGTTGATGGAGATATTGGTTTAAAGTGTTGATTTTGGCTCTTCTTTTTTGGTGTGTTTATTTATTGCTATAAATTGGTCTCTGATCACTGCATTTGCTGTGTCCCAAAGCTTTTTGTATGTTGTGTTTTCATTCTCATTTGATTCAAGGAATTTTTTTATTTCCTTTTTTTTCATTTCTTCTTTTACCCAGTCTTTCTTAAGGAGGGTGTTGTTCAGTTTCCATGTTTGCTCTTTTTCTATTGATCTTCCCATTGTTGATTTCTAATTTGATAGCATTGTGATCTGAGAAAATAGTTTGCAGTATTTCAACGTTTTTAAATTTATTAATGCTCGCTTTATGGCCTAACATATGGTCTATCATGGAGAATGTTTCATGTGTACTGGAAAAGAATGTATATTGTGCTGTTGTTGGCTGAAGTGCTCTGTTGTTGTTGTTATGTGCTGTTGAGTCGGACCCAACTCATAGCGACCCCTCCTTGGGTTTCAGAGACAGTATAACTATGGAAGTAGATTGCCCCATCTTCCTTCTGAGGAGTGGCTGGTGGGTTTGAACCACCAGCCTTCTGGTTAGCAGTCAAGTGCCTTAGCCACTATGCTACCAGAGATCCCAGAAGTGCTCTGTAGGTGTCTATAAAGTCAAGTTAGTGGATTGTATTGTTTAGTCCCTCTGCGTCTTTGTAGAGTTTCTTTCAAGTTCTATATTTCATTGAAAGTTGCATATTAAAGTCTCCTACTATGACTGTGGACTCATCTATTTGCCTTTTCAGCTCTGCTAAAGTCTGCTTTATGTATTTTGGGGCTGTTTCATTGGGTCCATAGATATTTATTATGGTTATATCTTCTTGTTCAATTGATCCTTTAATCATTATATAGTGTGCTTCCTTGTCTCTTATGGTGGTTTTTTCCTCAAAGGCAATTTGATTAGAAAATAATATTGCCATTCTTGCTCTTTTTTCGTTGGTATTAACTTGATATATCTTTTTCTAACCTTTGATTTTTAGTCGATTTTTGTGTTTGTCTTTAAGGTGTGTCTCCTGTAGGCAGCATATTGATGGGTTATGTTTTCCTATCCAGTCTCAACTCTCTGTCTCTTGAGTGGCGAATTTAATCCATTGACATTTTTTGTAATTATTGACAAGGGTGAATTGATTGCTGTCATTTTGTTATGTGTTTCTTGATGGTGTTCCTGGTTTCTTTGTTCCATATAAATTTCTGTCTGAGCTCTTTATGTTTATGAATTATGCTATCATTTCCTTTGTTGCTGTTGTTTTAGTATTTGCAAAATATTTGTTCTTGTCCTCTTTTTTAATTGTGAAGTGGAGGTTTATGATTTTTCTTTGAGGTTATCCTATGATTTGTATTTTTCTTCCTGAGTTTAGAACAGCCCATTCTATCTTAACAACTCCTTTAACTTTCTCACCTTTTAGAAATTTTGTACCTATACTATTTTCCCCCGTTTTTTGTAGTTGTCCTCATTTGCCAGTTGATTCCTCTGGTTTTCCGTTTAAAACCTTGAAAGCATATTTTACTTTGGGTACTTCCACAGCTGTGTTGATTTTCTGTATTATGTCATTGTGGTGGTTTGTGTGTCAACTTGGCTGGGCCTGGTTGAGTGGCTGGGCAGCTGAATGTAGTTATTCCCCATGGTGATATTGGTAATTAACTCCATGGTGGAATCTACTGGACCAGCTGAGTAGGTGCTTTGGGTATGTGATCTTCTTCTTGTATATAAGAAGTAGCTTTGGGAATGGTCTCTAGCTTATGGCAAGCTTAGACCTTACCTGTAGCTGTGTCATTGTTCAGCAGCTTGCCATGCTCTGCTGACCTTGGGACTTACAATGGACTTGAATTAATAGCCTGCTGTGTGGTTTGGTAACATCAGGACTGTGCCGTTTTATTTCTCAACTTTAGGCTTGCTAGGTTCATCAGACAGTAGCTGTCAGAGTGAAGAAAATCCTCTAGCTTCAGTGGACCAGGAACAAGAAGCAGAGCTGAAGCCCAAGGTTGAGGGGCTTTCACACAGCCCCTAGAGTCTGGCATTTTGAACTCAGACTTCTAGCCTCCCAAACTGTAAGGGAATAAACTCCTGTTTGTTCAAGCCATCCCATTTGTGCTATTTTTGTTAGAGTGGCACTAGGTAACTAGAACAGTCATCTTGTGTATTAATGGTGGGTTGTTGTCTGCTCTTACTGGTTCTGTTCCAAGGGCTCCCTTCAGCACCTCTTGTATGGTTGGTCTGGTTTTAATAAATTCCCTTAGCTTCTGTCTCTCTGGAAATCTCCTAATTTCACCATTTGAGGACCAATTTTGTCAGATGTATAATTCTTTAAAGGGGCGGGAGACAAGGAAAGGCCAAAAAGCCCTTAGAACCAGGAAAGGGAGGGAGCAGGAGAGGCCAGGGACCTCTGGAGTGGCAGGATATCTAGGTGAAAAGGTTCTGGAGACAAGGCTAGGCCTCAAGCCCCCTATAGGCATGAAAGGGAGGAAGCAGCCAGGAACCACAAAGTGGCAGGTTCCAGGTAGGAATTAGGTAAGGGAAGGGCACAGAGGTTTCCAACAGCTAAGGGAGACAAACTTGTCTGTAGGTTTGTCATCCTGTGGGGCTTGTACATTGCTATGAGGCTTGAGGCAGTGCCACTGGTGTTTCAGAAGCCAGCAGAGTTGCACATGGTGCACAGGTTTTAATGCAGCTAAAGACTAAGACAGACTAGGAAGAAGGAAGAAGCTATCTACTTCTCAAAAATTGTCCAGGAAAAACCTTATGAATAGCAGAGAAACACTGTCTGATACATTACTGGGCAACTTTATGAATACCTCAGAAACATTGTCAAACACAGTGCAGGAAGACAAGTCTCTTGTTTCAGAGGCACTCAAAATAGGATGGAGAAAGAGCTGCCTCATCAGAATAGAGCCTACCTTAATGATATGGTTAAAGTAAGTCTTTCAGGACCTCCACGTGCTGACATGGCATGACTCAAATTGAAGAGAAACAGCTGCAAAGGTCCACTAATAATCAGAACATGGAATGTATGAAGTATGAATCTAGGAAAATTGGATGTTGTCAAAAATGAAACAGAACACATAAAGATTGACATCCTTGGCATTAGTGAGCTGAAATGGATGAGTTTTGGCCATTTTGAGTCAGACAACCATATGATCTACTATGCCGGGAATGACAAATTTAAGAAGAAAGGTGTGGCACTCATCATCACAAAGATCTGTCCTGAAGTACAATGCTGTCAGTGATAGGATAATATCCATATGCCTACAAGGAAGACCCATTAATACACTATCACTCAAATTTTCGCACCAACCCCCAAAGCCAAAGATGAAAATTGAAGATGTTAACCAATTTTGAAGTCTGAAATTGACCCAACATGCAATCAAGATGTGTTGCTTATCAGTGGTGATTGGAATGCAAAAGTTGGAAGCAAAGAAGAATCACGGGTAGTTGGAAAATTTGGCCTTGGTGACATAAATAACGCTGGAGATTTCATGATAGAATTTTGCAAGACCAACAACTTATTCATTGCAAATACCTTTTTTTCAACAACACAGATGGTGGCTATACATGTGACCTTCACCAGATGTAGTACATAGGTATCAGATTGACTACATCTGTCACAAGAGGTGATGGAAAAATTTAATATCTTCAACCAAAACAAGGCCAGGAGCTGATTGTAGAACAGACCATCAACTGCTCATATGCATGTTCAACTTGAAGTTGAAGACAATTAAAACAAGCCCATAAGAGCCAAAATATGACCTTGAATATATCCCTCTTGAATTTAGAGACCGTCTAAAGAATAGATCTGATGCACTGAACATCAATGACCAAAAATCAGAAGTATTGTGGGATGACATCAAGAGCATCATCCATGAAGAAAGCAATAGGTCATTCAGAAAATGAGAAAGAAAGAAAAGACCAAAATGGATGTCAGAAGACACTCTGAAACTTGCCTTTGAGTGATGAGTAGCTAAAGCAAATGGAAGAAATGACAAGATAAAAGAGCTTAACAGAAGATTTCAAAGAGCAGCTC
>NW_006921816.1:3519637-3520880 GCF_000298275.1 Orycteropus afer afer | reverse complement strand
TTTTCCAATGCTGTTTCAGGATTCTTTATTTGTCTTTGGTTTTGGTGAGTTTGATGATAATACGTCTTGGTGATTTTCTTTTGCAGTCTAACATGTTTTGGGTTCATTGGATTTCCTTATGGATATATTTTCATCTTTCATCATATCAAGGAAGTTCTTCCAACAAATCTCGGGCAATTTTCTCAGTGGTTTTATTTTTATTTTCCTGTTCTGGAGTTCCAGTTACACATAAGTTATTCCTTTTGATGTTATCCCACATAAACTTTAGGCTTTCTTCATTTTGTTTTGATCTTTATTTTGATTGATTCCTTTCCAAAGAAGTATTGAGGTATTTGTCTTCAATCTCATTAATTCTGTGTTCCATTGATTCAATTCTACTCCTTTGCCCTTTCAATGTATTATCTATTTCTGAAAATTTAGTATTATTCTTCTGGATTTTTGTGTGCAGATTTTGTATCATTTTTAATTTTTCATTTATTTTGTCATTTTATTCTTGTATTTCCTTCTGAAATTGTTCTAGGGTTTTGTCTGTGTTTTTCTTAATTTTGTCAGTGTTTTCCTTGATCTGTCTCTCAATCCTTTGAAGATAACTGAGTATAATTCTTTTGAATTTCATATCAGGGAGTTCCAATGCTGCTTCTTTATCAGGGATGGGTTCTTGGTCTGTATCCCACCCCCTTCCTTCTACCACTTTATCTTCCTTCTTTGTGTGGACTGTGATGGTCTGTTGTCTCCAAGACATTGGGTTGTTGTTGTATTTAGATCTCTGTTACCTGTTTGGGAAGAGCAGTTAAGGGTGAATCAGGCTCTTCTTGGTGGTCATTTATTGTTGTCCAGTTAGTGGAGAAGGAAGTGGTGGCTGTCATTCAGTAAGTGGAGCTGCAGGAGGGCTGGGTGTGATTGTGTCACATGGGCATGGAGCTGTCAGTTAAACAAAAACAACAATTGAAAAATAAATTTAAAAAATGTAAAAGCAAATGGACAAAAAACACACTGCATAAACACAAAGGAACAATCACCAAAAGAGAAAAAAGACAAGAAGAGAGAAGAAAAAAAAAAAAAAAACACCTGCAATAACTGAGGAGTGGGAAATAAGAGAAAAGAGGTAGAGTAGGAAAATAGTGAAGAAAAAAATGGGAAAAATGCAAAAAGCAAAACAAAAAATGGAGTAACCACAAGAGAAAAAAAAAATAGGAATCAGGAACAAGGAAGAGAGAAAAAGCTGAAAATTATCACCTGGGAA
>NW_006921816.1:3501509-3518794 GCF_000298275.1 Orycteropus afer afer | reverse complement strand
TGTAAGTTGTTTTTCATTTTATAATATGAAAATTAACCTTGCAGTCATATTTGCATTATAAATTTGCTTTCAAACTCTTATCTTTATACATGCTGTTGTTAGGTGCTACTGAGTTGCTCTGACTCATAGCTACCCTGTGTACAATAGAACAAAGCATTGCCTGGTCCTGAGCCATCTTAACTATCCTTGCCATGCTTGAGCCCATCACTGCAGCCAATACATCAATCCATCTCATTGAGGATCTTCCCCTTTCTCACTGACCCTCTACTTTACCAACCATGATATCCTTCTCCAGGGACTGGTCTCTTCTAACAATATGACCAAAGAAGGTGAGACCAAGTCTTGCCATTCTCTACTTTCTAAGGAGCATTTCTAGCTGCACTTCTTCCTGGAGAGATTTGTTCATTCTTCTGGCAGTCAAAGGTATTTTCAGTATTCTTCCCCAATATCATAATTCAAAAACATCAATTCTTCTATCTTCCTTATTGATTCATTGTCTAGCTTTCACATGCATATGAGGCAATTTAAAAGTACCATGGCTTGGATGAGGCTCACCTTAGTCTTCAAAGTGACATCTTTGCTCTTTAACACTTTAAAGAGATCTTTTGCAGCAGATTTGCCCAGTGCAATATGATGTTTGATTTATTGACTGCTGCATAGTAAATAGATTAAAAAAAAAAAAAAATTACATTACACCCACTCCTCACTTACCATGATTAGGTTCCAAAGACCAGATCTCTGTGTAAAATCAGTGGCTACAGGAAGAGGAGGATGTGGAGGTTTCCCTGGGGCCTGGACCCGTGGAACTGCTGTGCCCCTGCTGTGCTCTGACCACAAGGCCCTGCTTTTGGGGTTGGTGCTCTAATGGAACTGGTAACTGGACTAGAGGTACTGGTGAGAGCTCTGGGACTTGAGAAACTGGTGGGGTGTCAAGGCAGTAGGTGGTGAATGGTACCTGTACCCAAATCCCCCATACCCATCCTCTCCATACCCCAAGCCTCCTGTTGCTGCCTCACAGGCCAGGGAGGACTTTATGAAAGGAGCAAAGTGCTTCTGGTTTTGGAGGGCTTGGAAACTGAGGCCAAGATCCTGGAGACTAACAGCTGCTCTGAAGCAGCGTTTAGCAGCCTGGCCTTCTGAGGAGGATAGGGCAATAGACTTCTGCTGCCACCCCTAGGGTATGAGTTACCCTCAGTACCCTTCCTGCTACAGAACTTCAGGGCACTTCAGTAGAAAGGAACAGCAGCAGCAATTCCCCCCTGCACCCCTCCTCCTAGTCCACTCTGGCCACTCCTCTCACTACCATGGAGTCATGTCAGACTCCTAGGACCTCTCCTTGGGTTTCCAAAGTGGTATCTCTATGGGAGTAGACTGCCCAATCTTAATTCTGAGGGGTGGCTGGTGGGTTTGAATGCCAGCCTTCTGGTTAGCAGTTGAATGCTTTAGGCACTATGACACCAAAATCACTTCAGTTGCCCATTTCACATGGAGAACTGCAAGAGTGGCTCCAGTGGTGGAGATAGGACCAGTAAGAGACAGTCTGGAGAGCTGATTGCTTCGGGTGAGAGCCTGACAGAGAAGATGACTACAGGCTGTAGCTGGATGCAGGGAGGAAATCTATGTTAATGGGCAAAATAGTCAGATAGAAGATTTTTCTACTACTGTTGTAAATGCAAAATGTCAGATAAGGAGACAGTCAATTAGTAAGAAGTAGATGTAATAAAACCAAAAACCAAAACAAAACAAAACTCAAAGCCATCAAGTCGGATCCAACACATAGTGACCCCTCCTTGGGAAGAAGATTGCAAATCTTCCTTTTGAGGAATGGCTGGTGAGTTTGAACCACCAGCCTTCTAAATTTTCATAAATTGAGAATTGTGGAGATGGTTATGTTGGAATTGGCCAGAACTGATGGGAAGTTAGTGGGAAGTATTCTTAATGCCTATCTTGCAATCTGATTTATTCTTCCCAGAGAAAGTTTCTTGTTTGTCTTGTGATATATAGATATTTCTGAGTTACAATCTCCTTATATTAGTAATTTCATGGCAGTGGAGTTGTATGATGGTATGTTGTAGTCATATAACAAAAGAGTGTTTCAGAACTTGAATTCACTTGAATCTGAGTTATGCTAATGATTCCTGAGGAGGACATGACCTGAGGAGGACAATCAAGGCCTTGGTATTTTTATCAGATCTGCCAAGAAAAATCAATTGCTTCCTTCAAAAACAAATTAAACAACAAACTTTTCCCAAGGAAGTACACACAGTTGTTTATGTAAGTTAGGATTGTTTTTGTGTTCCAAAATACATATTTTCTTAAGAATGCATTGTCAGATATGAGTCTAAAGAAAAAAAAGATCTTGGTATTTTGAAACAGACTAAGCTTTAGTACATAAATAATAGCTAGTTAAGATTTTGAAACTAGGAGTAGGGACTCCAATAGGATTATGTGTAATATGATCCTCAATTTGTTAAACCAAACCAGAAAACAATGAATCACTTGTACTGTGGGTATTAACTACTTTTTATAGGTATTACTACCTACTTTTTATAGGTCTACATAGTAGCAAAGCACTTTTTCAATAACAAATATACTTTCCCATGAATCTATAGCTTCATTGACATAACTATATTTGTATATACTTATCTGAAATAATGCTTCAGTATGCTCTTTATGTTTCATCTATAAGCTTACTTCATTTCTGTAGCCAAAACTCTGTACATAAAAGGAATTGATACATGACTAAGAATTTTATTTAATAGAAAGTTAAAAAAAAGAGACACAATTATGTCATAATTATTTTATTAATATACATATACATATATATTATAATTATATTACACAAGTGATAAATCACATATTTTTAATAATGGAAAAATGTGCTGTTAGTTGTTGTTGAGTCATCTCTGACTCATGGCGACCTTATGTATAAGAACAAAATGTACTCCTGTCCTGTGCCATCTTCTTGATCTTTCATGTTTGGTTCCATTGTGACTATTGTGTCAGTCCATCTCATTTGAAGGTTTCCATTCTTTTTACTGACCTTCCACTTTACAAAACACAATGTTTTTTTCTAGGGCAACCTTTCCATCTTTCCCAATGATATGTCTAAATAAGTTAGTCAAAGTCTCTACACTCTCACTTCTACAAAATTAATTGTCTGTCAGTTTGTCATACTAGGCTGATTTGCATGTTGCTACGATGTTGGAAGGAGCTCTGGTAGCGTAGTGCCTAAGGCACTTGACTGCTAACTAGAAGCCTGGCGGTTCAAACGCACCAGCCACTCCTCGGAAGGAAGGCTGGGCAATCTACTTCTGTAGTGATACACCTCAGAAACCCAAGGAGGGGTTGCTGAGTCAGGGCCGACTTGAAGGCACATAACAACAACAAGAACACGATGCTGGAAGCTATGCCACCAGTATTTCAAACGCCAACAGGGTCAACAGAGGGTCAGATTAAGGCAGACTAGGAAGAAAGGTCTAGTGATCTACTTCTGAAAATTACCCAATGGCAACCTCATTGATCACAACAGAATATTGTCTGAATGGAAAAATACATCCATGTAAATATATTTTTCAAATAAAGTGAGTGTTGTTTATCTCAAGCTGAATGTCTGTGAATACTGTATATGTAAAGCATTGTGGAATAGGAAAACTCCAGTCTTACTAATTTGACTAAAGAGATGGCTTCCTATCACTTTGGAAAGCCCATGCTATATTTGGATGTTTCTTATGTCAACATAATAATAGAAATAAACCCTGGTCTAAAGCCTTAACCTTTTTCTTTGCATATCCATAAGTTCCAGACAAAAGACTTTTAAAATATCACTGATGTTAGAGACTAGAACAGTGCAAGTGTTCTAAAACCAAACCAAAACCAAATTCACCGCTGTTGAGTCATTTCTGACTCATAGCGACCTCTCCTTGGGTTTCCGAGGCAGTATCTCTACGGAAGTAGGTTGCTTAGTCTTCCTTCCAAGGAGTGACTAGGGGATTTTAACCACCTGCCTTCTGGTTAGCAGTCAAATGCCTCAGGCACTATGCCACCAGAGCTCCTATATGTGCTGTACTAGGGATACAAACACCTTGCAGCAAGGCCATGTTCATGAAACAATAGAGAAGTGAGTTTATAAACACAGAAACATGCATATGTAGTTATGTTTAACTCATTTTGTAAGTTCAGCCTTGGGTGATTTAAAGGATAAGCTATGATGTCAGAATGACCTGGATAGAGATCTCTGTTCTATAATTTAATTAGAAATCTCTGCTCTCTAATATAATTAGTCAGATAATTTAACCTCTAGGCACTCATTTACAAAATTAGAGCAAAAATTTATACTTGTAAAGCATTTTAAAATGTGCTTTGTCACATACTAAGAAATTACAAAGGTTAGTTAATACAATTATTAACTAAATGTGAGATTAAATGAATTAACACATTTGTCATACAGTGGACATTTTTTTTGTGTGTGTTTACATCCCCTGTGCCTGACTTTCCCTTTGTAGAGTCTTGATACAGTTTGGACTACCTCCAGAATTATGTGTAGTTGAACAATACTTGAAGACTCATGTTCATGATGAGTTGATTATGATGATAACTAACTGCATTTTGTTGTCTCAGCATATTCTCAAATTAACACTGTCATTTGACTTTAAAGTATTTTCTTCTGTGGAAAAGAAGACATTGTGTAAATTATGTATTTGATCAACAACTATTTACTTAGTGCCTACTATGTGGAATAATCTCAAGATACAGCATTTTCTTTTAAGAGATTAAAAATATGGGTGAGGATTCAAGATATACACATAAATGTGAAACATTATTGAAACCTCATATTTCATATGGGACATTGATGAAGAAAGTAATTATATATTTAAAAACACATGAATATTTACTCTTCGGTGTTAAGTTCTAACTTCTTATCAAGCAGAGTAAATGTCTGCAGAAGTACTTGAACATAAAACTCTGTGTCTGCCTTCTGAGAAATTCCAAGTCTTGTATTTCCTAATTATTGCTATTTAATTTCTAGCTTTCCTTTTAAATGGTAGAATCACTGGGAGGAGGGGATAGCATTTGCTTTTTTTATTGAGTGTCAATGGAACACTTCTATTGGATTCCCAAGGCATGGTAGCTCCTACCCACCCAACATTATATCTCTTGATTTATCAGGAAAGTCTTTGTTAACTGTCAGAATTTATGTTGACCTAAGGAAATGAGTGTTCAGCTACTGGAAATACACTGTGCCAGGGACAACATTCCTACATGAACATGGAAGGAGAGATCATTGTTTATGGTCCACGTATTCACCCAAAAGAGTTGCTGATTCCTGGTATTCTAGTAAGGCTAAGGATGGTGTAGTGAGGAGAAACTCAGGAGAACACTTAAAAATATTTTCTCTATTTAATTAGGCAACACAGACTTTCCAGGAAATTCTACTTCCTTAAATCAAGCAATTCCTTAATATTGCTGATTTAAGATATTACAAAAATGTGTGTTTGGGCTCTATTTTCAAAATATATCCAGATAATTCCACCACTTCAGTCCTAAATCTACCCATCATTATTTTTCTACTTGCAGTAATCTCCAGCCTACTCTCTGTAAAGTCATTTCTTCACACAACTGACTAATTAATTATTTTTAAATGCAAGGCATATAAGGTTACTCGTTTTCTAAAATCCTTCTAGTGTTTCCCAACTCTTTGTAAGTAAAAGCCAACATCCTTACAATGGTCAATAGTTGTAGTTAACATTATCTCTCTCTTCTTTACCATTTTCCTCTCAATTACTCATTTCTCACCACCCTGGCTTCCTTGCTGTGCTTTGAAGATGATGTCTTTTCCCACTCTGAACATTCAAAGGTATTTTTCTCTCTGTGGAAATGTCTGCTGCAGCTATCCACATGGCTCTTCTTTGTTTCCTCACAATTTTAGGCCTTTGTTCAAATATTACTCTCTCAAAGGGGTTTTTCTTTATGTCCTTATTTAAAAGTATAACATTTTCTATTCTAATAGCTCATTTTCTCTTCACTAATTTATTTTCTCCACTATTCCAAGAGACATTATTATATAGCTTACTTATTTATTTATTATCTTACTCCTACTAGTAGAATATAAGCTTAAGAATTCAGGAAAAAAAAAAAAATGTCCATTATGCTCATTGCTAACTCTGGAACCTAGAGAGTGGCTGATCCAGAGTCAGCATTCAATAAATATTTGTTGAGTAATTAGAATAAATAAATTGTTGAATAAATTATGGAGTAGATTAAAGTGTTTCTACTCTCTACAGATTTAAGAATGACCTGGACATTTTATCAATGACCTTACGCTTGAAGTTTTATCAAAATATCTGAACTGCCTTCCAGCAGTTCAATGAGCTTTGAATAAAGTCATACCCTTGTTGCCCAACTTGGCACAACATTTTAGTTCTAACTCTGAACCCTGGTTGTTGTTGTACTTGGCATTGAATTGGCTCCAACTCATAGCAATCTTACATATAATAGAATGAAACATCCAGTCCTGTGTCTTCTTTATCATCGTTGGTATGTTTGAGTCTACTGTTTTGACTATTGTGTCAGTCCAACTCACTGAGGGAGATAGATGCACAATTCCAAGTGAATATAAGTCACTTTCATGGAAGTCCTTAAAAAGTCTAATGGGAAAATGGCAGAAAAGCTCTAATTCTTTACAGCTTCTCATTGTCTTTCCAATATGAATATTTGCAAAGATTTTCCTTACTATGACTATAATGCAAATCCAGAAGAATGATAAGAGGTAAAAGAGAAGAAAACTTTGACAATTTATGTTTCTGGAAAGCAGATGAAAATATATAAATTTATATTTCACTCTAAGCATTTGGTGGACTTTTAGAATTTTTTTTTAAAAATATGAGTTATTTAGTTGCTTTCTCTTGTGAATATATAATGAACTGATTTCTCATAAAGTAGAGAAAAAAAGAATTTTAATTTCTATTTAAGGTACATGTAAACTTATCTGGTATGATTAAAAAAAAAGGTATGATATAACTTCATAATGAATGATTGTAAAAAATCTGTCAAAGTTAAAATCTTATACAAATGTCATTGTTGTTGTTGTTTGCCATCAAGTCAGACCCAACTCATAGCAAAATGAGTGGTGCAAAAAAAAATCCTTATGTAATTTTGTCAGATTTTCATTTTTTTCCATGAAATATTGCCATAGTTGTACTCAATTTAGATCTCTCTCTCTCTCTCTCTCTCTCTCTATATATATATATATATATAATTATTTTTTTCAACTTCCACTCAGGTGAAAAACAGCAAAGAGAAATAAAATGCATATATATGTGGTTTTTAAAATTTCAAAAATAGGAAAGTCAAGTGACAGAAAAAAGTGAAATGTACTTTAAATTCCAATTAGTTTATGATTTTATTATATTAGAATAAAATTCTCATTTTCATCATGAATGACAATTACATGCTATTGAAAGTTATATTTATATGCTTTCATTAAATTTTTAAAATGTAGTGTTCTTACTTTTATTTCTTAGATTCTGCTCATGAATGACTCCTCTCCAGCATGACTACTGACAATACTTCGTTATAATCTTTACAGCAAAATTAAGACTATAAATATCATCAGTGATCATTTACTGGTGTTGGTAAAGTTGAGACTCAAATCAAAATCCCTAAGATTCCAAAGCCTATATTCTTTTCTTCGTATCACAGTGACTTCCTAAAAGTACTTTTAAAAATTTTTCTTGATGAAAATTGTTCCACACATGTGTGGTAACACTAATCCATGTAAGAAGTGTTAAAAGAAAACAGTACACATTGAATATTTACAATGCATACTGTTTAATTTCTTATATTATTTCATTACTCCCTGACAAAGCACAGAGAGGTGAATGTCATTACCCCATTTTAAAGATGAGAAAATTGAGATGGAAAAAAGTTAAGTGTGCACAGCTATGAAGATTAATTGTGATTTCCACTCTACTCTACTTGATTCTTAGCTGTACATAATTATTACACTACACTAAGGCTATCAACAGAATGGACTAACAAATATGCGTAAGAAATCAGTATAGATAATTTTCATTCAATTAAACCTACTTTTTCTGACCCAGAGAGAAATGACTAAATTGGAAATACAAATGAAATTAGAATACTGAATAATTAATATTTAATACTTTCTCTCTAAACTGTGATCCATCTTTACTGATGAGGTTAAAATGAAGTATTTCTTCTGCTTTGCTGAAAATTCATGAATATACTCAGGATCAAAAAAATGATAATTTAAGAAGAAAACTTTCCCCTAATTATTTGATCTGATTTAATTATACTTAAATTGGGTCTTTATCCAGAGAGTGTAAGAGCTACATTTATTGGGAAGGGAAAAAGGAATTATTTACGGTGAAACGTCACCTGAAAGAGGGAACATAAACTATCCTTATGCATATTGAAAAACTTTTCTAGATTTGAAAATAATCTTTCTATGCTTGTATGTACCAGCCACTCCTCGGAAGGAAGGTTGGGCAATCTATTTCCATAGTGATACCGGCTCAGAAACCCAAGGAGGGGTCGCTATAAGTTGGGTCCCACTCCATGGCATATAACAACAACAACAATATGCTTTTTTGTTACCTACATTTCTTTCTTTCTTTTCTTTTTTTTTCCTATAGCCTTTCAAACGGAAGAAAAATATTTGAAGTCAGTTACACAGATTCAAAATGGTTGCCATTTTAATAGAACATTTTCAGAGTAAGCGAAATGTTTCATTACGTAACCGTGTAGTGAGAGACCAGGTATCCTAGAATAATCTCTATGCATGAGAGGGCAAAGCTAAGGTTGCTGCTGTGGGAGTATTCTCATTAGAATTTCTCACTTAATTGGGATTAAGATCAAATAATTAACATTCTGCAAATACAGCATTCAGGTTGATTTCATTTGGAAGCAGTAGCGAATTAAACCTAGTTTCTGAATTGATCTGTTCAATTCAAAACAATAAAACTGGCATTGCTCTAATAGTCCTAAGGCTGTTTGGGTCGCACATGAAGTACCATTGTCCTCTCTCACACAATCACTCAGTTCAATCACATTCTGAACATCTTATTTTCAGTAGAGATAAATGCAAATAAAGGAGGAAAACAATCAAAACTTTCCAAAAGGCTGTTTTCACAATTCCAGAAGGTTTCGTGAGTTGGGTGAAATGACTCTCTACTCAGAATATGCATTCACCTACTAAGGATAAGGAGTCACCTGCCATTTCTATAATACATCATTTCTAAAGGAAAAGTCATGTGTCACAAATTTTTATGCATGCTTCAAAGAGTATTAAGTAGAAAATTTCTGAATAGATGTAAATATATCTTTATGCCATTGTACAGCTTCTTTATTAAATAACTATTGTCCTTAGAAACTTCAGCAATATTAATGCAAACTAGTAGTACTTTAAGGAGCCCTTCATACAGCAATGTCAATGATGAAGAAATTGAAGATTTTACTAACTTATGGAATCTGAAATTGACCAAACATGCATCAAGAAGTATCGATTATTACTGGTGATTGGAATGCAAAAGTGGGAAACAAGAATCATCAGTACTTGGGAAATATGGTCTTAGTGATAGAAATTATGTCAGAAATTACACGACAGAATTTTGCAAGACCAATGACTTGTTCACTGAAATACCTTTTTTCAACAACATAAACAGCAGCTATACACGTTGACCTCGCCAAATGCAATGTGCAGGAATCAGATCAACTACATCTGTGGAAAGAGGCGATGGACAAACTCAATATCCTCAGCCAAAACAAGGCCCAGAGCTGACTATGGAATAGATCATCAACTGCTCATATGCAAGTTCAAGTTGAAGCTGAACACAAATAAAACAAGTCCAAGAGAGCCAAATATGACCAGGACTATAACTCACTTGAATTTAGAGACCATCTGAAAAGTAGATTTGACACATTGAACACCAATGACTGAAAACCAGAGCAATTGTGGGATGATATCAAGAAAACCAAATATGAAGAAAGCAAAAGGTCATTAAAAAGACAGGAAAGGAAAAGACAAAAATGGGTGTAAGAAGATACTCTGAAATTTGCTTTTGAATGGAGAGATAGCTTAGTGCCTGAGGCACTCGACTGCTAACCAGAAGGCTGGTTGTTCAAATCCACCAGCCACTCCTGGGAAAGAAGGTTGGGCAATCTACTTCCATAGGAACCCAAAGAGGGGTCTCTGTGAGTTGGGTCTGATTCAACGGCACATAACAACAACAACAACAAAGCAAATGGAAGAAATGACAAAATCAAAGAGCTGAACAGCAGATTTCAAAGAGCAGCTCTAGAGGACAAAGTCAATAATTATAATGAAATGTACAAAGACCTGGAGTTAGAAAATCAAAAAGGAAGAACACACTCAGCATTTCTCAAACTGAAAGAACTGAAGAAATAACTTAAGTCTCAAGTTGCAATATTGTAAGATTCTATGGGCAAAATATGGAATGATGCAAGAAGCATCAAAAGAAGATGGAAGGAATACATAGAATTACTGTACAAAAAAGAATTGTTCGATGTTCATCTATTTCAGGAGTTGGCTTATAATCAAGAACCAATGGTATTGGAGGAAGAAGTTGAAGCAATGCTGAATTCATGAAAAAATAAAAATAAAAAGCTCTAAGAATTAATGGAATACCAATTGAGATGTTTCAACAAATGGATATAGTGCTGGAGGTACTTACTCATCTATACCAAGAATATCGAAAGACAGTTACCTGGTCAACTGACTGGAAGAGATCCATATTTGTACCCATTCTAAAGACAAGTGATTCAACAGAATGTGGGAATGATTGAGCAATATCATTAATATCACATGCAAGTAAATTTTGTTGACGATAATCCCAAAAAGTGTGCAGCATTGTATTGACAGGGAACTTCCAGAAATGCAAGCTGGATGGTGAAGAGGACGTGCAATGAGGAATACCACTGTTGATGTCAGATAGATCTTTGCTGAAAGCAAAGAACACCAGAAAGATATTTACTTGTGTTTTACTGACTATGTGAAAGCATATGACTGTCTGGACCATAACAAATTATAGATACCATTGAGAAGAATAGCAATGTCATTTGAATTTTGTTCTGTTGTACATAGGTCACTATAAGTCAGAGCCAACTTGGCCTGTTAAGAAGACTTAACTGTATTCATGAGCAACCTGTACATAGACCAGAAGGCTGTTGTCTGAACAGAACAAGGGGATACTGCATAGTTTAAAATCAGGAAAGGAGTGCATCAGGGTCATATCCTTTCACCATACTTATTCTATCTGTATGCTGAGAAAATAATCCAAGAAACTAGACTATATGAAGAAGAATGATACATCAGGATCAGAGGAAGACTCATTAACAACCTGTGATATGCAAATGGCACAACCTTGCTTGCTGAAAGTGTGACTTGAAGCACTTACTGAAGAAGATTAAAGACTATACTCTGCAGTATGAATTACATTGCAACATAAAGAAAACAAAAATCCTCACAAATGGATCAAAAAGCAGTATCAGGATCAATGGAGAGATTGAAATTGTCCAAGATTTTGTATTACTTGGATTCACAATCACACCAATGGAAGCAGCAGTCAAGACATCAGACATCTTATTGCACTGGACAAATCTGCTGCAAAAGACCTCTTTCAAGTGCTGAACAGCAAAGATATCTCTTTGAAGACTACGGTGCTCCCAACCCAAGTTATGGTATTTTCTATTGCCTCATACGCATGTGAAAGCTGGACAATGAATAAGGAAGACCAAAGAAGATCTGATGCTTTTGAGTTGTGGTGTTGCCAAAGAATCCTGAAAGTACTATGCACTGCCAGAAGGCCTAACAAATCTGTTCTTCAAAAAGTGCAGTCAGAATGCTCCTTGGAAGCAAGAATGGTCACACTTCATCCCATCTACTTTGGTCATATTGTCAGAAGGGACCATTCCCTGGAGAGGGATATCATGCTTAGTGAAGTGAACAGTCAGAGAAAAAAGGAAGACCTTCAACAGGATTGATTAACTAAGGCTGCAATGATAAGCTTAGGTATACCAAGGACTGTGAAGATGGCATACAACTAGTCAGCTTTTCATTCTGTTGTACATGTTGTTGTTGTTGTTATGTGCCATCGAGTTGGACCCAACTCATAACGACCCCTCCTTGGGTTTTCAAGGCAGTATCACTACGGAAGTAGATTGCCCCATTTCCTTCCAAGGAGTGGCTGGTGGGTTTGAACCGCCAGCCTTCTGGTTAGCAGTCAAGTGCCTTAGGCACTATGCTACACTATATGTCAGAGCCAACTTGATGACCTCTAACAACAAGAGACACAGTGGTTAAAGCACTTAGGTGTTATTCCAAGGGTCCAAAGTTTGAAGCTACCAGACACTCTGTAGAGAAAGATGAGCCAGTCTGTTTCTGTCAAAACTTACAGCCTTGGAAACTCTACATGGCAGTTCTATTTTGTCCAATAGGGTTGCTATGAGTCAGAATCAAGTTGATGGCAGTGGATTTGAGTTGATGGGCTGAGTGGCACTTTGCTTCTATTTATTACCAACAATTTGAGTTTCTCTGCCTGATAGTTTGGGTATAGAAATGAGGAGAAGGAAGGAAAATTACTTCATGCCTTTGTAATGACCCATTTGGAGCCCTTCCTCTTGGACTGCCAACCCTATAAATTGCCTTCTTTTATATATCCTGCAGTTACAATTTAACCCTAACTTCAGTGAGCAATCCTATTTGATTGACATACCAACTGGTAAGTCTTTCCAATTTTCATATTTCCATAGAGAAATATAGTAGTATGCTTAAGTTATCAGAAGGTGCATTCTTTCTGGTTGGAAAGTCTCCTTGGGAAATCAAATTAAAAATCGGAAGAATGTGAATTGAGTGTCCTATCACCTTAAAATTAAGTAAATGACAACTTAAAAGATGATGACAACCTATAAAACTATTTTCATAAAATACTCCTATTGTTTAATAGAGAAAAAAGTATTTAAATGTAAAACAAAATAGAGCTTATGGGGTCAGTACCACTTACATACTAATGGAATGTTGGTGAGATACTCTGCATGGAGATTTAGAACATAAAGGAATTAACCAAAGTATTTAAAACTCTTACCTGAAAGATTCTTTTCTGTCCATAGATGAATTGACTCTTCTAGAGAAGATTTGTCAAAACAAGAGGAGAGAAGGAATGTCAATTTTGCTTCTTTACTCACAATCTGTAATTGTTAAGAGTATCCTATGGTGAAAGGATCTTTCTTGAGGTGAAGCCCTGTCTTAGGCATGTATGACTATTCTTTAATTAAAAAGTGAATTATATCTAACACTACTGGAGAATGCTAGCTTTTCATTTATCATTTGTTTATAAAGTAATTATCTTCCATAGTGATTTAGATGTTAATTCCAAATGCAAATTCAATGATATTTCACCTTCCAAAGGGCTCAAAATAGTTTACAAATAGAATCTCATTTACATTTCTCTTGCCTCCAATAACCTTACAGAACAAGACTACTTTGACTTTTTCCCAAAGCAGAAGATAGAAAATGATGGGTCAAATTACAATCCAACCTCACACTGTGTCTAAAAGGCCATGGATTCCCAAGACCAATCAATCGGTGGTCATTTTAGTCATTTCACTTTGGTGGTGCAGTGTCTTTTATCATTAAATCAGTTTGTTTCAAATTTATACCAAGGCATTTTCCTGTTTTAAGTAATATTTTAAAGTTATCTTCCACAATTCAACACTCCCAAACTACGTAAGGCAATTATTTCTTAAGCAAGTAGTTGTTGTTATTGGATGCCACCCAGTTGGCTCTGACTCATAGTGACCTTGTGTACAATAGAATGAAACAATGCTCGGTCTTGCACCACCCTCAAAATCCTTGCAACTGAGCCCATCGTTGCAGCCACTATGTCAATCCATCTCATTGAGGAAAAGCCTTCCTCTTTTTCATTGACCCTCTACTTTACTAAGCATGGTATCCTTCTCCAGGGACTAATCCCTTCTGACAACATGACCAAAGTGGGTGACATGAGTGTGGCCATTCTCACTTCCAAGAAGCATTCTAGCTACACTTTTTGAAGAACAGATTTGTTAGTTTTGGCAGCACATGGTACTTTCAGTATTCTTTGCCAACACCACAACTCAAAAGCATCAGATCTTCTTTGGGCTTCCTTATTCATTGTCCAGCTTTCACATGCATATGAAGTGATTGAAAATACCATGGCTTGGGTTAGGTGCACCTTAGTCTTCAAAGAGACATATTTACTCTTCAGTGCTTGAAAGAGTTCTTTTGCAGCAGATTTGCCCAGTGCAATACGAAGTCTGATTTCCTGACTGCTGCTTCCATTGGTGTTGATTGTGAATCCAAGTAATATGAAATCTTTAACAACTTCAGTCTTTTCTCCATTTATTATGATGCTAGTTGTTGGTCCAGTTGTGAGGGTTTCGTTTTTTTTGTTGTTGTTGTTGAGGTGTAACCCATATTGCAGACTGTAGTCTTTAATCTTGATCAGTAAATGCTTCAAGTCATCTTCACAGCAAACAAGGTTGTGTTATCTGCATATTGAAGGTTATTCATGAGTCTTCCTCCAATCCTAATGCCATGTTCTTCTTCATATAGTCCAATATCTCAGATTATTTGCTTTGCTTTCAGCCAAGCAAGTAGAATATGAAAGAATTCTTAGCAAAGCTTACAGAACTGAAAAAGTCACCTGTAACAGCACTTCTTTATTATCATTACACTTGCAATCCCCTATTTGTTCCTCCTAAATTCTCATTCTTTCTGTTTGTGTCTTGAGACAAATATCCTGAGTGGGATTATTTCTACTAGCAAAGCAAAGCAAAATCGCAGAATCCCATGCTAATGGCTAGTGTTCCCAAGAGGCAACTCTTCTGGGATGGGATAATGCCACACACCCGAGGGAAGTAAAATATTGCTTCTCCACTGGAAAGGAGCTCTGGTAGCATAGTGGCTAAGACACTTGCCTGCTAACCAGAAGGCTGGCGGTTCAAACCCACCAGCCACTCCTCGGAAGGAAGATGGGGCAATCTACTTCCGTAGTGATACTGCCTCGGAAACCCAAGGAGGGGTCGCTATGAGTCGGGGCCGACTCCACGGCACATAACAACAACAACCACTGGAAAGAACAAAAGGCTTAGCCATTCCCAGACCACTGGCAAATGCCAGAATGCTTTCTTGTCTTTTGACTGAAAGTAGTTACTCTTTTTATCCTTTTTATATTACTCTGTTTATATCTTGTCCTTGTAGGAAATACAAAAAAACTCAGTGTAAAATTACAAATTACTTTTTGTACTTTCTTTCCAGAGCTTTACAGGTACAGACACATATATATTTTTAATTCTCTATTTCTTTCTTATTTTTATTATATTTAATAGAAAATTCCAAACTTTCTTACTTAGTACATGATAACCCCAGAACAATTGGTGCAACTGTTAAGCAGTTGGTTGCTAATCAGAAGATAGTAGTTTGAACCTACCCAGAGGATCCATGGCAGAAAGACTTGACAATCTGCTCCCACAAAGATTACAGCCCAGAAAACCTGATGAGGCAGTTTTGCTCTGTCACATGGGGTTACTATGTAGTTGAACTTGACAATACTTAACAAAACCACCAGCACACCGAGTACAGGCCCAATGTTTAAAGATCAATAATGTCATCTTTGTATATTAAAATAAAGCAGATTGTTCCTATTACACTATTAGTTAAATATTTAGCAATTAAAATTTCACTACATACAAGAAGATAATCTTTATGATAGAAAAAATATTTGTATGATGCCACTTTCAAGTCATTTGTAGTCATGAGTAGTCTATTATAGTTTCTCATTACTCATGTTAAAGAGCTTTCTGGTATTTTTGAATGGTGACACAGATTTTTTTCTGAAAGCTCCTTATCATTGCTATCTAGAGAGGATGATGTCTCATAAAGAAACTAGAGTGGGTGTTAGCAATGGCTGAATGATTCCAGTTTGTCTGCCCACTGGCAAGAATGGAGTTGAATTTAACCTTTGGTTTCCAAGGTTAGAGATAAATTAGATAAATGGGAAACAGCCACTCCTCTCATATCCTGTTCATGGAATGTAGGAAATAACTAAAATAGGGACTAAAGGAAATTTACTGTTCAACATATCAATGATTAGGTTCCGTAGTACTAAAAAACAAAAAGAAAAAAAAAAAAAATCTCAAGTCTTGTGAAAGAAAGAACTCTATCTTCAGAGATAGATTAAGTGATTCTAAAATTTCTGAAAAACATTTTTTCCCAATATTGTCACTGAGTAAGCAGAATCATATTTATTCAATGGAAACCTGCTATTTTGTTTTTTTCTCAGAGTAAATAGAATTGTTAGAATGCTGCTGAATCATCCCCTGTTGTGCTGGGCAAATTGCTATTTCAATCAATAAAAATACACTTGTAACACTGGCTCCAAAATTTAGTCAAAGTTCAATGTTAGTTTAGATCATAAACTGAGGATTTATAAATACAATTTGTGTAACTTTTCTCATACCCAGAATGTTGAACTTCATTAAACATGTATATCTGCTTTAATATTTTTTTAATAATGGTAGAGAAAGATTAAAGGCAAATACAATAAATATATTTTTTAAATATCTAAACCTATGAGCTTGAAAATTTTCTTGCATATTCATAAATCCATAATTTTCTATGGATACCTGAAAATCAAAGCAAATTCACTGCCTCCAAGTCAATTCCCACTCCCAGCAACCTTCAGGAATAGAGTAGAAGTGCCCCATAGGATATCCAAGGCTGTGGTCTTTATGGAAGCAGACTGCACATTTTGCTCCCATGGAGCACCTGTAAGTTTGAACCACCAACTTTAAGGTTGACAGTTGAGCACTGTAAGCAGTGACCACCAGGGCTCCCCTCATTAATGTCGAACAAAGTATATGCAAGTCTAGACAACAAGGAAAATTGAAAGAAGACAGGTTTCCTTGTTCCTTACAAGTTCTGCTCTGATGAGAATATTTCTCTTACATTCTCCTCAAGAACTGCAGAACTGGCAGTGACCCCTCTTTTAGAGCCTATTTATTTTACTGGTGCATGAATAATTCTTCTGCAACCATGGAAGAGGATATTGAGCCCTTCTCTATTATTTAAAAAAAAAATCAAATGAATATTAATTTTTACTATTTTTAGGACTCTTCATACCACTACCTATTCCTCCACATTATCATAACTGTTCATTCATATGTGTATATATATATATGTATATATATATACACACACACACATA
>NW_006921816.1:3485980-3501308 GCF_000298275.1 Orycteropus afer afer | reverse complement strand
ATATATATGTATATATATGTATATGTATATGTATATGTATATACACACACACACATATTCAAATCAAAGCTTTGAATGCACGTATCCTATATTTAACAAGATGAACTTGTCTGTCAGTGTGTTGTCCTGTGGTGGCTTATGTGTTGATGTGAGGCTAGAGGCTATGCCATCGGTGTTGCAAAATGCCAGCAGGGTTATCCATGGTGGACATGTGTCAGTAGAGCTTCTAGGCTAAGACAGACTTGGAAGAAGAAAGAGGCCATCCACTTCTCAAACAATTGGCTAATGAAAGCCTTATGAATAGCAGTGAGACACTGTCTGATATATTACTGGAAAACTTTATGAATAGCCCTGAAACATTGTCCAATATAGTGCCAGAAGATGAGCCCATCAGGTTGGAAGGCACTCAAAATTTGACTGAGGAAGAGCTGACTCCTCAGAGTAGAGACAATCTTAATGATATGGACAGAGTAAAGTTTCCAAGACCTCCGTTGTCTGATGTGGTACTACTCAAAATGAGTAGAAACAAATCCAAAAATCCATTAATAATTGCAACATGGAATGTACAAAGTATGAATCTAGGAAAATTGGAAGTTGTCAAAAATGAAATGAAGCCCATAAAGATCGATATCCTAGGCCTTAGTGAGCTGAAGTGGACTGGTTTTGACAATTTTCAGTCAAACAACTATATGATCTACTATGCCAAGAATGACAAATTGAAGAGGAATGATGTGGAATTCATCATCACAAAGAGTGTTTCACAATCTGTCCTGAAGTACAACGCTGTCAGTGATATCCATATGCCTATAAGGAAGACTAATTAATACTACTATTATTCAAATCTATGCACCAACCACCAAAACCAAAGATGAGGAAATTGAAGAAATTTATCAGCTTCTACAGTCTGAAATTGACAAAACATGCAGTCAGGATGTGTGGATTACCACAGGTGACTGGAATTCAAAAGCTGGAAACAAAAGAGAGTTACCAATAGTTGGAAAATATGGCCTAGGTAATGGAAATAACACTGGAGATTGCAAGATAGAATTTTGCAAGACCAATGACTTATTCGTTGCAAATGAATCTTTTTCAACAAGATAAATGATGACTATAAACATGGAGTTCTCCATATGGAATACACAGGAATCAGACTGACTACATCTGTGGCAATAAGAGATGGAGAAGTTCAATATCTTTGGTCAAAGCAAGACCAGGAGTTGATTGAGCTCATGTGCATGTTCAAGTTGAAGTTGATGACAACTAAAACAACTACATGAGAGCCAAAATATGACCTTGATAATATCTCTCCTGAATTTAGAGACTATTTAAAGAATAGGTTTGATGGATTGAACACCAATGACTGAAATCCAGATGAATTATGGGATGACATCAAGAACATAATCCATGAAGAAAGCAAGAGATCACTAAAAAGACAAGAAAAGAAGAGAAGACCAAAGTGGATGACAGAAGAGACTCTGAACCTTGCCTTTGAGCCGAGAATAGCTAAAGCAAATGGAAGAAATGATAAGATGAAAGGGCTGAACAGAAGATTTTAAAGAGCAGCTCAAGAAGACAAAAACAATTACTACAATGAAATGGGAAAAGATCTGGAGTTAGAAAATCAAAAAAGAATACACTCCGCATTTCTCAAGCTGAAAGAACTGAGGAAAAAATTTAACCCTCAAGTTGCAATATGGAAAGATTTTATGGGCAAAATATTGAATGATGCAGGAAACATCAAAAGAAGATGGAAGGAATACACAGAGTCACTGTACCAAAAAGAAGTGGTCTATATTCATCCATTTCAGGAGGTGGCATATGATCAAGAACCAATAGTACTGAAGGAAGAAGTTGAAGCTGCACTGAAGTAATTCACAAAGAGCAATGCTCCAGGAATTGATGGAATACCCATTGAGATGCTTCAACAAGTGGATGCCTGGCTGGAGGCACTCACTTGGTTATGCCAAGAGATTTGGAAGACAGCTAGCTGGCCAACTGACTGGAAAAGATCCATATTTGTACCCATTCCAAAGAAAGGTGATGCCACAGAATGTGGAAATCATCAAACAATATCAATAATATCGCATACAAATAAAATCTTACTGAGGATAATTCAAAAACAATTGTAGCAGTATATTGACTGGGAGCTTCCAGAAATGCAAGCTGGATTCAGAAGAGGATGTGGAATAAGGAATATCATTGCTGATGTCATATGGATCTCATCTGAAAGCAAAGGATACCAGAAAGATGTTTACTTCTGTCTTATTGACTGTGCAAAATCATTCAATTATGTGGATAAAAACAAATTATGGATAACATTGAGAAGAATGGGAATTCCAGAACACTTGACTGTACTCATGAGGAACCTTTACATAGATCAGGAGGCTGTCATTTGAACAGAACAAGGAGATACTGCATGATTCAAAATGAAGAAGGGAAAGTCTCAAGGTTGTATCCTTTCACCTTAGTTATTTAAATTGTATGCTGAGCAAATTATCCAAGAAACTGAATTATATGAAGAAGAATGTGGCATGGGGTTTGGAGGAAGACTAATTAAAAACCTGTGATATGCAGATGACACAACTTTGCTTGCTGAAAGTGAGGATGACTTGAAGCACTTACTGATGAAGATTAAAGACTACAGTCTACAGCATGGAATAAAGCTCAATTAAAAAAAAAAAAAATCCTAGCTACTGGTCCAATAAGGAGCTTCATGATCAATGGAGAAATGATTGAAATTGTCAAGGACTTCATATTATTTGGTTCTACAATCAACACCAAAGGAAGCAGCAGTCAAGACATCAGACGGCATATTGCATTTGGCAAATCTGCTGCAAAAGACCTCTTTCAAGTGCTAAATAGCAAAGATGTCTCCTTGAAGACTAAGGTGCACCTAACACAAACCATGGGATTTTCAATCATCTTTATGCATGTGACAGCTGGACAGTGAATAAGGAAGACCAAAGAAGAGTTAATGCTTTTGAGTCGTGAGATTGGAGAAGAATGCTAAGAGTACTAAAAAGGACTAAAAATTTTGTCCAGGACGAAGTGCAGCTGGAACGTCTCTTAGAAGGGAGAATGACCAGACTTCATCTGACCTACCTGGGTCATGCTGTCAGTAGGAACCATTCCCTGAAGAAGGATATCATGCTTGGTAAAGTGGAGCGTCAATGAAGAAGAGGAAGGCCCTCTACGAGATGGATAGACACAGTGGCTGCAACAATGGGCTCAGGAATAGCAAGGATCATGAGGCTGGCACAGGGCCAGGAAGTGTTTCATTCTGCCGTGTATGGGGTTGCTGTAAGTCGGGGATGACTCCGACACACCTAATGACAATAAGATTCTGCACCCAACAATTTCATTCTTGGACTATTTTCTAGAATTCAAGTAGGCAAAGATAGGAATGCAAGGATATTTAATATAGCATTTTTTATACTAGGGAAAAATTGGGAAAACTTTGTTGCACATTAATAAGGGCCTAAAACCAAGCTCACTGCCGTGGAGTCAATTCTGACTCATAGCGACCCCTCCTTGGGTTTCTGAGGCAGTATCTCTACAGAAGTAGATTGCCCAGTCTTACTTCCGAGAAGTGGGTTTGAACAGCCAGCCTTCTGGTTAGCAGTTACATGCCTTAGGCACTACACCACCAGAGCTCCTAATAAGGGACTAGTTAAATGAATTATGGCATATCTATAATTCAATGGATTCAATGGATTTTGTGACAGAAGTAAATAAGTTAGATATACAATTTTTATTATGGAAAAGTGTCAAAGCCTAATAAATGAAAAGCAAATATATACACACATAGCAAGAGCTATATAAACACAATAAAATGTTAGCAGCAGTTACCCTCTGGGGAGTGAGTATGAGGAGCAGGTGTGCTTGAATTTTTCAACCTGAGCATATATAGGTTTTCCATTTTAAAACTATGTTTTTATACAAAGAAAATTATGATCAAGGAAGCAGTATTTTTTTTTTTTTTCTTATAATAAAGCCTTGTTTTCTGTTTTTTTAAATTTGGTTTTGAATTGGATAATTGTCATGATTCTTTGTGTTAATAAACTTGTGACTGTTATTTATGTGCTATTTTTATAATAAACTTTTCTTGCAACCACAGTAAATAATGGAAATGTGCACCCAGCCAGAATTCTGGGCTAGGCTGGTGAGGCTGTTAAGAGACTGTGGCTTTGCTGAAGCCTCAGGCCACTGCACATAAGTAGCTCCCCCAAAGAGAGTCTTGGCTTCTTATAAAAAGCTCCCGCCAGACATCAACCCATAAATTTCTGAAAACCTGCTTTCTTCAGTGCATAACTAAGGTTATGTTATACACTTACAAAATGCCATATAAACTTGGTTTAATACTTCAATGTGTTTTAGTTATTTGGCTGCTGGATGAAAAAATCTTGGGTAAACATTTTCATTACATGTGAATCTCTCCGTTTCCTTTCTGATCTGGAAAAGATCATTAACATTGTTGAAAATGACATCAGACATAAGACTCTTAGCCTCATTATATTGTGATATGGTTTACAAGATATTGCTGTCACGTTGATTCTGACTTATAGCAACCCCGTGTGTTACAAAATGGAACTGCTCCCTGGGGTTTTCTCAGCTGCGATCCTTAGGAGGCAGATCGTCGGGACTTTCTTCGGCAGTGGTACTGGGTGGATTAGAACTGGCAACTTTTAGGTGCAACCTTTAGTACCACCAAGTACCTTTAGAGCTGTTTTAGGGATCAATTTATCCAGCAATGATATATAGACCCTTCTACTATGAAAGCATTTAGCACCTCTGATATAACTCAGCTGTTTAAGTCAGAGGGTGATATCTCAGTCTTATTATCTTGTGTTATTCAGATACACATAAGAGAAAGGTACCATATAATGACACTTAATATTTGCCTAAAAGATCTGGAGATGGAGGGAAGAGAAAGAGAATGAGAAGCACAGAGTAGAATGGAGCAGAAAGAAAAAGAGGAAGAGAGGCAAAAAGAGGGGAAGAAAAAAGAATGAAATTAAAGGAGAGGGAAATCAATATTTTTTTTTAAAGTAAACTATACTGGAAATTTATACTGGGCATATTTTTAGGCCATTTATGTTCTAGCTGAAGAAGTGAAACTCAAACATGTTTCCTTGAGAGTATAAGGAGATAGGATGACATTGAACTATGGAAGGTCTTAACTTTTCCTTCCTCACCTTTATTTTATATAATTTGTTATTTATCTTAATAGTGAAATATCGAAGAGTAAAATTAAAAATTGGAAATCCATTTGTGTAAAGAATATGTGGCCAAGGCTCTGAGTGTGATGGCTGATATACATGCAACTCAACTCATTCAAATTTCAAAAAAAAAATAAATAAAATTTTAATTTCTGTTGCATATAAGACATGCTGCATTCTGGGTATGCCCCAATTAACAGAAGAAATAAGGTCTGTGAGTTCATTGTATTTTTATACTAGAATTTGTTAGCTGCTTGGCAGAAGTAGGGTGTCTTCCAATAGTAATTAAATAAATCTTTTATGTAATCTTGCCTCTATCAACAATTTTTGCTTGTTGTGGAGAATCTTTGTTCAAGTCACTTTGTTGACCTGACATCATATTACCTATTTCTATTATAATATTCCCTAGATAGATCTGGATAGAGGATCTATCTATCCTACTTTAAATTTAGTTTGTGTATGTTTTAAAAGTATTAAGCATTTTACCTAAGTGTGGTATACATATTTTCATTTTGTATGTATCTAAATCCAGGACATGCAGTGTGTATTTGGCAATGACAACACACTATCATCTTTCCAGATGGACAGGGCCATATGTTGCAAGGACTCCCTATGGAGCTCATCTCATTCTGCTCTAGAAGAGAAACCAATCAGTATCTAAAATCTTCAGTGTTGATTCTAAATCTGGATTATTTTGAGGCCCTTGGGAACATTCAATTCTTTCTAAGTTTGCATAAGTACAACTTCATGTCCTGTGCACTATTAACTAGCAAGTTTAAAAATAAATAAATAAATAAAACAACCTAACTGGGTTTGGTTACATTAGGACCCCAGGAAATTTTGGAGGCTGATGACAGCTTATGGAAAAAGGATTAGAAAAAATTTTCCAGTGCCAGAATTGTGTAGCTGTGGTAGTTATGTTTTTGCGTCAACTTGGCTGGGCTTGGTTGAGTGGCTGGGCAGCTGGTGGTAGTTATTCCCCATGATGAGACTGGCAATCAACTCCATGACGGGATCTACCACAAGCAGATGAGTAGCTGCCTTTGGGATGTGGTCTGCTTCCAGTATTTAAGGAGAAGCCTTGGGAATGGTCTCTAGCCTATGGCACTCTTGGATCCTGCATGTAGCCATGTTGTTGCTCAGCAGCCTGCTATGCTCTGCTGACCTTGGAACTTACAATAGACTTAAGTTAATGGCCTGCCATGTGGTTTGACAACATCAGGGCTGTGCCTTTTTACTTGTCAACTTTGGGGCTTCTCAGCCTCAGCAGCCAGCAGCTGTCTGAGTGAAGAAATGCTTAGCTCCAGTGGGCCGGGAGAAGGAGGCAGAGCTGGACCCCAAGGTTGAGGGGCTTTCACCCAGCCCCTAGAGCCTGGCACTTTGCACTTGGACTCAAAGCCTCCAAATTGTAAGAATAAACTCCTGTTTGTTAAGGCCATCCCATTTATGGTATATTCTTGTCAGAGAGGCACTAGGTAACCAGAACAGTAGCATAAACATTTAACAATTCATCTGGTTGAAATTCTTAACTCCTATCTTTTAATTCTTATTTATCTCTGTAGCATGCTCCATCTCACAATTACATCAAGAGCTTTAATACAAAATGACTTTACTTTTACATTATGTACAAATTTTTATTGATACAATTTTTGCAGGTTATTATGGTGTTGACAAAGAATATTGGATGTGCCATAGACTGTCAGAAGAACAAACAAATATGTCTTAGAAAAAGTTCTCCTTGGAAGTGAGGATGGCGAGACTTCATCTCATATACTTTGTACATGTTATCAGGAGGGACCATCCTTGGAGAAGGACATCATACTTTGTAGAGTGTCAATGAAAAAGTGGAGGCCTCTCAATGAGATAGATTACCCCAGTGGATGCAACAATGGATAACCACGGTCTTAAATATGGCACCAATTATGAGGAAGGGCAGTGTTTCCTTTTGTTGTGCATAGGATCGCTATGAGTTAGAACCAACTCGACAGCACCTAATAACAACAATTGATCAACTATTTGCTTGACAGTTTCAACTCTCTTTTGTAAGGAGAATGATTTATTCTGAATCGTACAGTAAAGTCACCATCCACCCTGTAGTCAGCAATGCAATTAAGAATGACAATGAAATTTACCTACTCTGTAGTGGTTCCCTTATTCACAGTTTGGCTCAGGTTTCAAATATTTGTCTTTTGTGTAAAATAAACTATATTAGGGAAGAGAGGAGTCTTTTGCTAGAATTCCTAGAAGATTGCATTTAAAATATTCAACAGGGAAATTACTCTATGTGTGTGATATTGAAATGTGGAATTGACCTGAGATTTTAATATGAAAAATACATTACCAGAATTCTAACTAGGTGAGTTTAAATATAACTTATTACATATTTTGCTAATTTATTTTTTAATAGAGGAAGAGGTCTTTTTATTTAAGCAATTTTCTTCACCTCAATAAACAATTTTTGAGCATTTATCAGGAACAAGATGGTCTGCTTTGTTCAATAGAGGTTTAAAATCAGTGAGTTTTTGGAGTCAAGGAACTTATTGGGGGCAATAGGCACTATTTATCCTTTATCTTTTTAGTCACTTAATACTATTCTTTTAAAATATTATTCAGATCAATCTACAATTTCTATTCCCTCTGGTGTGAATTTCTCATGGATTAGATGTTTTCCTGTCTTATTGTGCAACAGTGATTTTAAATCCTTTTTGTGGGTTTATTTTTCTCCCATATGTACCTCCCATGTAGGATTGTTTTGTGATATCCTCTGCTGCAGCCTTGTATTGGTTTGGATTAAATATTAGATTAGTCACTTAGGTAGAAGCACACACCTTGCACAGATTGTACAGTTCTGAGCACTGCACCTACACACAGCATAGGTTGAATAATTTACAGGTTGAATTTAGGAGAAACAGTTAAAATTTTTCAGTCTGTTTAGTCTGTGAAATGACTGTGAAACCAAAACAACTACCCGCTAGATAAGAAACTCCAGAGGTCTAAAAGCTAGCTAATATCAGCATTGAGGAATAGCATAGCTATCAGCAAGAGATGAGCAGTTAATAGAAAATAACCAGCAGGACAAATGAGAAAATTCAATTAATTATAATTTTGATACACCAAACAAAAGAGCTGTGATACTTTCCTTACTCCATTTCAAAAAACTTGTGTCCTATTTTGTTCTTTGAATTTCTTCCAAAAAGCTTGATTTTAAAACCTATAGGATTATATCTTACGAAAAGTGAAGAGCTATCACTTGAAGGCACTGGAATAATTAGATGCATGTTGATGTCCAATAATTTGCTTGCCTGCATTTGCTTCCAGAAATGTTTTGAAGAGGCTCATAGTGCAGGTAAGATGAAATTGAAAAATGGACCTCTCTGTTCTACTGCAAATTCACCTCAATTGTACTATACTACTGGTTTCCCAAACAAAAATAAGAAATTGTTAAAATAAATATTACCTCTAGCATTAAAATGAATTATTTCCTTATTCTCTGGCTCTTGATTCCTATTGCTTAAATATAGCCTTGTTGTTGTTGTTATTTGCCATTGAGTAGACCCAACTCATAGCAACCCCTCCTTGGGTGGCTGAGGCAGTATCACTACAGAAGTAGATTGCCCAACCTTCCTTCTGAGGAGTGTCTGGTGGGTTTGAACCACCAGCCTTCTGGTTAGCAGACAAGTGCCTTAGGCACTATGCTACCAGAGCTCCTAAATAAAGGCTTAGCATGTTTTTTTCCATACTTCCTTACCCCAGTGCTGTTGGTTTGGCCAATATTTATCAAAGGCAACATGCTCATGAAATATCTAGGTAAAAAAAGAAAAAAAAAAAATCACCATCTGATGCCAGTTTCTAATAGGACATTTACATTAAAAGCAAAACATTTTCATTCACGTGTATGAAAGGTCTATAAATTCCCAAGGACAGGCTTTCCACGGGGGTGATATCTGTGTCTGTCTAGGAGTAAAGATGAAATGCTCTGAGTGATTTCATGGGCTCCTATGGCTTCAATTATCACCTCTGTGGGGTTGATTCCAAAATCTCTGTCTAAGCATATGTCCCAACGTTCAAATCCATATTTATTTTCAGTTGCCCACTGGACACCTCCACCTAGGTGTCCCACAAAACCATCACACTCCATGTGTTCTCTACTAAGTGCTTTTTCTCAACTTAACATACCCTCTCATGATTCTCCCATTCTTGGATAATGAAATAATTATCTTCCCTGTGAGCCAGGACTAGGGACTCAAACTCAAATTGCTTGTTTATTCAATTTATGATTCTTCTAATGTATCAAATTAGCTTCCATGTTTTGATGACTCTTCCTCAAAAATTATTTATACTTCTAATTTCTATTTTCCCTACTATCATATTACTTTGCCTGAAATAATGTTGAATGAATTGAATTTTAAATCAATGACTTAAGCACTATTGCATTCAAATACTCTAATCTTTACTTTCTAAATATTTATTTTACAGCTTCTCAATCATACATTCACTGTCATTCATTCCATATTATATTTCAGAAGTCTAGTCACTGAGGATAGCAGAGGATAGTGGAGTAAATGGTCCCTATATTGGAGTAGTGCCTAAGGCACTTGACTGCTAACCAGAGGGCTGGCGGTTCAAACCCACCAGCCACTCCTCGGAAGGAAGGTTGGGTGATCTACTTCCATAGTGATACTGCCTCAAAAACCCAAGGAGGGGTTGCTATGAGTCAGGTCTGACTCTACGGCACATAACAACAACAACAACACCACAACAGTATTCATAGAGCTAAAAGTAAATAAATAGATGGATTTTAGATATTGATAAGTACTGTGAGGGGAAGTATAATGTGATTTGATAGAAAATTGAAAAGAGTGTTACATCATACAGTGAAAGCTGTGAGAAACAGAACGTTGACAGGACTGCCTTGTTTTTCTGGGTCTTGCAAGTTTTCCGCATTTGTCAAGGTGTGGTATTACCACTTTTATGTCACTCATTTTAGTGGAAAATAATTCAATTTTTCTTCACTGACAGATTTCTGCCTTACACAGTTTGTAGTTTTCTAGGTTTTACTGTACAAGTAGTCCCCAACTTAGAACATATTTGAGTTACAACAAACTGCCCTTACAACTCTCCATTTTTGTTTGTATATCTTATCTTTAGTAAAATGTGCTACAAACAATACCACAACCTGTAATTTGCTGACACCATCATTCTTAGCTCTTTACTTGCAGATGTTCTATTTTTATGATTTACAGTTTAAAACACTGTTTAGTTTTCTAAATTAAATCAGGGGCTTCAGTTGCTTAGAAACAACTGAAGTGCTGATCACTTTGCTAAAGTCAATAGGAAGTTTTGGGAAGCAATGAGACAGCAAAATATATGAAGAAAAAAGAAAAGACCATGCAGACAATTCTCACCAATTTTCTGACTCAAAAAGCCATGCCCATTCCCAGGGATAATACAGATGGTCCAGAACCTTCCACAAGTAGAGTTATTACTGCAATTGACAAATTTCTAATATCATCCAACTCTTTATCATCAGAGTAAATTTTTATGATTTGTGTATTCTCTTATGTATGTATGCTTTATAATGTATCTGTAAGCTTATATGTAATGTTTTCAACCTCCAAAGACAAATAAAGATTAGATTTATAAAGGTACTGCAGTGTAGTAAATTTCTTAGTGCGGCTTTTCTACCCATAAGTCTTTGTAAACTCCGAGGTGGAATTTGCCATGAGCAACTGAGGAGCTCCCGGTTGCTAAAGTTGTCCACCTGAGGTATTTCTTTTGGGAGTGGCACTAAACAATGTTCTGGGAGGTTCCTACTCTCTCTCAGGTGTTTAGAATTCTGATGTTAGGATTGGTTGGTTTTGGCCACTCTGCCGTGCTCAAAAGGAAGCCTCCTAGAGGCAGAAGGCTCTCTGACTACTGGGTGAGAAGGATGTACTGCTAAGAAGGAACGTGCTCCTGAGAGACACCTGCTGCTGGGAAAGAGATGCAAGAGACACACATTGCTGAGAGAGACACCGACGGACATCCACTGCTGGGAGAGAGACTGTGAGAGACTGTTTGGTGTCAGGCAGTGGGCTAAGATAGACTGAGCGTTTTTCCTGAACTTGAATTGTAGCCTGGTGTTTCCTTAATAAATCTCATAATCTGTGAGTTCTGTGTGGCCACTGCAGTGAATTACCTAACCCTGCAATTAGGCTTTGGGTGCTGCAGGAGGAAGGGTTGGTGTAAGGGCTGGAGGGAGGCAGCATGTCTGGCCTCGCAGGAATAAGCTTTGGGCTATTGATGGTGATTCTGTCTTCCTCTTGTGCAGTTAGAAGAGGTCAGAACATGAGGCCTCCTTGCCTTTTTAGCAGGTACCAATAATAAAAGACAATAATAATGAAAACAAACAAGCAAACAAAAAAAAGTGGTATTTTATTTACTCCAGAACCAAATTACAATGAAGTTGTTGGAACAGAACTCCATCAAAAGTCAGGGACTACCTTTGTAGGGTGATCAGAGAAAGCCTTTTGAGGAAGAAAAATTTTCAGAAGAAGGAAGTAACAAGTCTAGAATGAAATAGTTTGGCATTTTTAATCAATAAAATGAAGACTAGTGGAGTGGAAGTTTATTGAGCCCAGAATATTGGGAATGAGAAAAATTTGGAAAAAAAGGTTTAGGAATATCTCTTATAGGGCATTATAAGCCATGAAATAAAGTACAGGGATCCATTGGAATGCTTTTCATATGAAAATGGCATTATCTAATTTCACTTTCTAAAAAGATGATTAACTGCTGAGTAAAGAATGATCAGGGACTTTCGAGTCAAGGGTGTTGGATTATGCATGTGAAAACTCTTCCCAATATACTCAGATTGAATGAAATTGATTGGGTATATTTTAATTTTAGTGGATAGTCAAAACCAAACTAGTACATAACTATGAACTAGATATGAAATACCTAATAGTAATTGAAGCAATAAAGACATGAAAAAATTGGACCAGATAAAGATTGTTTGTCACCAGAATATTACTTCTTATGTTGAGACAGATATTGAAGATACAATTTGCACTGAAACTGCAAGCCAGGGTCACAAAAACTTTCAATGTATTGGATCTAAAATAGCTCTATCCACATGCCTGAATTGGATCCAGAATCTAGTGCAAAAGCAGAGACACCTATTTAAAACAGGACTTGGTACTGTACAGTGTAAATGCAGTGTTCAGAATTGTACAATCTGTGAAGGGAAATATGTTTAACCAACTGAATAATGTAATATCTAATCCAAATCTATATAGGGTTGAAGGAGAAGATATCACAAAACAATCCTACAGAGAAAGTGCATGTGCGAGAAAACGTACAAACAGGATTTAATATCATGAGTTGCACAATAAGACAGGGGAAAGATCTAATGAGAGATTCACTGCCAAGGAAAAAGAAATAATAGATCAATCTGAATAATGTTTTAAAAGAATAGTATTAAATAACTAAAAATATGAAGGATAAATAGATTATCTGAAGCAACAAATTATTATGAATGAACAGGCATATACAAATGCCAATTAGAGATTATAGATAGGAGTTATAGTTTTATCAAACTAAAAAACTGAAGGTTTATTGAATAAAATTAAAAATCTAATTAGTGTGCTTGAAAATAGAAAATCATTTAGTATAGCACAAAGAAATGGAAAATATGAACCAGAAATTCAAGGATATAGACTATAAGTTGAGAAACCCCCACATAACAAACAGGCAAGCAAAAATTAGAGGATGACCAAAATGGACCAACTAAATAGGCAATTTAGGAGGTTATTGCTGTTATATTGCAGAAGATGTAGTGATATGTACTAGTCAGTAGCAAGAGAATGAACAGAAATCAATGGATCTGCGATAAAATTTGAAAGTAGATCAGATAGCATTTGCTGATGGATTGGATATTGGGAGTTGTGAGGGCAGAGGCTCCCAAACTTTCTCTGTTCACAGAACCCTTACTGTCTTAGTAATTTATTCACAAGAAATTTGTACCCTAGGCCCAAAGAAATTCCTAACCAAATAAAAAATCTGTTACCATTGAGTTGACTCTAACCCCACATGTATCAGAGTAGAATTGTGCTCCATAGGAGTTTTCCTTTCAAAAAGGCAGACTGGCTTCCTTTTGAGCAGCCTCTGGTGGACTTGAACTTCCAATCTTTCAGTTAGGAGCTGAATGTATTAATAGTTTGTATCACCCAAAGACTCAAATACTAACAGTTCTGTTTACTTAGTATTCGGCTCCAAACAGCTTAATAACTATGTCCTAACAACTAAGAAAACATTTAAAAAATATTTAAAAAACAATTTACACATAAATTGATAGAAAAATTATTATTATATCATTCTTAAATATCTATAATTACTTACTTATGGCACTTGTATGCTTGTGGTCACTGCACAATTTCTCAAATTTTGAAGGGAACTTAGGTTGTTTCTTTCTCTTGTTATTGTGAATCATGCTGTGATGAACATGGGTATGCATATATCTACTCATGTCCCAATTCTCACCTTTTTAAAATACATTACCAGTAGTGGGATTGCTGGATGAAATGGTTTTTGTATTTTCAACATTTTAAGGAAGTGTCACATCATTTTCCACAGTGTTTGTGCCATTTTACAATTCCCCCAGCAATGTATGAGAGTTCCAACCTGTCCATACTCTTGCCAGCATTTGTTTTCTGTCTTGTTGAACTTTGCTGTTATTGCTGGGATGAGATGATATCTCATTATTAGTTTGATTTGCTTCTCTCTAATGGCTAATGACAGTGAGCATTTCTTCATGTGTTTGTTGGCTGCCTGAATGTCTTCTTTGGTAAAGTGTCTGCTCATGTCTTTTGACCATTTTTTAATTAGGTTGTCTTTTTGATGTTGAAGTGCTGAATTTTTCTGTAAATTTTAGAGATAAGTCCCTTGTTAGATATGTTTCTGCCAAGTATATAGTTTTTTTCCCAGTCTGTAGGTTCTCTTTTTGTTTACTTGGAGGTGAATTTTGATGCACATAAGAATCTAATTTTTAGAAGGTCCTAGCCATCTAGTTTATTTCTGCTCTTTGTGCATTTTGGGTTACACTTGCCGTAAATTAGGCCCTTAAATTTGCCCCACTTTTATCTTTGATGAACTTTATTGTTTTGGGTTTTACATTTAGGTCTTTGATCCATCTTGAGTTAGTTTTTGTATATGATGTGAGGTATGGATCTTGTTTCATTTTTCTGCAAATGGATATCCAGTTTTGTCAGCATCATTTGTTTAAAAGGCTTTCTCTCCCCTTTTTAATTTGTTTCAGCCCTTATTCAAAGATCAGCTGACCATAGGTGGATATATCAATTCTACTCCACTGTTCCATATGACTATCATTGCACTAATAACAGACTGTTTTGACTACTGTGGCTATATGGTAGATTTTGAGATTGGGGAGTTTGGGAACTCTTATTCTGTTCTTGATTGTGCTTTGCTTATCTGAGGTTCCTTTCCTTTCCATATAATATCAGTGATTGGTTTTTCCATATTTTTAAAGAATGTTGATGGAATCTGTATTGGGATGGCATTGACTATATAGATTGCTCTGGGTAGTATTGACTTTTTCACAATGTTCCTATCCACAAGAATGGCATGTTCTTCCATTTATGTAGGTGTCTTATAGTTTCTTATAGTAGTGTTTTCTAGTTTCTTTGCATTAGTTTTCTATGTCCCAAGTAATATTTTTCCTCAGTATTTTTTGGTAGTGGTTAGAAATGGTATTATTTTCCTTTTCAGAGATCTCATTATTGTTGTAGAGAAATCCAACCAATTTTTATCAGTTGAGCTTGTATCCTGCTACTTTGTTGAATCTTTCAATTAGTTTCAGCAATTTCTTGCTGACTCTCTTGGTTTTTCTGTGTATAAGATCATGCTACCTGCCCAGGGTTACAGGTGAGGAGAGACAACTCAGGGATGCCAGAAGTAGCAAGCGGGAAGAGCAGGAGAAAAGGGATTAAAAGCCAGGAAGCCAGAGAGAAGAGCAGTCAGCCGAAGGGATTAGGTGAGGAGAGGCAACTCAGGCCCACCCAGAGTAGCAGGCCGAAAGAGCAGGAGAAAGGGGATAAAAAGCCAGGAACCCG
>NW_006921816.1:3479023-3483820 GCF_000298275.1 Orycteropus afer afer | reverse complement strand
GACCATTCCCTGGAGAAGGATGTCATGCTTGGTAGGGTGGAGGGTCAACAAAAGAGGGGGAGGCCTTCAACGAGATGGACTGACACGGTGGCTGCAATGATGGGCTCAAGTATAGCAGGGATTGTGGGGCTGGCGCAGGATTGGGCATTGTTTCGTTCTGCTGTGCATGGGGTCGCTATGAGTCAGAAATGACTCAACGGCACTTAACAACAACAACACCTGCAAATAGAGATAGTTTTACTTCTTCTTTGCCACTTTGAATGCCTTTTATTTCACTAATTTGTCTTATTTTCTTTGCTGATGCTTTCAATACAATGTTGAATATAAATGGTGAGACAGGGTATCCTTGTCTGATTCCCATTCTCTAAAGAAATGATTTGAGTTTCTCTCCATTGAGAATGTGATTAGCTGATGATTTTGTATATATGACCTTTGATATGTTGAGAAATTTCCCTTCAATGGTGTTTTCCCTCAAGTTTTGATCAGAAATGGGTCCTGGATTTTATCAAATGCCTTTTCTGCATCAGGAGATACAATCATGTGGTTCTTTTCCTTTGTTTTATTTATGTGATGGATTACATTGATCATTGTTCTGATGTTCAACCATCCCTGCATACCTGGTATGATTGTTAAGTTGGTAGCTGGGGCACTCCCCAGCTTCTGGTGGAAGCTTGGTGGAATATTATATATTATAATATATATCATGTATTATATGGAATATAATATATAATGTTATATATAATTATGAAGTGAAGGAGAACATTATATTTTGTGGAGCAACTGGCGGGAATGTGGGTGTGGGTCTGTGTCACAAAGTCACAAAAATGAGCTGCAGTTAGGATGAGCTGGTGTTGTCTACCATCATTCATTGATCCAGTGGTGCCAGGGCTGGTGATGGTGTTCATCCATTCGGTGAGGTAGTCAGTGCAGTAGATTGGCTAACTTGAATTTCCCCTGACCTCTCTATACTGTGTTTTTATTACCATGTGGATTCTGTGAAGTTTTTTTTTTTTTTTTTCTCTCTCCTCATCTACGTCTGATGCCTGTGTGTTTAAAATTGCTGTACTTCTGCTAGTCCCAGCTACTTTTTTCTCCCCAATTACTGAACTCATTCCATTTCCCTTTCCAATCAGCACTCAATATAATTATTTATCTTCTTATTATATGCTTATATTTCCAGGATAATTATTTGTATCTCTTTCACTCAGTTTTTCTGAGTCTTTGCTGTAGAGGGATTGGGCAGAGAGTATTACCTGCAAACCATCTTATCTTCTTACTTCTTGACATATGCACATTTAATGATTTGAATAATTATCTTGAAATCATGTCAGATGGTACTCAGATATTCAAATGAATTTTAGGAGCTCTGGTAGCATAATGCTTAAGGCCTTTGACTGCTAACCAGAAGGCTGGCTGTTCAAACCCACCAGCCACTCCTGGGAAGGAAGGTTGGGCAATCTACTTCCGTAGTGATACTGCCTCAGAAACCCAAGGAGGGGTCACTATGAGTCGGATCCAGCTCGATGGCAGTGAGTTTTTGGTTTGGTATTCAACATTGATAAAAATATGGAATATAATGAAGATAGTACTCACGTGCACCACTTTAAAATTATAATCTTTTTAAGGCTATGTGATATAGATTATTTTAATCTTGTAGTGGAGATTTGTTATTTTTGGTATCTCTTTTTTTGGTAACATCACTCTAATGTTCTTTTTGAGGAATTCGCTATTCTGAAAGGCTTGCTGTTTCAGTGGAACTGTCAAACTATTCCCCTAAACACAAAGTAAGCTTAAGACCCAAGCCAGCCTCTCTGTGTCTGACTCCAAGTCTTGAACAAAATGGTGCCAAGGTGGAATACGCAGTCAGAGATCAGGCATCTCAGCTGTAACTCATTATTAAAATTGTCAGATCAGCTCCTGCTGTCCTGAATTCCAAGAGCTGTTACTCCTAATCATCCCATGACCTTATATTTCAGCAGCCCCTTTGATTTTTCTAAGCAACAGAAAAGCCTTCTAATAAATTCCCCATTTCCCCAAGTTATACAAAGTTATAACTTAATTCCCCATTTCCCTAAGTTATACAAAGTTGTTCTCTCTTGATTCTAAGCAAAGGCTCATACTGACAAAAGTCTCAGTCTCTCCCTTTATTAATTATATCCTTTTTTCTATTTATATGTGATGCTTCTCAGTGTAAAGAAGTTGAAAAAAAAAAACTTGAAAAGTACGAGGATGATTATAAAAATACTGTGTAATTTCATCAGAGATAGCCACTGAGATTTTAATATTTTCCCTTTTTTCTGTTTTTTTGGGTGTGCTTATGTATGTTAAAGAAAATTTAAATGGTAGTTTTATTATAATTTTCTATTTCTTATTCTTGTTGTTTAAATCATGAGAGTTTTTTTTAAAGATCCATTCTTAAAATTTTTCTTATGTTTCATTTTTAGAATAGTTTATATCTATTAAAATATATCCAAAATACTGGTGGAAATACCAAAATTTATTTATTTATTTATTTTTGTATAAATGTTCTTTTTCTCTTATTTCTTTTATTTATGTTTTTCTTTTATAATTTTGTTTTAGGAACAAACTGGCTTTTTTTCTGATTGTTATGAATAAAGACTAACTAAGTAATATCAACTTTTATAGTAGACACATTTCTATGCAAATTGGGACCTGATTATTACTCCTTACACCCTGAATTGGTAAGTAATTAAGACTTGCATGGTATGCAAAGTGTGGACCCAAAACATAATGCTTTCCAACCTGCTTCAACTTCCATATCCCTTATATCTTAGATTGTCAATACTAGCCTCAAAACATGAGATAATTCCTCTTCTTTTTTCTTAAACTTAATACTTTTCATTTGTTGCTGAAGCTACATTATTATTGCTCTCATATCTGAATTCCTTTTCATTACAACAGCCATACAGTACTTTTGGCAATTGGTTCCTCTCAACTAAAATAATGGGGTGACTAGTAAGATTCTCTGAGACAATTCCTCCTGTGTCCTTTTAAATCTAAAGAAAATTTCCTAAAGCACAATTCTGAATATAATCTTATTACACTAAAAACTCTCTATATATTGTTTTTAGCTAATTCTTTTCCATTAAAGCAGCAAAAAATTATTATTAGAGGAAACCTAGAAACACTAAAAAAAAAAGCAGCATTTCCACAATTCAGAGTTAAACAGTAATAATATTTTGGTGTATTTGTTTTTCTTCTCGGCTTTTTGCCTCAGAAACCCAAAGAGGGGTTGCTATGAGTCAGATCCAACTCGATGGCAATAAGTTTTTTTTTAATGATTATGATTGTGGTAATTAATATAGTTGTGTAAAATGCCTTAATGTTTAAAAGGAAATAGCTTATCAAAGCAATGCAGACTCTATAAAGAAAATTAGAAAAATATTGAAAACAAAACTGCAAAGAAGAAAAGACAAAAAAATTTACTTTCCAAAGATATGACAATGAGGTAAAAGATAAGATAATAAGATTTTAATGCATTCCTTAGTAATCTTTACTCTTTTTTGTTATTGTTGTTATAGTTGAGGTCATGCTGCATATACAAATTTTAATTAAAGTTAAAAAGGGAATAGCCATAGTCCTTAGACAAAAATAGTTCAAGGAGAAATTTATTGAAAATTACTATTTACCACTGGATTTCTTTCAGCTGTAATCAATTAAATAGTAGAACACATACACAAATAATGCTTAGAATGATCAATCAAACTTTCAAAAAGGACTGGAAATTATTATTGAGTTTCTTAGCCATAACAAATACCATTGTGTTTCTCTTCACACTGTATTCTTAAGGAAAGGGAAATGAGCCTTTTGTTTACAATTCCTTTTACAATGTCCTAAGAGTATAACTTATGAGCATTTGTGAGGAAGGGCTGAACCACAATGCAAGCAGTTAGTATTTAAATGTCTTCAAAATTAATAGAGATTTTATGTCAACTCTTGGGTGAAGATGATTTCCTCTTCGTCATAGAAGTCTAAATGAACCATAGTGGCACAATGCTTATGTGCTTGGTTACTAAGGTCAGTGGTTCAAACTCACCATCTAACTTCTCAGGAGAAAGATGTGGCAGGCAGTCTGGTCCCATAAATATCTACTACGAGTCAGAGTTGACTCAATTACAGTGTTTTCTTTTTTTTTTTTTTTTTTTTTTTTTTTTAGAGAATAGAAGCCTGAGTAATTTAAACAAAATCTCTTGCTAAGTACAACTAAAAATACTGGAGGAAATGTAAAAACAAAAGGAAAAAAAAAAAAGCTTGATGGTTAGGTGTGGCCTGCCATAATCTCTCTTACTGCCCTTAAGTTGGATCTGATTCACAGTGAGCTCTCTTTGGGTTTCCGAGGCAGTATCACCAAAGAAGTAGATTGCCCAACCTTCCTTCTGAGGAGTGGCTGGTGGGTTTGAACCTCTAGCCTTCTGGTTAGCAGTCAAATGCTTTAGGCATTATGCCAACAGAGCTCCTGACATTTGCTGTCAATGGTACCAAATATGGGAAAACAAGGCATCAGCAACAAACAGAAAAAAATAAGTTTAGATAAACTAAAACTTCAGCAGTTGAAATGATCAAAGACTAAATATAAACAACTACTAGGAGTTCTGGTAGGGTAGTAATTAAGGCATTTGGCTGCTAACCAAAAGATTGGTTGTTCAAACCCACCATCTACTTCTCAGAACAAACATGAGGTGGTCTGCTTCTGTGAAGATTTACAACCTTGGGAACCCAATGGGGGTCACTACTAGTCAGAATTTCCTGAATGTCAGTGAGCTTGTTTTTTTTTTT
>NW_006921816.1:3475976-3476783 GCF_000298275.1 Orycteropus afer afer | reverse complement strand
TTTTTTTTTTTTTTTTTTCCCAGCAGATTTGCCCAATCAAATATGTCATGTTTGATTGCTGGACTGCTTCTTCCATGTATGTTGATTGTGGATCCAAGTAAAATGAAATCCTTGACGATTTCAATATTTTCTCCATTTATCACAATGTTGCTTATTGGTCCATGCATGAGGATACTTGTATTATGTTGAAGTGTAATCCATACTGAAGGCTATAGTCTTTGATCTTTAAAAGGGCTTCAAATCCTTTTCACTTTCAGCAAGCAAGGTTGTGTTCACTGCATGTCCAGGTTGTTAATGAATCTTCCTCCCATCTTGATGCTGTTTTATTTTTCATATAGTTTAGCTTCTAGAATTATTTGTTCATCATAGAGATTCAATAAGTATGGTGAAAGGATACACTCTGATGCACATCTTTTCTGATTTTAAACCATGCAGTATCCACTTGTTCTGTTTAAATGACTTCCTCTTGGTCTGTGTACATGTTCCGTGTGAGCACTATTAAGTGTTCTGGAATTTCTTATCTTTACAATATTGTCCACAATTTGTTATGATCCACTTAGTTGAATGTCTTTATGTAGTCAGAAAACAGAGATGAACATATTTCTAGTATTCTCTTCTTTCAGCCAAGATCCATCTGACATCAGCAATGATATCCCTTGTTCCATGTCCTCTTCTGAATCTGGCTTGAAATTCTGGCAGTTTCCGTCAGTGTACTGCTGCAATAATTTTTTCAGAAAAAAATTTACTGGCAAGTGATATTAATGATATTATTCTATAATTTTTGTATCCACTGGATAACCATTTTTT
>NW_006921816.1:3474194-3475361 GCF_000298275.1 Orycteropus afer afer | reverse complement strand
TCTCTCCATTTATTGTGATGCTGCTCATTGGTCCAGTTGTGAGGATTTTTGTTTTCTTTATATTGAGATGTAATCCATACTGCAGACTGTATTTTCAACCTTCATCAGTAGGTGCCTCACGTCTCCTCACTTTCAGCAAGCAAAGCTGTATCGTCTGTGTATCTCAATTGTTAATGATTCTTCCTCTAATCCTGATGCCACGTTGTTCTTCATATAGTCCAGGTTCTCGGATTATTTGCTCAGCATATATTGGGTATATACCGATTGGGTATATACCTGAAAAAATTAGGAATGAGGGTAAAAACTTGTCTGGTTTTTTTACCACTGCACAAACAGTACCTAGTATAATGACTGGTATATCACACACTCAGCAAACATTTGTTGAATTAACAAATATCAAAATAAGGCTAGACAATGACTATGCAACTGCTCATCAATTTCAATTGAATAACTTAGTCTGGGCCCAGAGTGAGAAGGAAAATAGCTGTCAGTTTTTCTAGTTAGCAGATTTACAATTTTGAGATATTAAATTTGATTAATCTTTTGTTCAATTTAAAGACAACTGTATGAAGGTATTTTTTTTTCCAAGAAAGATTATCTATCAGATATTGTTAACTACATCATTTCCATGTCACTTCATCTGCCTTTTTATAGAATCACGTCATAGTTCAGGCATTCATCTCTCTTTATTGATCCACAGCTAACTGAATGTGGATTGTTTTAAGAAAATTGGGATAATTGCCTCCTTCTTGCATAATGCTGGTTTATGAAAAGAAATGAAAGTTCACATGGCCTAATTCTGGTCAAAAAAATGTGTGAGTAAGTATAGTAGAAGCTTCTGGGACATAATTCTGTGTCTATAATAAATGCCCAGGGAGCAATAACCCTTTGATTTTTGACCTGGTGCTCCTGTCTTGTGACTAAGATGAAAGTTAAACTAAGAATCAAACTGAAGATAATAGGAGATAAAATGGGAAGTACCTGAGTCTTTGATGTTGCTAACACACTGATTTATCCTAAATAAGAGCCACCATACTGTTAGACATTTTGTTGTTGTTATTGTTGTTATTTGCCGTGGAGTCGGCCCCGACTCATAGCGACCCCTCCTTGGGTTTCCGAGGCAGTATCACTATGGAAGTAGGATTGCCCAACCTTCCTTCCAAGGAG
>NW_006921816.1:3464094-3473869 GCF_000298275.1 Orycteropus afer afer | reverse complement strand
AACCACCAGCCTTCTGGTTAGCAGTCAAGTGCCTTAGGCACTATGCTACCAGAGCTCCCATAATTATGCTAGAATAATTAAATAAGAATATATATATTTTTAATCCTAGATTTTATATATGATGTCCTATTGTTCTTAGATAAATATAATTCACTTTATATGCAGTATTACTTAGGATTCTGAAATCAATCTGACTTTTCTTCACTTGTATGGCAATCTTATCAAGTATATTAGTTTAATACCTTTAAAATTTTGCTAGTACATTTTAGTTGAATTCTATTTCCAAAAGTGTTGCTTGGAATTCTGTTAGTCCTTTAAATGTGTGTATTGTGTAGATTTTCATTAAAAAAATCAATAAAATCAAGACTCTTTTTATTATTTTATTTTGTCTTTGATTATTACTTCCATTCTAATTTTCCTGGTGTCTTATTGAGGAATGTCAATAAGTTTTAGGTTAAACTTATAACATTTAACCCTATAGCTATTGTAGTAGACATTATTGATGTTCTTCCTCCATGCCTTTCACCAGATCTTGCTCCCATTCTTCCACTGTGAGCAGATAACATCTTCTGCATTCTCTTCATAATCACCCTTGACTCATGAAGAAAAGCCTAGGACTTTATTTGGAAGCACAAAAAGCTGAGTGCCTTGCCTCAAAGTGGGACATCTCTGCAATATCATTGATTTTCCTGAGTTTCCTGTAAAATGTGGTGAACATAGTTAGGTAAGCTAATAATTTTGTCTGCATATTTCCACTGCTTTATCTTGTTTCCCTCGCTCCCTTATGAGTTTTATCTGAGCGCACTTCCTGAGTAAATCACTTGTATCAGAAACCCCATCTCAGCTTCTGCTTCTAGAAAACCTCACCCAAAATATCTAGTCATCAGTTTGACTTTTGACCTTTTCTACAATACTACAAACTTGGTAGTATTGATTCCAACATCACTGTGGTACACTATATCATTATTCAGAAAGTAGTAATTCATCCAAATAGTAGAAATATACACTTTATTACATCAGTGTCAGCCAATGGAAAGTGAAGTAAAGTAACACAAGTCAGTTATGCATGGAGGGTTTAAGAGGTACAGCAAGCTTCTGCCATCTCTCTTTGACTTTTCCATAAGAAATCATAGTTTACAAACAGGGTGATCTTTCAGTCTACACTTGAAATAGACTATGTACGGAACAGACTTGACATTGACCTGTAGGCTGGAGCTTGACCAAACCCAGGCAAGTGGAACAGAACTACAATAGACTACAGATTTTTGAGTAAAAAAATACATGTTTGTGATTATAAGCTATTGAGATCTTAAGATTGTTTGCTTTTGCACAAAAAGCTATTAACACAATTGACAATTTAATTTCCTGCAACACTAATTGTGCTTTATTTTCATTTCCATTTTTTGCAATCTTTCTTTTTATCCACTTTCCTTTTTATTTCATCCATAAGTCTTCACTTCTTACATATCAGTTTTTGATTGTTTGCTGGCTTTGTTTGCTAGATTCCAAGTGTCAATCCTTCTACTGAAAATGCCTTAATTAAAAACAAAGGCTTTATTCTGAATGGTTCATAAACTATCTTAAGACACAGAAGTTTTTGAAAATTTAATGGAATTCATGAATCTTTTCCCCAGAAAAATGCAAACATAGATATAATTTTACATATAATTTCAAGAGATTGATAAAACTTCTAATGCTCATCTGTGGTTCTAGATTATGGGTCTAGTACATATACTGTAGCACATAATACTTATATGATCTACTGTTAGAGAATTGGAAAACTATTTTCTTTTCCTTGGTTATTGGTCACTTTAAAAAATAGACCTCATATAACTTTATCTCTCAGAATTCATTTCCAAACAATGAGAGAGTGACACAGACACAGTGTTTGCACACAAACAGGATATATTATCTGAGGCCTAATTTTGGCCTCTTTAGGATTCCATCACATCCCCTTCTTACATTTTCCACTGGCTGACTGCCATTGTATATCTGTGTCAGACTTTCATCTAAATAAGCCTCTACTGGTACAGAATTTGAATTTTTCTTCTATTCACACTGCTTAGCTGTCTGACATTTTTAACTAGCAGAGTTGTGAAAATCTATAGTTCAGTTTATATACAGTATTCACTTTCCTGAAAGCTAATCCTATTTCTGTTCCCATTATGATGATTTAAGTTGAGTGGCCTTCACGTCCCATGTTGAAGAATCACTAGTTTATCTTCCTTATACCTCTTTCTCCAAGGGGCATAGAGATATAGTTAGCCATGGGAGAAGAGATCTTTCAAAAACCCTTCCAAAAAACAGCATCCACTGATAGTTTCCTGATTATTAAAGTCACTGAATTTAAAAAGGGAGCAAATTACAAAAAAACAACTCACTGCCATTGAGTCTATTTTGACTCATGGCAACCCCTCCTTGGGTTTCTGAGGTAGTATCTCTACGAAAATAGATCGCCCAGTCTTCCTTCCACGAAGTGCCTGGTGGGTTTGAACCACCAACCTTCTGGTTAGCAGTCAAATGCCTTAGGCACTACATCACCAGAGCTCCTTACATTGACACCAGTCATCATTTCTTGGCATAAATATGATTTCTCATTTTTTTCTTTACTAAGTTTCTTTAGGTTATATTTAGACTGCTAGACAAATATTTTCCAAACAAGAAACATCTAAACATTGATTAATAAATAAAACCATAACTCCTTAGCAGTTTGTGACACAAGTGCTTCCTGACATGACTTCAAAATATTTTTGTAACCATGTTATCTAGTATCACTATATTAACCTGCAAGCAAAACTTGCTTCTGGAACCAAGGAAGTAGAAGAATCCTAAATAATTAATAATACCTTCCATTGCTATAAACTAAGCTAAGTAAGCACTTTATATGCATTATTTCAGTTAATCTCAAACCAACCTGCTGAGAAAAGTTTTATTCTAATTAAATAGATGATGAAACTGAAACATAGAGATATTGTCACTCTTTAGAGGCCATTCAGCCAGAAATTAATGGAAATAGGATTTTATTCTTTACTTGTTAGATTACAAATCTCAGACTATTAATTGCTAGACTATATATATATATACATATATATATATATTTTTTTTCTTCTTTTTTTTTCCCTGTATCAGAAAACCAAAAGAACCGATGAACTCAAAGCAAGCTACCTTAGATATTCTAAGGTCTGTTTTGTGGAAGTACACAGTATTAGTTTCTCATTGCTGATTTAACACATAGCCACAAACTTGGCTGAAAACAACACACATTTATTATCTTACTGTTCTTAATGTTATAAGTCTAAAACGGGTTTTACTGGTCTAAAATGAAGTGGTTGGTAAGGCAGTACTACTTCTGGAGGCTCTAGGGGAGGATGCTTCCTAACCATTTCCAGCCTAGAGACTGCCTGTATTTCTTGACTCATGCTATTTCATCTTCCAAACTTGCATTGACCACTTGAGTCTTTCTCATGCTGTATCTCTGGGAAAACAAAACTCCTTCTCTTCTTACAAGTATCTCCCAAATTGTAAAGGCACAGAGTTAGGCATAATGACAGGACACTACTTTGCAAAGTAGAACTGTTGCAGAAAATGTGGACTTTAGTCCCTGATGGTACGGCAAAAATTATATAAATCATCTGAGTCCCCAGCGAGTTAGTTACCTGGGATTCAGAAGATTCTAGAGTTAGCAGTGAAGACGAATTACAGAGACTAAGACAGTAGTTCTATTACAGTTAAGTCAAAAAGACGAGAGTAGGTTCTCTTGAATGCTTAGTAATTCCACAGGAGACTGCAGTTCATCCCAAGCATCCTGGCTCAATGAAGCAAAATCAATTCTCCTTCTGCTGGAAATAGTACTTTTAATATTTGTTTACATTTAGTTTGAATAATGAGAAAGTGGATAGTATGGAGTCCTTGGAAAGGATATCAATGCTGATAGCTGACAAACTGCAATAATTGGCATTTCCTTCCATTTTTAATAAAATCCATCCCACAAAGTCAACTGCAAATGCCATAATTACCTTGAAGCCTTTCCTAATCCTCTCATCAGGAAAGATCTCTATTGTTGAGTTGCCAGAGTACTTTCTATGTATCTCTCTATAGTACTCATGAATCTATCATTTTGCCATCCACACTGGTTATTTGTGAATACATGCACCATATAGCTGGGTGATGGGGATTTTGCAGAAAGTAGTTTTAATGCCTGGGTAGGTGATTTCTTAATATATGCATTATTTATTTCTGATCACTCTTCAGCTCTCTTCATGTCTTGATGTGATGACTCCTCAGACAAGGCTGGAGTGGTGTATATGATGTCTTTAATATCAAAGCATTTCTAGTATACTTGAATTTTTGCTGTTTTAGCATCTGCTTCCTCAACAATATCCTAAAAGACACTAAAAAATTGAATTTTAACATTTGTTAAGATGTTACCTCTCCCTTTGTTTCTTCATAGCAGAAAGAGTACTTACGCTTACACACTTACTTTAATGACTTTTTTTTTTTTTTTTAAATCAAAACTGTTTAGGGAAAAAAAACGAGAAAAGAAGTCCAGAACAGAGTAAAAATACACCCTGTTGAATACACTCAACTCTCAAAAACATGGCAGGGAACAAATTGGCTGAGGTTATCTGACATACGGTGTTCTTAGATTTGATTTCATTGGCTGAGAAATATGATAGAACTGAGAACACAGGGAAACACACACACATTGGCAGTGCACCCTAATGGTTTGTTTATATATTTATGAACAATTTAGTTAAGAAGTTATTTCATAAATAAATAGCGTAGTGGCTAAGGCACTTGACTGCTAACCAGAAGGCTGGTGGTTCAAACTCACCAGCCACTCCTTGGAAGGAAGATGGGGCAATCTACTTCCGTAGTGATACTGCCTTGGAAACCCAAGGAGGGGTCGCTATGAGTCGGGTCTGACTTGATGGCACATAACAACAACAACAACAACATATATGAACAACGTGTAGCAAGTATCATTAAATAAAGAATTCATGTATACTATTTATTTATTACGGGACTACAAGTTCCCTATATTCATTAAACATTTTATTTATAAGATGTCTATAATTATAAGGCCCTCAATGAATGCTTTTTAAACAGTATGCCATATATTCTGAAAGAGGTACTTTATAAATGAAACATTTTAAATAAATAATTTCAAACTTATCAGATTTTAGATATACGTGTATGTTTCTATTTATAGATGAATGGATAGATAGATAATAGATAGATTATAATTATCATAGACCATCTGTCTATGCAAACAGTAGATATATCAGTTTTATTACGTTGTTGATTGCTTGGTGCCAGAAATATTTGTGAAGGGATGCCTCCAGTAAACATGTAGAATTCTTCTTTTACCTCCCATAAATTGTGCCTTTTGAGAAAAGTAAAAATCCTAATTTTTCTTTATCATTTTCAAGTTGAAAAGATTATAATTTATATTTATAAATACACAAAATGAGAACATATAAAAACATTTTTCACATTATCTTCATTGAATATTTTCCATGTATATGATAATGACAGATCATAGCCACATAGTCCAAGATCTGTTCTATTCTTGTTGGTTTTTTTATTTGTGTTATTTATTTATTTATTTAACCAAGACTATGGCACAGCCAAACTTAACCATTCTATTAGTATTAGAGAAGGAGTGAAGACATTGCTCCAATTTTGTTTGCTGTGGAGATAACAGTCTAACCAAACAGAACTCAAAGTAGCTGGTTAACAAGATAGCCAGCCTAACTCTGAAACAAGGATGTTTTCTTTCCCTCTTGCTTTGCACCTCCTACTGCCTCACTGGCCTTTGTTTAGAACATTTGGTTTACTTTTGCCAAGGTGCTGTCACTTTTGGCATAAATTAGAAGGTGGAGTATGTGGTTACATGAATGCTGAGTCTCCTATAGTGACAGCTGCTTACTATACAGTCTTTTCACAAGTGATTCAATATTGGAGAATAAATGGGTTATTGTGTCTTGGCACCTATGGCTACATCCTTGACCTGCCAAGTCAAAAATTTCACTGGGCAATTAAGGGATTCTCATAATGCTTCTTAAGTCCTTTCTTTGGCAGATATCCTACAGGTTATGCCACTTTGCATGGCATAAAAGGAAAAATGTGAGTAAGCCAGGAGCAATAATAGCAGATGACTATGCTAGTAAGTGTAGAAGATGAATGATATGATCAAAAGTGCAGACGACAAGCCCATTTGAAAAAAATGATAAAAAACTGAACCAGTAGACCTGAGTGATGTTGGTTCAGGCTTAATGTTAGTGAACTAAGATCAGCATATTGAATGTCTGGTTGTGATCATTCTCAAAGGACTATAGCTAGAGTACTTTCAGTCTAGACAGTTCTGAAAATCACACAGACACAGGGATAGAACAAGGATTGCATTCCATCTAAGTAAGAGTCAATGTTTGAAATATTTTGCAATTGGGAAGGAGTGAAGAAAGAGGACATGTCATGTTCTCAATAGGTCAGAGATTTAGTTGATGGTAAACAGGATGGTGATTCAGTTAGTTTGGAGAGGTGTTTGTGCATCTAATTGTACATTTACAAAGTTCGAGAAGTAATTCTTCTCCACATACAGGTTTAATAACTATTGCTAAATATTCATATCAGTTAATATATTTTACAAGTTTATTTATTCAATGATATTGAACTACTATATTTTGCTCAGGAAAGTTATTGGGTGAGTGGTAATTAATTTTGTTACTTAAAATATTTGAAATGTCTTTATGCTTTGGTCCAATTCTCAGTAGTCACAGAATACATCCTTAACAACATTCTCAAATAATTTTGATTCTGATGACAAACAATGGAAACCACCTTTCATAAATGGTGTTTTCTTAATATCTAACAGGCATCATCTCATTTTCAAAGACAAATAAATGTCTAAGTGGGAAGATGTTTTGTTTAGTGGGTCTACCTCCCTGAGCAATGTTACTGGACTATTTAAATTGTGAATCCCAAAGGACAGACAGTTCAGGCTAGGCTTTGGTTGGGATACAAAGCAGCTATATTCATGCATTATGTGAGCAGTTTAAATTTTACAGTATTTATATAACTGTCTGTTATGCTTATATTATACTCTCTTAAGACATATATTTCAAATCATGTAAAATTTGACCAGATATTAGTGATTTACATTAACCTATCTAACATGTTATCAATAAAGGAATTGTTTTAATGTGTCATTCTATTTACTTCTTTCTCTCTTCTCTCTCTTCTTTCCATTCTTAAACATTTACTGAGTGTATAATAAATGGTAGACACTTTACTAGGTGTTAGATGCTACAAAGAGAATTAGGATAAATGAAGTCCTTAAGTTCTAAGAGCTTATAATTAAATGAGATCAAGACACTGTACAGGAGATAGATAAGAAATCAGAAAATTACAATAATATGTGATGGAAGAGGAAGCTCTGTTGGTATAGTGCCTAAGGCATTTGACTGCTAACTGGAGGCCTAGATGTTCAAACCCACCAGCCACTATCCAGAATGATGACTGGGCAATCTACTTCTGTAGTGATACTGCCTCAGAAACCCAAGGAAGGGTCACTAAGAGTTGGATCTGACTTGATGGCAGTGAGTTTGAGTGATCGAAGATATGATAGAAAGTTGCACAAAGTACTAAGTTTGCCAGAGGCAGGTTACTTCTACTAGAAGAGAAATAAGTATAGAGATACTTATGAATGGTTTTCAACAAACTGAATTAGGACTTGAGGGAAAAGGAGAGACAGCAATGCAAAGAAGGGGGATAAAAGGCACTATTCAAGGAAGCACCGATAGAAAGTCCACAAAGCAAGAGAAACTCCTTTGTATTCAGAAAAGATATTTAGTTTTGATGAAGAGAATGAGAATGGAGTAGAAGAAGGAGAGATATAGTTATATGATATATATGGGAACTCTGGTAGCATAGTGCCTAAGGCACTTGACTGCTAACTAGAAGGCTGGAGGTTCAAACCCACCAGCCACTCCTTGGAAGGAAGATGGGGCAATCTACTTCCATAGTGACACTGCCTCGGAAACCCAAGGAGGGGTCACTATGAGTTGGGTCTGACTCGATGGCACATAACAACAACAACAACATATCAATATCTATATAGATAGATATAGATATAGATATATCATGGCCAGATGATGAACAGCCTTGTATTTTCTGCTAATAAATTTGCACATTTTCAGAAACCCACAAAACAGGAAAAATGAAAGATTTTAAGCAGAGAAATATTTTAGTTTTTTTTTTCCCCCTCCTTAAGCAACAGTGTGTTTTCAGAGAAGCATAATGATACTATATGACTTGGCTCATTCTCACCCACCCCCAAATTTGGGTGTGCCAGTGATGTCCTCTGATATAGGTTAAGACAAGCATATTATCTCTACTAGGGATTTGACATTCTGGCTGAGATACTAAATTTTATGAAAGCCAAAAGATGGTAGTCATGTGCTTGGGAAGGCAGAGAAAGTCATGATGCACAGAGACAATGAACAAAATGACACAATTCCTGCTATGAAAATAAAGCCTAGGATTATGGTGAATATGCCAATCCTGAAGGACAATAAAAGGAAACACCAATGATGATGGTTGGGCTTAGTCTGGAAAGCAAAACTATGAACCTAACACATTTTCAATGAATGTGACAACATAGTGAGAAGTTGGTGTGTAGAAATAATGAAGAGAGGTAGAGACTAAAATCACAACTGATGGTCTAAAAAAATAATTTTTACTAGAATTTAGGAGTATAGTGATATAAAGGCAGCAACGGAAGGCAAGGAGTATTCAAATTACAGTTCCTGACTTTGAGAATTATAACAAAATGAGTAGTGTCCATTAAAATAGGCTGAAGAAGGTTATACTATCTTCAGGAAAAAAAAAAAAAAACAGGCAGAATGCTTCAGAAAATACATTTTGGAAATAATAGATATTAAAAGAATTTGTCTTTGAGAGCTTCAGAGGGCACATAATGAGAGTTTGAGAGAAAGCAAAAAAGAGAAATTGGGTTTAAGGAGAGAAAACATAGTACATTAAAGTCTTTGAGGTCATCACATCTTCTGTAATGAAGAAAAGAGTATAAATATTGCTTATAAGCCATACGTAAGCTGACTGAGAAGCATAAATAACTACAAAGTTCTTGTAGACAAGTATTAACCTAGAGCATGTTTTAGTTTTAATTTTATGAAGCTTGCTTCACACTGTATGAAAAGCTGTTGGGACAGTAAAAACTTTGCACTCTTATTGGTGAGACGACAGAGCCAATGTTTAAATGTGAATTAGATTGCGAACAGCCTTGCTCCTGGTGAGAGGACTGATCTCCAGTCATAGGATGGAGATACTATAATAGGAAACATTTTTGGGCAGATGAAAGGTTGAAATCCACCATGACTTGTTAGTTTTTCCCTTTTGAAGAGTAAATTGAGTCTGGGAATCCATACGAGTAACTGGTGTCAATTTTGTCCTGAAATGTGGACTCTTTCTAAGTAAAGAGTGACATCATTACTGTTTGAAAGCTCTTGCATACATTCATGCTGTGATTTTTGATGATAAAAGAAAAGAACAGTAACTGTCACTTACTGAACACTTACTGCACTCAGTGTGCAAATATGATCTCATTTACTTCTCCTAACAAAATAATGGTGTGTGGTTATGTTCCTTTTTATTTATGAGAACATAGAGGATAAAAAGATTTAACTCATCCAGATTCTTCAGTTAGCAAGTCAGAGTTGCACAGTTTCCACAGTTCTGATTTTTTTTTTTTTTT
>NW_006921816.1:3460702-3463884 GCF_000298275.1 Orycteropus afer afer | reverse complement strand
GGTCGCTATGAGTCGGGGCCGACTCGACGGCACATAACAACAACAACAACAATATATACTTGTAATGTGTTTGATTATTTAATATTGGTTTTTGTGAAGTTATTCTATATATTTCCACTTATATCAGAAATATAAGTAAGCTACCACTTCCATATGAGTGAGAGATGTGACTTAAGTTGTAAGGTATAATCTAATAGCCACAGTTTCCTTTAATAGCCAGTTTCCTACAGTTGGGATTAACTGCATTAGATATCAGCTCCTTTTCCTAATTTAAATAACAAAAAGTAAAACTAAGTTAATATCCTTATACTAACTGCAGCATTACATTTAACAACAAAGAAAATTTAAATGAACATTTTAAGAAAGACATCATATAACTGAAATTGATTCCCATTTTTATTAAATCAATTTTTTCCTGTTTTCAAATGTCATATAATTTAATTATCTTCTTATAAAGAACACCACAGTATCTACCTGAAAATTTCCTTGAGGTTGAAAATATACCTAGGCCAATAAAGTGCCTCAACTTCAATTTGAATCTTATGTCAACTTGGTAACAAAAGCATTGGAGGTAGTTCTAAACATTTTATTTTTTTTCTTTAATTCTAAATACTTAGTGTTTACAATATAAGCAGAAAAGTAAAGATGCTAAGTGGCTCTCTTAGAATTCCTTTTTACCTTTCTAATTTTCTCGCATCAATCCATGGCTTGTTGCAGTGGAGGGGAGAAATTTGTGATTATATAGAATGCTTAAAAGAGTAGACTTTTCCCTGTTAGAGTAGCTTTTGTAGAAAGCTAATAAGCATTTTCAAATTTCTCCAATATTTTCTTTGTATCTGTCTTCAACTGATTTCTTCGTTACCTTCCAGTGGATCTGAAGTCATTTTACTTCATCAGCTCTGATAGTGTTCATTCTTATAGGCGTAAGTCCCATTTTTTTCACAGACTATTAAAAGATCTAATTTTGTGTGGGTGTATATGTGTGTGTGAGAGAGATTTGGATCAAAGTTTTCAGAGCAATTAGTTTTCCATTAGAAAATTCATACCCATTTTGTTTTGTGACATTGATTGTAACCTCACAATGCAAAAAAAATTCTTTCCACTTCTTCCTTCTGCTTACCATTTCCATTTGTCTTTTTCCCTTTTCCTTCTTTCCTTCTTAGCTTTATGCTGGGGCAAATGTAGTCCTTTTGATTCCATATGCTTGATTGTTCTAAGAAGTATGTACCTACCTGGTGTTATTGTTCATTTATGAGACTATCTGTTTGACTGAAAGTTGAGCCACAAGGGTGAGTTCAGTTCCAAACTTGAAGGCTGTCTAAAGGCCATAGTCTCAGGGAGGTTCACCAGTCTCTAGTAGACCACTAAGCCTGGTGGAAAATCTAAAAAAAAATATTGAATCAAAATATGACAAGATTTCTAGACAGTTCTGAAATAACACAAAATTTTGCAATAAAGTCTAATAAACTTTTTTTTTTTTTTTTTAACTGTGATTTGGGTGAAAGTTTACAGAGCAAATTAGTTTTCCATTGAAAAACCATACACATTCTGCTTGTGGACATTCACTGCAATCCCCACAATGCCACAGCATTTTTTCCACTTCTTCCTCACACCCAATCCTTCCCTTCAGATTCCAGCAGTCTTCATATGACCAATGAGCCTGTTATTTTTTATGATTTTGAGTTTTGTTCCACATTTTTCTCCCATTTTATCAAAGGCCTCCTCTTGTGATCATATTCAGAGCAGTCAGCAGTGGCAGCTGGGCACCATCTAGTTCTTCTGGTCTTAGAAGGGTGGAATACATGTGGTTCAATAGTCCTTTGAACTAATTGTTTTCTTGCATCTTGAATTTTCCTCACTCTTTTGCTTCAGATGGGAAGAGACCAAGAGTTGTACATTATATGTCTGCTCACAAGCTCTTATGACCTGAGTTGTCACTCATCCAAATAGGATGTAGAACATCGTCTTTGTGAAGCAAAACCCAAAAACCCACTGCTATTGAGTTGATTCTGGCTCATAGAAAATGTATCAGAGAGTAGAACTGCCCCATAGGGTTTACAAAGCTGTATATCTTTACGGATTCAGACTGCTTCATCTTTCTTCCACTCAGTGGCTGGTGGGTTGGAACTACAGACCTTTTGGTTAGCAGACCAGTGCTTTAACCACACTGCCACCAGAGCTCCTTTCTTGTGGACTGTTATGCCAATTGACCTTGTTGTCCTCCAAGACTATGGTCCTGAGCCTTCATTCCCAGTGATTCATTCTCTCAAGGTGTTTTTGACTAAGTAGTTTTCACAACTATGTTTTTCCTGTATTTCTGATATTCATGGATCTATCTGAAGCACATACAAATACATATGTAGAAATAGCCCCTGGCAAACCTATATATATATATGTGTGTTTTTGGGTGTAGTCCTATTTGTCTTCACAACACTATTTAGTTAGAGAGTCTATCTATGTATCCACTCATATTACTCATTATTGTTACTGTTATTTCAGGATTGTATGTGAAATAGTATTCACATATTTTGCCTTTAATTCTTGTGTTCTGCCCTGTGTTTTCCACTGTCTTAGTGATTTTGTGCTGACATCTGTTTATCATATATTGCCTTTCCTTTCACCTAAGTTAAACATATCTAATGTCTAGTTAGTGATTTCCTTTCCCTGCCCCCACCATAACCCTCAAAGATTGATTCTTTCTGTCCATACACCTTTTCTTAACTTTTTACAGTAGTGGTTTCATATAGTATTTGACCTTCTGTGATTGACTAATTTCACCCAACATAATGTCCTCTAGATTCATTCATTTTATGTGTTGTTTCACAGATTCATTATTAATTCTTTAATGTTGAATAGTATTCCATTGTATGTATGTGCCATAGTTTGTTTATCCATTTATCCATTGATAGACACTTAGATTGTTTCTATCTTTTTGCTATTTTGAATAATGCTGTGATAAACATGGGTTTGCATATATCTGTTAATGTCATGGCTCTTATTTCTCTAGGATATATACCAAATAATGGGAATGTTGGATCATAATGTATTTCTATTTTCAATTTCTTTCTTTTTGTGTGTGTGTGTGTGTGTGTGTGTGTTTAAATTTTGATTTGGGTGAAAATTTACAGAGCAAATTCACTTTCCAGGCAGCATTCACATACACTTTGTCTCTTGACATTGAC
>NW_006921816.1:3454686-3457079 GCF_000298275.1 Orycteropus afer afer | reverse complement strand
ACCAAACATGCTATCAAGATGGATTGTTAACTACCAGTTATTGGAAAGTGAAAACTGGAAACAAAGAAGTAGCATTGGTAATTGCAAAGTATGGCCTTGGTGATAGAAATGACACTGGGATTTGCATGATAGAAATTTACACAATAAAAAAACCTTTGCAAATACGTTTTTTAAACAACTAAATGGTGACTATATATGTAGACCTCACAAGATGAAATACACAAAAATCAAATTCACTACAACACTCTGGAAAGAGATGATAGATAAGCTCATCATTCAGAAAAAACCCGGGGCTGATTGTGGAAAAGACCAGCAATTGTTCCAATGTAATTTTAAGTTGAAACTGAAGAAAATTACAAGTCTATGAGAACCAAAATATAACCTTGATTATATCTCACCTGAATCTAGGGATCATCTGAGGAATACATTTGTTGCATTGAACACCAGAGACTGAAAAGCACAGGAGTCCTTGGAAGACATTAAGTACATCATACATGAAGAAAGCAAAAGGTCACTAAAAAGATAAGAAAGAAAAACCAACATGGATATCAGAAAAGACTCTTGAATGGAGAGTAGCTAAAGAGAATGGAAGACATAATGAAGTGAAAGACCTGAATGGAAGATTTCAAAGGGTAGCTTTAGAAGACAAAATAAAGCATTATAATGAAATTTTCAAAGACCTGGAGTTGCAAAATCAACATTTATCAAGCTTAAAAAACTGAAGAAAAATTTGAACCTTCAGTTGAATATTGAAGGCTTCGATGGACAAAATATTAAGTGATACAGGAAGCATCAAAAGAAGATAATGGAAGAATACACAGAGTCATTGCACCAAAAAAAAAAAATTGGTGGATGTTCAACCATTTCAGTAAGTACCAGATAATCAAAAAACAATGCTATTGAAGGACAAAGTCTAAGCTGCACTGAAGACACTGGCCAAAACAAAGTTCCAAGAATCAGTGGAATACCCATTGAGATGTTTTAAAAAATGGATGCAGTGTGGAGGCACTCGTTCATTTATACCAAGAAATTTGGGAGGCAGCTAGCTGGTCAACTGACTGGAAGAGATCCATATTTGTGTCCACTCCAAAGAAAGGTGATCCCACAAAATGCTGAAATTATCAAGCCATATTATTATTATCACACACAAGTACAATTTTGCTGAAGATAATTCAAAAACAGTTGCAGAAGAGAACTGCCAGAAATTCAAACCAGATTTGGAAGTAGGTATGGAATGAGGGATATCATTGCTGATGTCAGATAGATTCTTGGCTGAAAGCAAAGAATACCAGAAAGATGTTTATCTATGATTTATTGACTATGAAAATTCTTTCAACTATCATAACAAATTTTGAATAAGATTGAGAACAGGATTTCCAGGACACTTGATTATGCTTATAGGGAACCTGTACATGGACAAAGAAGCAGTCATTTTAACAGACAAAAGGGGATATGGTGTGTTTTAAAATGAGGAAGGGTGCATGTTGGGATTGTATCTTTTCACCATACTTATTCAATCTTTCTGCTGGGCAAATAATCCAAGCAGATGTACTAAATGAAGAAGATGGTGTCATCAGGATTAGAAGAAGACTCATTAACAACCTGTGATATGCAGATGACCAACCTTGATTGTTGAAAAGGAAGAAGATGTGAAGCACTTACAGAAGAAGGTCAAGGGCTACAACCTTCAGTAAGAATTGCACCTCAGAATAAAGAAAACAAGAATACTCACAATTGGACCAATAAGTAACATCATGATAAATGGAGAAAAGATTGAAATTTTGAAGGATTTCATTTTACTTGGATCCATAATTGAAGTCTATGGAAGCAGACATATTACAGTGGGCAAATCTTCTGCAAAAGAACACTATGCTATTTTTAGTAGCCTCATACGCATGTAAAAGCTGGACAATGAATAAGAAAGTCTGCAGAAGAATTAAAGCATTTGAATTGTGGTATTGGTGAAGAATATTGAATGGACTGTGAACTGCTAGAAGGTAGGACAAATGTGTCATGGAGAAAGTATGGCAGGAATGCTCCTTAGAAGCATCTCAGGTATTTGGGTCATGTCACCAGAAGGGACAAATCTCTGGAGAAGATTATCACGCTTGGTAAAGTAGAGGGTCAGCATAAAAGTGGAAGACCTTTGCTGATATGGATTGATAGAGAGGGTGCAATAAAGGGCTCAAGCAACAATTGTGAGGATGTCACAAGACTGGGCAGTGTTTCTTTCTGTTGTACACAGGGTCTCTATGAAACAGAACAGACTTGACAGTACCTAACAACAACAACAACAAAGCCATGGTTCTAAATTCATATTCTCTGACATTGTTATTAAAAAGTTAAGAACAGCAAAAATAAACAAAAAAATCTGTCTATTGATTCCAAGATGG
>NW_006921816.1:3449309-3451008 GCF_000298275.1 Orycteropus afer afer | reverse complement strand
CTACTGGAACTAATTGAGAGATTTAGCAACATCGCAGGAAATAAGATCAATATCCAAAAATCAGTTGGATTCCTCTACACCAGCAAAGAGATTGCTGAAAAAGAAATAAGGAAATCAATACCAATCTCAATAGCTACCAAAAAAATAAAATACTTGGGAGTAAATCTTACCAGGGACACAAAAGACTTCTACAAAGAAAACTATAAAAAACTACTTCAAGAAACCATATGTGTTCTACATAAATGGAAGAACATCCCATGTTCGTGGATAGGAAGATTGAACATTGTGAAAAATTCTACCCAAAGCAATCTATACATTTAACACAATCCCAGTCCAGAGCCCTTCAACATTCTTTAGGGATATGGAAAACCAATCACTAACTTTGTATGGAAAGGAAAGAGACCTCGGATAAGCAAAGCACTATTGATGAAGAACAAATTAGGAGGTCTCACAGTGCCAGATCTCAAAACCTACTATACAGCCACAGTAGTCAAAACTGCCTGGTACTGGTTTAATGACATAGACCAATGGAATAGAATTGAGAACCCAGAAATAGATCCATCGACCTATGGTCAGCAGATCTTTGACGAAGTGCCAAAATCCATTAAATGGGGAAGAGAATGTTTGTTTAATAAATGGTGCTGGCAAAACTGGAGATCCATTTGTAGAAAAATGAAACAAGATTTGTATCTCATACCATACATAAAAAGGAACTCCAGATGGATCAAAGACTTAAATGTGAAACCCAAAAGTATAGATTTCCTCAAGGAAAATTTAGGGGCAAATTTAGGGGGTTTAATATATGGCAGGGAGCTCTGGTAGTGCAGTGCCTAAGGCATTTACCACTAACCAGAAGGCTGGCGGGCCCAAACCCACCAGCCACTCCTTGGAAGGAAGGTTGGGCAATCTACTTCCGTAGTGATACTGCCTCGGAAACCCAAGGACGGGTCGCTGTGAGTCAGGTCTCACTAAAAGGCAAATATCAACAACAACAACAATTATATGGCATAAATAGATTATCAAGCATAACTCAAAATGCACAAACAGCAGAAGAGAAACCAAATAATTGGGACCTTCTAAAAATTAAATTTTTATATGCTTCCAAACACTTCTCCAAGAGTCAAAAGAGAACCCACAGACTGGGAAAAAACTATTTGGTAATGACATATTTGACAAGGGACTTATCTATAGAATTTATAGAAAACTCCAACACCTCAATAACAAAAAGAAAAACAATCCAATTAAAAAATGGTCAGAAGACATTAATACACACCTCACCACGGATGATATTCAAGCGGCCAACAAACATGTGAAGAAAAGCTCATGATCATTAGCTATTAGAGAGATGCAAATCAAAACAACAATGAGATCCCATCTTGCTCCAGCACTATTAGCAAAGTTCAGTGAGAAAGAAAGTAACAAATGCTGGCTAGAATGTGGAGAAATTGGGACTCTCATACACTACTGTTAGGACTGTAAAATGATACAACCATTGTGGAAAGCAGTATGGCGATTCCTTCAATAGTTGGAACTAAAAATACCATTTGACCCAGCTATTCCATTACTAGGTATATATCCTAAAGAACTGAGAACCATGACAAGAACAGACATATGTACACCCATGTTCATCATAGCACTATTTACAATAGCCAAAAGATGGAAACAACCTAGGTGTCCATCAACTGAGGAATGGATATCC
>NW_006921816.1:3446294-3448764 GCF_000298275.1 Orycteropus afer afer | reverse complement strand
TACTTTAACCTTATTGGTTCCTGTAACACATACCCTGCTCTCCCTCCGGTCCTCTAAGAACCAGGAAGAAAATCACTATAAAAAACCCTTTCTTTCACCTGGGCAGTGCGACTTCTCTGGCCCCTCTCAGGGACCCGTGAACCTCGCCCGGGCCCCTCTTGGGGACCCGTAAACCTCTCCCGGGAGCGCAGAATAAAAACTTCTCTTTAACCCCACTTTTGTGCGTCCTCTTCTCCTTACTGCGACCTTACACCCATCACGTCGGAAAGCCCTGTACTACAGACCCATTATCATTTTCAAACCTGGCTCTGAAACCTAGGTTTGAATCCCAACTCTGCCACTTAATGTCAGGCAAGTCACTTAACCTCTGTGCCTCATTTCCTCATCTGTAAAACGAGGCTAATAGCAGGGCCCACCTCCTAGGGTAGTGGGGAGGGTATTATGGTGTGACTTAAGTGACCCAGTGAAGTAAGGACCGAGCCCACAGTAAATACTCAGTCAGCGCGTATAATGATCATGATCATTCACAGCCTCTTGGAGAATGCCAGCGTTGTCCCTTGTGTTTCACCTTAACGAGGGTCATAGAGATGAAATCAATTTCCCAGACTTCTTCAGAGGTTTGACAGCTTATCAAGAGGTGGGATCCAGATTTCATCATTTCTGTTCCCTTCCACCCAACCTTCCTTCACCACCAAAATTCGATGTCTGGTAGTCTGGTCTGGAGTTCCTGGATAATGCCAACAGTTAATGCGTTCAGCTGCTAACCGAAAGAGTAGAGGTTCAAGTCCACTCAAGTGCCTTGAGAGGCAGGCCTGGCAATCTGCTAACTGTTTATGACAGAAGGAAGGTTGGGCAATCTACTTCCATAGTGATACTGCCTCGGAAACCCAAGGAGGGGTCGTTATGGGTCAGGTCCAACTCAATGGCACATAACAACAACAACAACGTATCTAGCTCTAATCTCTTATTTCTCAGTGTATACTTTCATTCCAAGACATTCAGACTCCTGTCCCACAGACAACCAAAAATTTCCTGGTAATTTATTGTTCTCTCATTTTGATGAAATACTGCTTATTTTGCCTGAGAAAAACTTACTTGCTTTCATGACTTGAACCAATTTAAAAAATCTCAATGTCTTGAATGTTTATGTTATTAATCTGTTCTCATTGTTTGCCTCCATTCTCCTTTCCCTTATTTTTATTACTAAATTCCTAATTCTATTTCTAAACATATTGTACATATGTATCATTTAAAATTTGTGTGCTAGATTGTGAATTGCATAAATAATTTACATTTTAAACTTTAACAGTTCCTTAGTACATAAACATTACATGTGTAAAATGTTCCTGTCAAATGTAAGAAAAATAAATTAAGATTCTGTCATCTGCACATAGAATCAGCCTCAAAAATGGGGCATTGAAAAGCAACATGGTGTGAAGTATGTGTTCATGCCATGTGAACCATGTAATGTCACTTTAAAACCCACTGGACACTTATCAGAGACTTCCACCATGATGGTGGAATAGTAAGACAAGCTACACAAACCTTCAGCAAACAAAGAAATGAGAAATTAATTGAAAGGAATACAAAAGACAATTCAGGAATCCTGAGCTTTGAAGGGAAGGAAAAAGTAGGGGATTAAATGCCAACTAGTAGAAGAACCAGAGTGAAAACTATGAATAAGGAGATAAGAAGAACTGTGGAGTGTTAGATGTCCTGAGGGTGCAGCCATTTTGAATATTTGCAAGCAGTGTTCCAATCTGGAAGTAATCTAAGAATCAGCTGTGCTCACCAAGGACTGCATATGCAAGGACTGCACTGGTGCCTGACCACTAGAAAGGAAAACAGTGAAGAAGGAGACAATCATGGCTTTGAACTGCCAGTTGTTCTGAGGGTACAGCCATTTTGAATATATGCAAGTAGTATTCTGACCTTGGCAGCAACCTAGGAATAAATAGACTCCACATCAAAGGACAGCAAGGGCAAACATACCAGAGTCTGACAACTACAAAGGTACAATATTCTCCTTCTTATTCTTATACCCCACAACCTCTAGGTGAACAGAGAGATGTGTGGCCATCCCCCACCTCCACCTTCCTTCTGGACTGGCAGGAATTCCATCCCCATCTGTGTGCCCTGGCAGAACCAGGGTGCCCTGCCCTCCTGCCCTAACCTCCAACAGTTTTGTTATTATTTGTTTGTTTTTGTTCTTCTTTCCTTCATCCTCTCTTTTTCCCTTCCTCCTCTCCTTATTTATTTATTTATTTATTTATTTATTTTCTCTTTCCATTTTTTCTCTTCCCTTTTTCTCCTTTCCTTCTTTTTTCTTTCTATCACTTATTTTCTTTTTGAAGTATTCCCATTTTTTTTCATATTGGGCAATCCTACTTCCGTAGTGATACTGCCTCGGAAACCCAAGGAGGGGTCGCTATGAGTCGGGGCCGACTCGACGGCACATAACAACAACAAC
>NW_006921816.1:3420271-3445643 GCF_000298275.1 Orycteropus afer afer | reverse complement strand
TTATTTATTGCCTTTCTTTCTCTTTTGTGATTGTTCCTGGTTTTTATGCAGTTGGTGTTTTTTGATTTCTTGGTTTTATTTATTTATTTTTATGTTTTATTTTTGTTTCTTGTCTAAATGAGTGGGAGACAGCAACAGTTCCCCCACAACCCAACCATACCTGCCCTTTCTGCAGCCCCATTCACAGAGTGAGGGCCACAACTTGGTCCTACACCAACTGACCAATGATAGACAGTGACCAGTACCAGCTCAATTCACCCTCAAATGCTCTTCATGAATGGCTAACAGGGATCTGTGCATACACTCTTATTCTCTATCACACCCATCAGGAGACAAGTACTGAATGCCTAAGTGCTACCACTAGTGAAAAGAGGAGCACAGTACTAGCTCACATAGATATATCAAAACAAAATAAAGGAAAAAAAAAATTAGTGAATCACAGCAACATACACCACAGATTAAACATAAATACAATAGCATCACAATGTCTCAGAGACAGCTGACCATCTCAATTCACATAAAGAAGCAAGATAATATAATATAAACATGGACCAATGTAGAGATCCAGGAAACATCCCTGAGGAAAGAGCAGCATTTGAACTCCCTGATAAGGAATTCAAAAGAATTATATTAAAATACCATCAGTGGATTGAGAAATAGATCAAGGAAAACACAGACAAAACTCTAGAACAATTTGGGAATACAATGCAAGAACAAATTGGCAAGTAAACCAAAAATTAGAAACAGAGGAGGAAGGTGGTGTCATACAGATAACACACATTTATGATCCATCTTTCCAACTTAGACCTTGAGTAACTAGGTAAAGCAGATACAAATAATGATACTGGAGTTACAAGCAATTTAGGAGAAGATAAAGTATTAGATTTAGTGAAGGTGGAGTAAAAGGGCAGATTAAATAACTGGGAAAAATAACAAACCCACCTAACTGGCAGAGGTGGAGATGGAGATGACACATTAGAAATACAAAAGAGGCTGGTGCATAGAAGGAGGGGGAAAAAATATCAAGGAACCCACAGGCACTGGGGACTCAGAATAACCACACCAGGAGATTTTTCATGGTGACTTCGGGCTCTGAGTGAACAAGATTATCTTACTGCGAAATGGATCAAAACTCCCTTGGCTTGAGCTGCCATGGAATACAGAAAAGAGTGAGGAAAGGGGAGAAACTCCCTCCAAGCAGGTGGAAATCTGGAGTGAGTGCACAACTGTGGGCTGGAGTTCAACTCTTCCATGACTGCTTTTAACACAGAGTGGCCTGGGGTATTGAGATTTGGCAGCTGTCCAATCCAAGCAGAAAGCGATGGCCCTTTATTCATTGATGTCTCTGATGGTTTTGAACCTTGGGTCTTTGATTGACAGTAGGAAGTCATCATTAGTAGATGTCTTGGAAGGACATAGGCTATCCTACCTGTGGCTGCATTGCTAACTGAATTATCTCTCCCCAGTGGGAAAACATCTACATATCTATCCATGGGTTCACTTCTGGCACCTTTTTCTTTCTTCTTTTTCTCCCCTGACTCATCCAATAGAAGGAACACATTAAACTCCCACCAGGCAACAGTAGCTATTACTCACTGAACACCTCACCCAACGTGTCTGCAAATGACACAAATAATAAAAGAAAAAGGGGACATCACAACAGAACCAAATGAAACAAAAAAGATAATGTGGTAGATTAATTTGTATGTCAACTTGGCTGGGCCTGGTTGAGTGGCTGGGCAGCTAGTGGTAGTTATTCCCCATGATGAGACTGGCAATCAACTCCATGGTGGAATCTACCACAAGTAGCTGAGTAACTGCCTTTGGGGTGTGATTTGCTTCCTATATATGAGGAGAAGCCTTGGGGATAGTCTCTAGTTTATGGGACATTTGGACCCTGCATGTAGCTGTGTCATTGTTCAGCAGCCTGCCATGTTCTGCTGACTTTGGGACTTACAATGGACTTGAATTAATGACCAGCCATGTGGTTTGGTAACATCAGGACAGTGCCTTTTTACTTGTCAACCTTGGGGCTTGTCAGCCTTAGCAGCCAGTAGCTGTCTGAGTGAAGAGATGCTTCAAGTTTCAGTGGGCCAGAAGGTGGAGGCAGAGCTGAAGCCCAAGGCTGAGGGGCTTTCACCCAGCCCCTAGAGCTTGGTAGGAGCTCTGGTGGCATAGTGCCTAAGGCACTTGACTGCTAACCAGAAGGCTGGTGGTTCAAACCCACCAGCCACTCCTCAGAAGGAAGATGGGGCAATCTACTTCCATAGTGATACTGCCTCAGAAACCCAAGAAGGGGTCACTATGAGTCGGGTCCGACTTTACGGCACATAACAACATAACAACAACAGAGCTTGGCACTTTGAACTTGGACCTAAAGCCTCCAAATTGTAAGAATAAACTCCTGTTTGTTTAAACCATCCCATTTATGATATATATTCTTGTCAGAGGGGCACTAGGTAACCAGAACAGATAATAACAGAATATTATGAAGAACTTTATTCCAAAAGATTTGAGAACCTGGAAGAGATGGAAAAGTGTCTAGAAACACAAGACCTACCTAACTATCCCAGCTGAATACAGAATACTCGAACAAACCAATAACAAAAGAAGAAATTGAGCAAGTCATAAAAACACTTCCCACACAAAAAAATGTCCTGGCCTAGATGGCTTCACCAGAGAGTTTTACCAAACATTCAGGGAAGAGTTGACACCTATACTATTCAAACTTTTTCAGAACATAGAAAAAGATGGAATAATCCCAAACTCATTCTATGAAGCAAGCATAACACTGATACCAAAACCAGGGAAAGACACCACTAGAAAGTAAAACTACAGACCAATGTCCCTCATGAATATACATGTAAAAATATTCAGCAAAATCCTAGCCAACAGAATCCAACAACATATCAAAAATAATATATCCTGACCAAGTGGGATTCCTACCAGGTATGCAAGGATGGCTCAACATCAGGAAAACAATCAGTGTAATCCACCACATTATACATATATATTTATGATCATATCAATCAATGCAGAAAGGCATTTGATAAAATCCAGCACCCATTCCTGTTCCAAACTCTAATCAAAATAGGGATAAAAGGGAAAATCCTCAGCATAAAAAATGGCACATATGGAAAGCCAACAGCCAACATTATTATTAATGGAGAAAGACTCAAAACATTCCCCTTGTAAAGGGGAACCAGATAAGGATGTCCTTCATCACCACTTTTATTTACCATTGTATTGGAAATCCTAGCCAGGGCAGTAAGGCAAAAAAAAAAAGTAAAAGGCATCCAAATTGGCAAAAAGGAATCTTTCTCTATTTGTGGATGACATGATCCTACACATACCCAGAGGCTCAGCAAAAAAAAAAAAAATTACTATAATTAATAGAAAGTTTTGGCAAAGTGGCAGGATACAAAGTCAACATACAAAATCAGTTGGATTCCTCTACATCAACAAAGAAGTCTCTGAAAAGGAAATAAGGAAAACAATACCATTTACAATAGCTTCTAGAAAGATAAAATATTTAGGATTAAATCTTACCAGAGACACAAAAGACCTATACATAGAAAACTACAAAACAACTACAAGGATCTACATAAATAGAATAATATTCCTTGTTCATGGATAGGAAGACTGATTTTTGTGAAAATATCAGAATTTCACAAAACAATCTACATATTCAATGCAATCCCAATCCAGATACCACAAATACTTTCAAAGATATGGAAAAATCAAGTATTAATTTCATATGGAAAGGAAAAAGATCTCTGATAAGCAAAGCACTACTGAAGAAGAAAAAGAAACTAGGAGGTATCACACCCCCAGATCTCAAAACCTACTATGCAACCACAGTAGTTAAAACAGCGTGATAGACAGACCAATGGAACAGAATCAAAACCCAGAAAAAGACCCATCCATCTATGGACAGGTGATCTTTCACAAAGGACCAAAACCCATTAAATGGTGACGAGATAGCCTCTTTAACAAATGGTGCTGGCAAAATTCGATATCCACTTGCAGAAAAATGAAACAAGACCCATACCTCACTCCATACACAAAAACAAATTTAAGTTGGGCCAAAGACTTAAATGTAAAACCCAAAACTATAAAGCTCATGAAAGATAAAATATGAGCAAATCAAGAGGCCCTAAATACAGAATAAATAGATTCTCAAACATAATTAAAAAGGCACAGCCAGGGGAAGAAAGCTAAATGACTGGGACCTTTTAAAAATTAAATTCTTATACACACTGAAAAATTTTTCAAAAAGGGTAGAAAGAGAACCTAAAGATTGGGGATAAAAAATTGGCTATGACATATCTGACAAGGGACTTATCTCCAAAATTTATAAAAAAACATCAACACCAAAAAGACAACCCAATTAAAAAAATGGACAAAGGACATTGTGGGAGTTAAAGTTGTAACTTGGTTGGGCTTGGTTGAGTGCTGGGCAGCTGGTGGTAGTTATTCCCATGATGAGACTGACAATCAACTCCATGATGAGATCTACCACAAGTAGCTAAGTAGCTGCTTTAGGGATGTGGTCTGCTTCCCATATATAAGCAGCAGCTTTGGGAATAGTCTCTAGCTATGGCACATTTGAACCCTGCATATTGCCATGTTACTGTTCAGCAGCCTGCCATGCTCTGTTGACCTTGGAACTTTCAATGGACTTGAATTAATGGCATGCTGTGTAGTTTAGCAACACCAGGACTGTGCTTTTTTCCTTGTCAACCTTGAGTTTGTCAGTCTCAGCAACCAGCACCTGTCTCAGTGAAGGAAAACCTCTAGCTTCAGTAGGCCAGAGGAGGAGGCAGAGCTGAAGCCCAAGGTTGAGAGACTTTCACCCAGCCCCTAGAGCCTGGCACTTTGAGTTCAGACTTAAAGCCACCGAACTATGAGAGAATAAACTCCTGTTTATTCAAACCATCCCATTTGTGGTATATTCCTGTTAGAGTGGCACTACCTAACCAGAACAGACATGAATAAGCACTTCATGAAAGAAGATATTCACTATAGCAGAGATGGAAACAACCTGAATGCCCATCACCAGATGAATGGATAACCAAACTATGGTACATTCACACATGGAATACAATGCAACATTAAAGAATAATGAAGAATACAAAAATCATCTCACAATGTGGATGAATTTGGAGGACATTGTGCTGAGTGAAATAAGTCAATTGAAGAAGGACAAATATTATATGAGCCCATTATTGAAAAAAGTCAAGGAAAGGTTTACTTAGGGAAGGAAATTTCCTTTGTTGGTTACTGTGGATGAGAGGAAAGCAAAAGGGAAATTTTGGACTAGTTGGGGGTCACATGTTGATTTGGGTGAGGGGAGGAACTGTATGGAAAGAGTGTGTGACCAGCATGTTGACATTGGGGAAAGGAAGGATACAGAAACAGGCACATAAAATATAGACAACAGACACAGATACCAATATATGTACAATCTTGCTTTACCACTAACACCAATCATCAGGAATGGATAAAGGCATAGATAGGTGAGAAGATCAGGTGGGGGTAGATGAACAAGAATATACCCTAGACCAAGGATAGATGTGGCTAAAGATATTACATATGCACTTGTGGTACAAAATTAGCCACATACATTACAAAGGCAACAGAAGGCAGAGTTGGAGTAACTTCTTAGAGACAACCAAACACCTTGAGAGAGAAAATCACCAGGCCTGCCAACTCAGGACTGTAGTCTTGGGGGATATCATACTCAATTGGCACAACATAGTACAAAAAAAAATCTTGTTCCACAACTTACTTTGGTGAGTAACAACTGGGGTCTTAAAAGCTTTTGCTTGTCCATCTAAGATGTAGCTGTTGGTCTTCTCTCATCTGAATCAAAGAAGAGTGAAGAAAATCAAAGGCACCTGGAAACAATTAGTCCAAGGATAAGATGGACCATGAAGACCTCAGCCCTCATGATCCTGACACCAGAAGAACTAGATGGTGCCTAGCTATCAAATTGGAGATCCTAGATAGCGTGGGAGGAAAAGTGTGGAACAAAATTCAAAAACATAAAAATGAAGAGAATTACTGATCAGATATAGTCTGGTGGAACCCCCAAGACTATGGCTTTGGGTCACCCATTGGCCCTAGAAATGGACTTTCAGCCCTACAGTGGAAAGACCTACATGCAGAACACTTACCCTAGGGTGATGCACTCACCTACTTTAGGGAGAATACACCTCCTAGAGCTATCAGGCATGAGACACCAGAGGGGCAGCATTCACATAGAGGGAAAGCTGGAGAGAAGGACTACATAGTTAAGAGGGACACAGGGAGGGAGTAGTCACAGGGATGGGAGGGGAGGAGAGTTTGTTATGATGGTGGACTGTGATCAGGGTGTGAAATCAAATATGCATGAAATGTTGAATGTAAAACAAATTTGCTCTGTAAATTTTCACCCAAAGCACAAGAAAATTAATACACACACACAAACAAACAAAAATTAGAAGTGATTAAAAAAAACCACAGAAATCCAGAAGATTAATACTAAGATTCCAGAAATAAAAAACACATAAATGGACAAAGGAGAATAATTGAATCAATGGAAGACAGAAGAATTAATGAGATTGAAGACAAACACCTCAATACTATTTTGTTAAGGGATCAATCAGAAAAAAGATCAAAACAGAATGAAGGAAGCCTACGAGGCATTTGGGATACTATCAAGACAGATTACGTACATGTAACTGGAATTCTAGAACAAGGAGAAACAAATAAAACCACAGAGAATATTGTTGAATATTTTTTGGAGGAAAATTGCCCTAATATGATGAAAGATGAGAAGATATCCATTCAAGAAGTTCAATGAACCCCTAACAAGATAAACCCCAAAAGAAAATCACCTAGATACATCATCATCAAACTCACCAAAACCCAAGACAAAGCAAGAATCCTGAAAGCAGCATGAGAAAAATAAAAAGTTATCTGCAAAAGGCAACCAATAAGGCTAAGCTCTGATTTCTCAGCAAAAACTATGCAGGTGATAAGGGAATGGGACGATATATATTAAACCCTGAAAGAAAAAAAAAATTCCAACCAAGAATTATATGCCCAGGAAAACTGTCTATCAAATTATAATGACAAATTTAGGACACTTCCAGATAAACAGAAATTAAGGAAATTCATTAAAACCAGACCAACCTTATAAGAGATGATAAAGAGAGTCCTTCAGACAAAGAACCAACAATAAAAAAACAAACAAACAAAAAAAAAAAACAAAGAACCAACAATAGCAGACAACAACTGATGAATAATACATGCTTAGACATAACCCAGAAACTGCCACAGTTACATAAGTATTCAAATAAAAAGTAGCTTATCAGACTGTACAAAGGAAACTAGATAACAACTCGTAAATGAGGACAACTACAAATCAAAAAGAAGGAATAAATAGTGTAAATACAGAAATTCCAAATCATGAGGAAGTAAGACATTTTTGTGAGATAGAACAGACTGTTTTAAACTTGGGAAGAAAACTACAAATCACAGGGTAACCTAAAAGAAAAATGATAAACCATCATATTAAAATAAAAAACAAGAGAGACAAAAATATTTACCAAATACTAAAACAATAGCAGGAGCTCTGATAGCATAGTGCCTAAGGCACTTGACTGCTAACCAGGAGGCTGGCATTTCAAACCCACCAGCCACTCCTCAGAAGGATGATGGGGCAATTTACCGTAGTGATACTGCCTAGGAAACCCAAGGAGGGGTCCCTATGAGTAGGGTCCGACTCAATGGCAATGAAAAAAAAAAAAACAAAAACAATAGCAATGAAGGAAATTATAACAAAAATAAACAAAATAAGTTCAGTATGAAAATTATATGGAACAAAAATTCAGCAACATCAGGAAAAAAAAGCACATAACACAATAAAGCAGCAATAAATTCATACTTGTTTATAATTGCACTGAATGTAAATGGATCAAATGCACTACTGAAGAGATGGAGAGTTACACACTGGGTAAGAAAACATGACCCATTAGTATGCTGTCTACCAGAGACCCATCTTAGACATAAGGTCAAAAATAGACTGAAAATCAAAGGTTTTAAAAAGATATATCAAGAAAATGGCAATCAAAAAAGAGCAGGAGTGGCAGCAGTAATTTCTGATAAAATAAATTTTAAGACAAAAACCACCATAAAAGAAAAGAAAGGACATTATATAATAATTAAAGAATCAATTGAACAAGAGGGCATAATGATAATAAATATTAATGCACCCAATGAAAGAGCCCTATAGTGTATAAATCAGACTATAACAGAATTGAAAGGACAAATAGATGACTTCGCAGTGATAGTTGGAGACTTTAATACACCACTTCCAATAAATGATTGAACTGAAAAAAAGCTCAACAAAGATTCAGAAGAACTAAACAACTAATCAACCAGCCTCTCTTTTTTTATAGAAAAGATGAAATATATCTATAGAGCACTTCACCCAACAATAGCAAAATATGCATTCTTTTCCAGTGCACATGGTAAATTATTCAGGATAGACCACATGTTAGGCCAAAGAAAGTCTCAATCGATGTGAAAACACTGAGATACTGCAAAGGATCTTCTCAGATCGCAATGATGTAAAATTACAAATCAACCTAAGAAGACCAATGGAAAAAGAGCAAAGACATGGAAAGTGAATAACACCCTCCTCAAAAATGACTGGATAATAGAAGATACAAAGAATGAAATTAAATAATTCCTTTAATCAGATGAAAATGAAAACTCAACATACCAAAATCTTTGGGACACAGCAAAAGCAGGGATCAGAGGCAATTTAGAGCAATAGACGCACACATCAAAAAGAAGAAAGAACCAAAATCAACACCTTAACCCAATATTTCTAATGAATAGAAAAAGAACAGCAAATTAAAAAAAAAAGGGGGGAAAAAGCATTGAGTCACCAGAAAAAAAGAAATAATAAAGATTTGAGTAGAAATAAATGAAATGGAAAATAGAAAATAGAAAAAAATCAACAAGACAAGAAGTTGGCTCTTTGAAAAGATTGATCAAATCAATAAACCACTGGCAAACTTAACTAAGGAAAAGAAGAAAATGCAAATAACATGAATATTAAATGAAAGTGGTGATGTCACAACAGAACCAGCTGAAATAAAAAGAATAATATCAGGATACTATGAAGAACTTTACTCCAACAAATTTGAAAACCTAGAAAAAATGGACAGATTTCCAGAAACATACTACTTACCCGAACTAACATAGAGTGAAGTACAAAATTGAACAGATCCTTAACAAAAGAAGAAATTTAATAAGTCATAAAAAAATTACCAATAAAGAAGTCTTGACCCAAATGGTTTGACTGGAGAATTCTACCAATCATTCAGAGAAGAGCTGACATCAATCCTACTCAAACTATGTCAGAATATAGAAAATGATGGAATCCTCCCTAATTCACTTTGTGAAGTAAGCATAACTCTGATACCAAAACCAGGCAAAGACACCACTAGAAAGGAAAACTACATAGTCCTCATGAATACTCCTCATGAATATAAACTAAACAAAAAACTCACTGCTGTTAAGTTGGATCTGATTCATAGTGACCTCTCCTTGGGTTTCCAAGGCAGTATCACTACAGAAGTAGGTTGTCCAACCTTCCTTCCAAGGAGTGGCTGGTGGATTTGAACCTCCAGTCTTCTGGTTAGCAGTCACATGCCTTAGGCACTACACCACCAGAGCTCCCAAAATATAGACACAAAATTATTCAACAAAATCCTAGCCGGTAGAATCCAACAACATATTAATAATAATAACAATAATAATAATAATACATCGCGACCAAGTGAGATTCATACCAGGTACGCAAGTATGGTTCAACATCAGAAAAGCAATCAATCTAATCTACCACACAAAAGAAAACAACCATATCGATCAATGCAGAAAAGGCATTAGATAAATTCCAACATCCGTTCCTGATAAAACTCTCAGAAGAATAGGAATAGGATGGAAATTCCTCAACAAGATAAAGGATATATATGTAAAACCAACAGCCAACATTAATCTCAATGGGAAGAAACTAAAACTATTCCCCCTTGTGAACAGGAACCAGATAAGGATGCCCTCTGTATGCATTTCTATTCAACATTGTATTGGATGTCAAGCCAGGGCAATAAGGGAAGAAAGGAAAATCAAAGATATCCAATTTGGTAAGGAAGAAGCAAAACTACCCCTATTTACAGATGATATGATCCTATACATAGAAAACCCAAGAGACTTAGAAGAAAACTACTGGAACTTGAAAGATTTATCACGGTGGCAAGATTAACATACAAAAATCAGTTGGATTACTTTACACCATCAAAGAGATTTCTGAAAAGGAAATAAGGAAATTGATACCATTCACAATAGTTACCAAAATGATAAATTACTGGGGAATAAATCTTACCAGGAACACAAATGACCTATACAAAGAAAACTACAAAATACTACTTTAAGAAACTATAAAAGATCTACATAAATGGAAGAACATACCACATTTGTTGATAGAAAGATTGAACAGTGTGAAAATGTCAATAATACCCAAAGCAGCCTGTACATTCAATGCAATCCTGATCCAGATTTCATCAACATTCTTTAAAGACATGGAAAAAACAATGACTAATTTTATATGAAAAGGAAAGAGACCTCAGATAACCAAAATACTACTGAGGAAGAACAAAGTAGGAGGTCTCACACTCCCAAATCTCAAAACCTACTATGCAATCACAGTTGTCAAAATACCCTGGTATTGGTACAAAGACAGACACATACACCAGTGGAGCAGAATTGAGAACCCATAATTTGATCCATCTACCTATGGTGAGCCGATCTTTGACAAAGGGCCAAAATCCATAGATGGGGAAGTGATAGTCTCTTTCACAAATGGTGCTGATAAATCTGAATATCCATTTGCAGAAAAATGAACAAGATACATACCTAAAACCATACAGAAATAAGAAATCCAGACAGATCAAAGACTTAAATGTGAAACCTAAAACTATAAAGTTCATTAAAGAAAAAATAGGGGCAAACTTAGGGGCCCTAATTTGTGGCATAAATAGACTATCAAGCATAACCCAAGATAAAGAAACAGAAGATAAAGTAGATAATTGGGGCTTTCTGAAAATTAAAATCTAAAGTGCATCAAAGGGGTTTTGGTAGCATAGATGTGCATCAAAAGACTTCTCCAAAGAATAGAAAGAGAACATGCAGAATGGGGAAAAATATTTGGCTATGATACTTCAGACAAAGGACTCATCTCTAAAATTTATAGAAAACTCCAGTACCTCAACATCAAAAAGACAAACAACCCAATTAAAAAGTGAGCAGAAAATATGAACAAATACTTCAGCAAAGAAGATATTCAGGCAGTCAACAAACACATGAAGAAATGTTCACGATCATTAGTCATTACAGAGATTCAAATCAAAACAACCATGAGATAACATCTCACCCCAACATTAATAGAAAAGTTTAACAACACATAAAATAACAAGTGCTGGCAAGGACATGGAGAGATTGGAACTCTCACACTCTGCTGGAGGGACTGTAAAACAATACAATCACTGCAGAAATCAGTATAACAACTCTTAAAACGTTGGAAATAGAAACACCATTTGATTCAGAAATACCATTACTAGATATATATCCCAAAGAGGTGAGAGCCAGGACACTGATAGATACATGTACACCCTTGTTTGTTACAGCACTATTCACAACAGCAAAAAGATGGAAACAATCTAAGTGGCTATCAACCAAGGAATGGACAGACAAACTGTGGTATAATCACAAAATGGAATACTATGCAACCCTAAAGAATAATGTAGAATCTGCAAAACGCTGCATAGTATGGATGAACTTGGAGGATGTTATGCTGAGTGAAATAAATTAATCACAGAAAGACAAGAATTATGTTACTCCACTACTTTAAAAATTCAAGGAAAGCCTTACATATGGAAGGAGAATTTCTTTGTTGGTTACCAGTGGTGGGAGGGGAGAGGAGGGAAAATTCTGAGATAGGTTGAAATATATATATATAGAAATCAAAGATTATTAGTGGTATCAGGGGTAGAAGGGAGGGGGAAAGGCAAGTTTTTGTTTTGGGAGGCATTGTTTTATGCTAATGGTGGTAGAATATTTTAGAAAAGGATAGCAATAATGGTGGCACCAAATGGAAAATGTCATCAATGTCCCTGAGTAGTAAATGTGAAGTTTTTATGTTGATGAATGTCTTGATGAATGCATGTTTTCACCACAATGAAAGTAAAAAAATAAAAAACCACTGGCGATTTATCCCACTCCTATAATCTACATACAATCTCATTTTAAGGACAAGGAAATAAAAAATAAAAGGAGCCAAGATACCATTAGCTAGCTAATGGTATTTTTTCTTGCTCAGATTTTACATGCTGCCCTCATATGATTTATAGTCTAATAGAAGAGACAGACAAATAAATAAATTCTCTCTTCCCAAGCATTTGCAAGTTCATGCTTAGATTGTCTCTCAGTGTTCCAGTTCTGTAGAAGTAGGTTTGGTTTCATTTCCCAATCATTCCAGATACTAAGACATTGTCCCTTGGTCGTGGGCTATCAGACATCATCCAAATGTTCTTTTGTAGGTATGTCTTTCTGCCAATGGAACACTTCCCTGGTGTCTTGCTCTGTGTAACTATTTAGATCTTTGCCTGAATCCAGTGCACCTTAAGAACAACTTTCTGACTGTCCAGATCCCAGCTGATTACTTATATTTCCTTTTCAGATTAATCTGGTCTCCTCGCCCTAGTCATCCTCTTTCTGATCTGTTGTCACTTTCATGTTCTTCTTGTTAGGTGCATAGAGCTGGCTCCGACTCATAGTGACCCTATATACAACAAAACGAAACATTACCTTGTCCTGTGCCAGCCTCACAATCCTTGCTATATCTGAGCCCATCTTTGCAGCCACTGTGTCAATCCATCTTGTTGAAGTTCTTCCTCTTTTTTGCTGACTCTCCACTTTACCAAATATGATATCCTTCGGAGTATGGTCCCTTCTGACAACATGACCAAAGTAAGTGAGATTAAGTCTAGCCATATTCACTTCCAAGGAGCATTCCAACTGCACTTCTTCCATGTCAAATTTGTTAGTTCTTTTGGCAGTTCATGGTACTTTCAGTATTCTTGACAACACCACAACTCAAAAGCATCAACTCTTCTTAGGTCTTCCTTATTCATTTTCCAGTTTTCACATGAATATGAGGTGATTCAAAATACCATGGCTTGGGTTAGGTGCACCTTAGTCTCCAAAGAGACATCTTTGCTCCTTTTTCAAAGACATAGCAGCACTTTAAAGAGGTCTTTTGCAACAGATTTGCCCAGTGCAATATGATGTCTGATTTCTTGATTGCTCTTTCCATTGGTGTTGATTGTGGAGCCAAGTAATAAGAAATCTTTGACAACTTCAATCTTTTCTCCATTTATCATGATACTGCTTATTGGTCCAGTTGTGAGGATTTCTTTTTGGTCCAGTGACTCTGCGTATTCCTTCCATCTTCTTTTGATGCTTCCTACATCTTTCAATATTTTGCCAATAGAATCTTCCAAGACTGCACTGGAGGCTTGATTTGTTTCTTCAGTTCTTTCAGCTTGAGAAATGCTGAGTGTGTTCTTCCCTTTTGGTTTTCTAACTCCAGGTCTTTACACATTTCATTATAATAATTGACTTTGTCTTCTTGAGATGCTCTTTGAAATCTGCTCAGCTTTTATCTTGTCATTTCTTCCATTTGTTTTAGCCACTCTCCATTCAAGGGCAAGTTTCAGAGTCTCTTCTGACATTCATTTTGGTCTTTTCTTCCTTTCCTGTCTTTTTAATGACCTTTTGCTTTCCTCATGGGTGGTGTTCTTGATGTCATCCTACAACTCAAAGTTTTTGGCCACTGGTGTTCAATGCATCAAATCTATTCTTCGGATGGCTTCTAAATTCAGGAAGGATATAATCAAGGTTATATTTTGGGTCTTGTGGACTTGTTTAATTGTCTTTGTCTTCAACTTGAACTTTCTTATGAGCAATTGATGGTCTATTCCACAGTCAGCTCTTGACCTTCTTTTGGCTGAACATACTGAGTTCTCTATCACCCCTTTGCATAGATGGTTGATTTGATTCCTGTGTATTCCATCTGGGAAGATCTGTGTGTATAGCCATAGTTTATGTTGTTGAATAAAAGGTATTTGCAATGACTAAGTCATTTGTCTTGCAAAATTCTGTCATGTGATCTCCAGCATCATTCTGTCACCAAGGCCATAATTTCCACCTACCAGTGATTCTTTTTTGTTTCCAAATTTTATATTCCAATCATAAGTAATAATCAATCCATCTTGATTTCATGATTGGTCAATTTCAGACTGCAGAAGTAGTAAAGATACTCATTTTCCTAGTTTTTGGCTTTAGTAGTTGGTGAGCAAATTTGAATATAATAAAATTAACTGGTCCCCCTTCTAGGCATAAGGATATTAACAGTATGAAGTACTGACAGCATTGTACTTCAGGATAGATCTTGAATTATTCTTTGTAAAGATGAATGCCATGCCATTCCTCTTCAATTTGTCATTCCCAGAATAGTAGGTCATATGGTTGTCTGACTCAAAATGGCCAAAACAAGTCCTTTTAAACTCACTATTGCTTAGGATATTGATCTTTATGCATTCCATTTCATTTTTGACAACTTCCAATTTTCCTAGATTCATACTTGGTATATTTTGTGTTCCAATTGTTAATGGATGCTTGCACTGCTTCTTCCCATTTTGAGTCATGCTTCATCAGCAAATGGAGGTCCCAAATGCTTTACTTCATCTATGTTAATAAGTTTGACTACTTTGAGGAGACAGCCCTTCCCCAGTCATATTTTTAGTGCTTTCCAACATAAGGGGCTCATCTTCCAGTGCTGTATCAGATGTTTCAGGGCCATTCATAAAGTTTTCCAGTAATTTATCAGACCATGTTTCACTGCTATTCATAAGATTTTCACGTGCCAATTCTTTTAGAAGTGGATGGTCCCTTCCTTCCAAGTCTGTCTTAGTCTGGAAACTCCACTGAAACCTGTCCACCATGGCTGTTGCTGTTGGGATTTGAAATACTGGTGGCATATCCTCCAGCTTCACAGCAACATGTAAGCCACCACAGTGTGACAAACTGGCAGGTGAGTGGTGGAATGTTTGGTTTCATTATAGTAACACAGGTAACATGTACACTAATAGATGATAATGGGAGTCAAAATATTGATTGTTAATGGAAAAAATTGACTGAGATAGGGATAAGGGAAATAATTTCTAGAGTTATGAAATGCATGTATGTGTGTTGGTGTGTTGGTGGTGGATATGCATGTGGCTGTTGGTGATGGTTGAGTTTTCACATATTTAAAATTTATACATATCTGTATGTTACATTTCAATAGAGAATTTGCCCAAAATATCATTAATGTGTAGTTTGTTGCATTTTCAGAATGTGAATACAGCCCCCTAAATACCCTCTGTATATCCTTTCTGTTTGCTCCATCCCCAAGCCCAACCACTTCCGTGATTTATAACACCATAGTTTTTTTTTTCTATTTTTGAACTTTATATGTTTTGAATTGCTTGTGGTTATTGTTCATTTATGCTCTGCTTTTTAGTATTCCATTGAAAAACTATACCAGAATTTTGATTTTACTCATTCTACTGAAGATCACATTTAGGAATTTTCCTGTTTGATGCTATTTTATATAGTCCTTCCATGAATATTCTTATACGTATTTTTGATGAATATCTTAGTCTATCTAGAAGTTTTTCTTCCCTTAAGGTAAAGATTTACTACTCACCCAATGCAAATTCTTTTCATCCCTTAACAGACATTGATCTTTATCATCTCTAAAATCCAAAGGCACTTGTCCTTAATCATTGACTTGAGCATTTTATTGGTCTTTGTTTTAGCTATTCCTTATGTTTATGCTTTCTTTTCCCAGTAAAAATGTAAGTTCCTAAAGAACTAATTTGAATCTCTCATTCTTTAATTCATAAACATGTTTAACTCCCTCTATCTTTTTTTTTTTTTTTTTTTGGCATTAGTTACTACCTATCCCTCGATAATTTTGTCTCTGCTTTATTTCTCAGCCAGATGTTCCATTCTCTATCTTTCTAGTTATCTGTTATTGATCTTCTGTTTTTAAAATTGTTCTTCTTTTGAATACTCTAAGAAACAGTTGTTCTTTGGAATTTAATACTAAGAACTGGCCCTCTACTTCACAGGCTTACCTTTACCCACAATTTATTCTTTGTGTCTCCTCTGCTACATAACCCAAAGTCTCAGGGAAGTTTCAGTTGATGGTGAGTTTAGATATGTATTATGCACGCACTGTCGTGGAGTCGTATCCAACACATGGTGACCCCTCCTTGGTTTTCCAAGGAGGTGTCACTATGGAAGTAGATTGTCCAACCTTCCTTCTGGGAAGTGGCTGGTGGGTGTGAACCTCTAGCCTTCTGGTTAGCAGTCAAATGTCTTAGGCACTACACCACGAGAGCTCCCAAACATGTATTATGTATCTATAATTTGAATAGTATTAAATTACCTGTGGTAAAGGACACAAAGATGAGTAAGAGCAAGGTACAGAACATCTTCAAAGAATTGATATAGTTAAGGAAATGCTATGCAGATTCAAATAACCATATCTAATTAGTACTGTCCAAAGTTTTAAGTAATAATGATTGTGGTGCCCAATCTCACCCAAAGTAAAAATAACAAAAACCGAAAAGCCATTAAGTAAATAAGAGCAGAACCAAATTGTTTTTACTTTTCTCATGATGACATTAACTTATTAAAATATATATATATAAACTAATTATGAAAATAAGAACTATCATTTTTACACACATATATCTTTGTCCAAATTTTCTGTAAAACAGAGCACAGGCAAAAGCTTCTGCACTCACACTTAATTGAAGAGTGAAATCTTGAGAAATAGGAGTCAGAGAAATGAAGACTGAGGAAAAGAAGGAAGGAAAATAAATATACTGTTATTGTTGTTACATAACTAGAAGTTGGTTCTGACTCATAGCAACCTCATGTATGAAAAACAAAGCATTACTCACTCCTGTGCTATCTAAGTATGTTTGAGCTCATTGATGCTTCCACTGTGTCAATCCATCTTGTTGATGATCTTCCTCATTTTTGGTCACTCTCTGTGTATCAAGCATGACATTCTCTCAAGGATTGCTCCCTCATAATATCAGAACAAAGTAACCAAGACAAGGTTTTGCCATCCTCAATTCTAAAGAGCATTCTGACTATGTTGTTGTTGTTAGGTGCCATCAGGTTGGCTCTGAATCATATGGACCCTATGCACAGCAGAATGAAACACTGCTCAATCCTCTGCCATCCTCGCAATCCTTTCTATGCTTTAGTCCATTGTTGCACTCTCTATGTCAATCCATCTCATTGAGGGTCTTCCCTTTTTTTCTGACCCTTTGCTTGACCAAGCATGATATTTTTCCTCAGGGAGCGATCCCTTCTAACAACATGACCAAAGTAGGTGAAATGAAGTCTGGATATTCTCACTTCTAAGGAGCATTCTGGTTGTACTTCCAGTACAGATTTGCTCATTCTTCTGCCTATTAATAGTGTTTTCAGTATTCTTTGCCAACAACACAATTCAAAAGCATCAATTCTTCTTCAGTCTTCCTTGTTGATTGTTCAACATTCACACACATATGAAGTGTCACTCTTCAAAGTGACATCTTTGCTCTTCAACACTTTAAAGATGTCTTTTGCAGCAGATTTTCCTAGGGCAATATGATGTCTGATTTCTTGACTGCTGCTTCCATGTGTGTTGATTGTGGATCCAAGTAAAATGAAGTCTTTGAGGATTTCAACATTTTCTCCATTAATCAAGATGTTGTTTACAGGTCCCATTGTACAGATTTTTATTTTCTTTATGTTGAGGTGAAATCCATACGGAAGGCTGTAGTCTTAGATTTTTATCAATAAATACGTCTAGTCTTCATTGTTTTCAGCAAATTATTTTGTGCCATTTCATAGGTTGTTAAGGCATCTTCCTCCAATCCTGAAACAGTATTCTTTTTCATATAGGCTGGCTTCTCAGACTATTTGCTCAGCATACAGATCGAATAAGAATGGTGAAAGGATTCAACCTTGATGCACACATTTTCTGATTTTAAACCACACAATATCTCCTTGTTCTGTTTGAAAGACTGCCTTTTAATTTCTGTACAGAATCCACATGAGTATTCTGGAATTCCCATTATTTACAATGTTATCCAAAATCTCTTGCAATCCACACAGTTGAATGCCTTTGTGTCGATTAAATACAGGTAAATATATTTCTGACATACTCTGTTTACAACCAAGATGCATCTGACATCAGAAATGATACCCCTCATTTCATGTCTTCTTCCATATTTTATTATGATCCACACAGTTTAATACCTTTGCATAGTCAATAAAACACAGGTAAATATCTTTCTTGTCTTTTCTGCTTGCAACCATGATCCATCTGATATGAACAATGATATCTCTCCCTCCAGGTCTCCTCTGAATCCAGCTTGGTTTTCTGGCAGTTCCTGTGAATTTACTGCTACAATGGCTTTTAAATTATTTTCAGCAAAGGTATATTTGCATGTGATATTAATATTTTTTGATAATTCTCACATTCTTTTGGAACATCTTTCTTTGAAATGGGTACATATGTGGATCTTTTCAAGTAGGTTGGCCAGGTAGCTGTCTTCCAGATTTCTTGGAATATATAAGACAGTAAAAACTTATGGGTAACATTGAAAAGAAAAGAATTCCAGAATACTTAATTGTGCTCAGGGGAACCTATCCATAGACTAAAAGGCAGTTGTTGGGAAAAAAAAAAAAAAGGATATTTTATGGTTTAAAATCAGGAAATGTGTGTGTCAGGCCTCTATTCTTCCATTATACTTATTCTGAGTGTATGCTGAGCAAATAACCCAAGAATCTGTGCTATATGAAGAAGAATATGGCATCAGGATTAAAAGAAGACTCATTAACAGTCTACTATATGCAGGTGAGCTCTGGTAGCGTAGTGCCTAAGGCACTTGACTGCTAATCAGAAGGCTGGTGGTTCAAACCCACCAACCACTCCCTGAAAGAAAGATTGACAATCTATTTCTATATTGATTCTGCCTCGGAAACCCAAGGAAGGGTCTCTATGGGTAGATCCGACTCCATGGAAATGGTTGTGGTTTTGGTTATATGCAGGTGACACAACCTTGCTTGCTGAAAGTGAAGAAAACTCAAAGCATTACTGATGAAGATCAATTACTATAGCCCTCAGTATGGATTGCATTTCAACATAAAGAAAATGAAAAATTCCTCACAATTGGACAAATAAGCAACATCATGATAAACAGATAAATGATTGGCATTATCAAGGATTTCATTTTACTTGAATTCACAATCAATGTCCAAGAAGGCAGCAGTCAAAAAATCAAACAACGTATTGTGGCAGATGTGCTGCAGAAGATCTCTTTAAAGTGTTAAAGAGCAAGGACTTCACTTTGAAGACTGTGTGCATTTAACCAAACCATGGTATTTTCAATCACCTTATATGCATGAGAAAGCTGGGCAATGAATAAGGAATGAATAATGAATAAGTGAATATTGAATAAGGAAGACTGAAGAAGAATTCATGCATTTGAATTATGGTGTTGGCAAAGAATACCGAGTATACCATCGGCTGCCAGAAGAATGTACAAATCTGTCTTAGAAGAATTTGAGCTGACATGCTCCTTAGAGGTGAGGGTGGTAATGTACTTTGGTCATGTTATCAGAGGTGACTATTCACTGGAGAAATATATCATGCTTGGTAAAATGCAGGGTCAGCAAAAAAGAGGAAGATTCTCAATGAGATAAATTGATACAGTGGCTGCAACAATGGGCTCAAGCATAGAAAAAATTGTGAGATTGTGCAAGACCAGGCAGTGTTTCTTCTGTTGTGTAGAGGGATGTTATAATCAGAAGACACTCAATGAAACCTAACAGCAGCATCCTCTGCTGAATCTGACCTGAATTTCTGGCAAGTTCCTGTCAATGTACAGCTATAGATATTTTGAAAATACTCTTCACTAAAATTTTGGTTACGTGAAATATTAATGATATTGCTTGATAATATCTACGTTTCATTGGATCACCTTTCTTTTGAATGGGCAGGAATATGGATCTCTTCCATTTGGTTTGCCAGGTAGCTGTCTTTCAAATTTCTTGTCATAGACAAGGAGTGCCTCCAGCATTGCATCCATTTGTTGAACTATCTAAATTGATATTCTATCAGTTCCTGGAGGCTTGTTTTTTCCCCAATGTCTTCAGTGCATCTTGGACTTCTCTCTTCAGTAATATTGGCTTTTGATCTCATGTTGTTGTTGTTGTTATGTGCCGTCGAGTTGGACCCAACTCATAGCGACCCCTCCTTGGGTTTCCAAGGTGGTATCACTACAGTAGTAGATTGCCCAACTTTCCTTCTGAGGAGTGGCTGATGGGTTTGAACTGCCAGCCTTCTTGTCAGCAGTCAAGTGCCTTAGGCATTATGTTATGCTACCCCTGAAATGATTGAACATCATCCTATTCTTTATGTTATAGCGACTCTGTGTGTTTCTTTTATCTTCCTTTAATTCTTTCTGATTTGTTTAATAACTTCCCATAAAACTCTTCAATTTTGGAACTCAAGGTTTGAATTTTTCTTTCAGATTAAGTAATGCCAAACAGTTTCTTCCCTTTTAGTTTTCTAATGCCAGGTCTTTGAACATTGTATTATAATATTCTACTTTGTCTTTTTTTAGCCACCCTTTGAAATCTTCTGTTCATATCTTTTACTTCATAACTTCTTCCATCTGTTTTAGCTACTCTATGTACAAGTGCAAATTTCAGAATCTCATCTGACATCCATTTGGGTAATTTCCTTTTTTTCTGTCTTTTTTAGTGACTTTATTATTATTATTATTATTATTTAGTGTGATTTGGGAGAAAATTCATTTTCCATACAACAGTTGATGCACATTTTGTTTCATAACATTGATTGCAATCCCCATAATGTAAGCGCTCTTTTTTCCCACTTCCTCCCTGTGGTTACTTTTTCATTGTGTCCTTTCCTACGCATTCCTCCCCTCTGAGCTATCTCCCTGTGCAAATACTGCCCTGCTCTGTTTCAAATGCCCAAAGCATTTGACTGCTAACCAGAAGGTTGGCTGTTCAAACCTTAGGCTCTGTTAATTGTTCTGGGGAGTGTACCTACTTGGTTTAAATATTTACCTTATATGCTTGTCTACTGTTTTACTGGAAGCCGCATGAGTAAGTTCAATATCAGGCCCGGAGAGTGACAAATGGCCATAGTCTTGAGGGTTTCACCAGTTTCTATCAGACAAATAAAACTGTTTTTTTTTTTTTTTTTAATGATTTTGGGTTTTGTTCCACATTTTTCTCCCACTGTATCCAGGATCTCCTACAATGATCCCTTTCCAAGTGGTTGACAGTGGTAGCCAGGCACCATGTAGTTTTTCTGCTCAATGGGACTGAAATTCTCATTGTCCACTAGTCTCTTGGACTAATTTTTTCCAAGTGTCTTTGGCTTTCTTCATTATTCTTTGCTCCAGATGAGGAGAAACCATTTGTTGCATCTTATATACTTGCATGCTTTTTAAGACCCCAGTCACTACTCACCAAAGTAAGTTATTGTTGTTATGTGTGATGGAGTTGTACCTGACTCATAGCAACCCCTCCTTGGGTTTCCGAGGCAGTATCACTACAGAAGTAGATTGCCCAACCTCCCTTCTGAGGAGTGGCTCTTGGGTTTGAACTGCCAGCCTTCTGGTTAGCAGTCAAATGCCTTAGGCACTACGCTACCAGAGCTCCTTCACCCAAGTGAGGTGTAGAATAAAGTTTTTGTATAATATGTTATGCCAATTGAGCTTGATGTTCCCCATGACCATGGTCCTCGTTCCATGGTCCCAGTAACTCAATCCCTCAGGGTTGTTGGCTGTGGCTAAGAACTTAGCATAACTTTGCCCCCTGTTAGGTCTATTATATATATGGACATTCTTACACCATATACAAATAAGTATGCAGAAATGTCATCTGACAAACTTATATATGGTTGTGGGTATAGTTACTTTTGCCTAGACGTACCTGATCATTCAACCTGTCTACTTTTTTATCCACCCTTAAATTAATTTTAGTTATTACTGATAATGCAGTATTATATATAAATACTTACTGCAGTCAAGTTGAATCTGAATCCTAGCGACCCCTCCTTGGGTTTCTGAGGCAGTATCAGTATGGAAGTAGATTGCCCAACCTTCTTTCCGAGGAGTGGCTGGTGGGTTTGAACAGCCAGTCTTCTGGTTAGCAGTCAAATGCCTTAGGCACTATGCCACCAGAGGTCCTAGTATTATGTATACAAAAGTGTTTTACAAAAGTGTTTTTCTTTGTTGTCTGTAGCTCTTGTGCACCTCTCTGTGTCTTCCTTTTCTTTAGTGTTACTATGTTGATCACTTGCTTTTGGTATATTGCATTTCCATTCACCCAAATCAATATTTGTCTCTTATCTAGCAATTTTCCTTCCTTTCCCCTCATCTCTGGTAACCAACAAAGAAAGTTTCCTTCCATATCTAATCCTTTCCTTGACTTTTTATAATAGTGGACTAATACAAATATTTGTCCTTATGTAATTTACTTATTTCACTTATTTAATGATCCCTTACTTTCTTCATGGATAATGTCTTTGTTGTCATCTCACAACTCTTCTGGTCTTCAGTCCCTAGTATTAAGTGCATCAAATCTGTCTCAAGATGGTTTCTAATTTCAGGCAGGATATATTCAAAGCTCTTCTTTGGCTCTTGTGAATTTGTTTTTATAATTTTCTTCAGATTTAACTTGAATTACCTTATGAACAACTGTTGATCTGTTCCAAAGTCTGACCCTGGCCTTGTTCTGACTGAGGACATTGAGCTTTTCCATTGTCTCTTTCCACAGATGTAATCAACTTTATTTGTGTATATTCTATTTTAAATATCAGCAGTGTAATGGTTGGAGTTGTATGTCAGTTTGGGTGGACCAAGATTCTGAGTGGTTTAAGTAGTTGTGATGTGGTTATTCCTATGATGAGATCTGATATATAAACTTTGAGCAGCTGATCAGTTTCTTAGGGGAGTGGCCTTCTTCTGATATATATTTGGATGTTCTAGGAAAATTTAGAAAACTTCTATGGATCTGGATCTTGTTGTCCTGCTTAAAACTGTCCTGAGAGCTAGCAATCCACCATTTTGCCTGATGAACTTGTATTTGTCATCAGCCTAAGTCAACAGCTGATATACTGCCTGCCAATTTTGAGCTTGTTAGCCCCTGCAAATGCATGAGTCAGGAAAAGCCTCCAGCTTCACATTTGATCCAGGAACTTGGGACTTAATAGCCACTATCACTGTGTGAGCCATTTTTCCTAAGATAAATTTCTCTCTCTCTATATATATAAGCTTTACTGGTTTTGCTTCCCTAGAGAATCCAGCCTAACACAAGCTGGGTCACCTATGGTATACAGGTTTCAATGGATCTTAAAGACTAAGACAGATAAGGAAGAAGGACTTGGTAATCTACTTCAAAACAAAACACACACACACATACACACACAAAGCCAGTGAAAATGCTTTGTATAGAAGTAGAACATTGTCTGATATAGTGCTAGAAGATGAGTCTCTCAGGTTTGAAGGCATTAAAAATACAATTAGGGAAGAGCTGCCTCTCCAAAGTAATCCTTGATGATGTGGATGTAGTAAATTTTTCAGGACCATCATTTGCTGATGTGGCATTGCTCAAAATTAAATAAAGAGCTTCAAATTTCCTCTAATAATAGAAAACATGGAAAGTACAAAGTATGAATTGAGGAAAATAAGAAATCATCAAAAATGAAATTGAACACATAAAGATTGGTATCCTAGGTATTAATGAACTGAAATGGACTGATATTGGCCATTTTGAATCAGGCAATCTTATGTTCTACTATGCCAGGGAAGATAAAGAGGAATGATAACACATTTATTAACAAGAACATTTTAAGGTTTATTCTGAAGTACAACACTGTCGGTGACAGGATAATATCCATATACCAACAAGGAAGACCACTTAACTTAGCTGTTATTCAAATTTACACACCAACAACTAATGCCAAAGATGAAAAAATTCAAGATTATTACTAACTTCTATAATCTGAAATTGATCAAACATGCAATCAAGATGAATTTATAATTACCAGTGATTGGAATGCAATAGTTGGAAACAAAGAAGGATCAGTTGTTGGAAAACATGGCCTTGGTGATAGAAATTATCCAGAAATTGCATGATAGAATTCTGCCAGACCAATGACTTATTCATCAGAAATACCCTTTTGCAGCAACATAAACACAGACTTCACCAGATGGACTACACAGAACAAATATAAAGTAGGTCATTACCAAGCAGTGCACAATTTGCTGACAAGTTGATTGCTCATTTTCTCAGGATGTTTTCCTAGGGACCATATACAGTCATCGAATCTCCAGTCTATGGCAGTAGAAAAGGACGAGAGAAATATATATCTGTTGACTTTTAATACCTATTATCTAAATTCTCTGCATGAACATGTACTTTCCCAAACTTATGAGTTGCATGTACATGGATGCTAAGTGAGTCCTGAGATATCTCATGCTTTACTAGCATACAGGAAGCCACTGAGCATGAGATGAAGGTACACAAGGTCATGTGAGTTGAGGAACTGTTGGAGCATGCATGCAAGCAACAGACATAACTGGGAGCAAACTCCAAGGCAGGCTGTGGTGGTTTTGGAGGGGACAGCAGCAATAGGAAAAGTATAAGCTGCTTCTAGGGCCAACCCTAACCTGAGAGCAAAGCAAGTGCCCAGGGTTCACATAAGCAAGAACTCCCTTTCACATTCATTAACTCTTTATTATAACATCCATGTTTCTCCTAAAATAAGGATGCTTTCAGATCTTCCTAGAATAGAGGTATAAATTCAATTTGTTAAGATAGTGATATGTTTTAACTTTCCAAAAAAATCTTAATAAGAGTTAAGAAAGCACACTACAGTACACACTGCAGCAATTGGTCTCTCCTCTATGATACTCATCATTTCCCTACACTGTTTCCCATTTTAGATATTCTTACCTCAGTCAACATTCTTGCTGGCCTGGATTGCTAGTCTAGTGAGGTAACCTGAGATCTTCATCCCCAAGAGATCTGTGCCCATGATTGCCTTATCCTTCTCAGTTTGAGGTTGCTACAATCATCTGTTTACAGGTTATTTACAGTT
>NW_006921816.1:3414619-3416557 GCF_000298275.1 Orycteropus afer afer | reverse complement strand
CATAAATGCCCTTTATTATGTTGAGGAATGTTCCCTCTATTCTTATTTTGCTGAGAGTTTTGATCAGGAAAGGGTGTTAGGTTTTATCAAATGCCTTTTCTGCATCACTGTTTTTACTGTGTCCCAAAGATTTTGGTATGTTGTGTTTTCATTCTCATTTGATTCAAGGAATTTTCAAACTTCAATTTTGATTTGTTCTCTTACCCAGTCTTCTCAAGTAGGGTGTTGTTCAATTTCCATGAAAAGTTTACTCTTTTTCTGTTCGTCTTCTTATTGTTGATTTCTAATTTGATAGCGTTATGATCTGAGAAAATGCTTTGCAGTATTTCAATATTTTTAACTTTATTAATGCTTACTTTATGGCCTAATATATGGTCTATCATGGAAAATATTCCATGTGCACTGGAGAAGAATATGTATTGTGCTGCTTTTGGGTGAAGTACTCTGTAGATGTCTACATCTAGTTGGCCAAGTTGGTGGATTTTATTGTTTAGCTCTTCTGTATCTTTGCTGAGTTTCTTTCCAGTTGTTCTGTCTTTCAATGAAAGTGGTGTATTAAAGTCTCCCACTATGACTGTGGAGTCATTTATTTGCCTTCTCAACTCTTTTAAAGTCTGGTTTATGTAATTTGGGGCTGTTTAATCATTAAATCATGTCCTTCCTTGTCTCCTATGATGGTTTTTTCTTAAAGTCAATTTGATCAGAAATTAATATTGCAACCCCTGCTCTCTTACTGTTGCCATTTGCTTGATATGTATTTTTCCAACCTTTGATTTTTAATCTATTTTTGTTTTTATCTCTAAAGTGTGTCTCTTGTAGGCAGCATATTAATGGGTTATGTTTTCTTATCCAATCTGCAACTCTTCTTCTCTTGAGTGGTGCACTTAATCTGTTAACATTCAGAGTTATTATTCATAAATATGAATTTGTTGCTGTCATTTTGTTATATGTTTTTTCATGGTGTCCCTGGTTTCTTTGTTCCTTATTATTTTCTGTGCTGAGGTCATTATGTTTATGAATCATGATGTCCTTTGTTTTGTTGCTGTTGTTTAATATATGCTGAATATTTGTGCTTGTCTTCTTTTTTATTGTTATGTGAAGTTTTATCATTTTTTTTGGAGGTTACCCTATTATTTAAAATTTTCTCCCCAAGTTTAGAACAGTCCATTCTATCTTGCAACTCTCCTAACCTCCTCACCATTTAGAAGTTCTGTAACTACACAGTATTTTTCCTCTTTTTGTTTGTAGTTGTCCTCACTTGCCAAGTGATGTCTCTGGTTCCCTGTTTACAATCTTTTAAGCTCATTTTATTTTGGATATGTCGATAGCTGTGGTTTCTGGGTTGTGGCATCTTGTGTATTAATGGTCGGATGTTAATTGCTATTTTTGGTTCTCTGTTCAAAGGACTCCCTTTAGCATCTCTTGTAAGGTTGGTCTGGTTTTAGCAACTTCCCTTAGTTTCTGCTTATCTGGAAATCTCCTAATTTCACCATCATATTTGTGGGACAATTTTGTGGGGTATATAATTCTTGGTTGAAAATTTTTCTCTTTCAGGATTTTATATATACCATCCCATTGCATTCTCATTTGCATGGTTTCTGCTGAGAAATCAGAGCTTGTTCTTACTGGTTGATATTTGTAAGTACCTTTTTGTTTTTCCCATGCTGCTTTCAGGATTCTGTCTTTATCTTTGGTTTCAATGAGTTTAATGATGATGTATCTTGGTAATTCCTTTTGGGTCTATCTTGTTTGGGGTTCATTGGACTTCCTGAATAGATATGTTCTCATGTTTCATCATATCAGGGAAGTTCTCCTCCAACAAGTCTTGGACAATTTTCTCAGTGGTTTTATTTTTCTCTTCCTGTTCTGGAATTCCAATGACACATAAATTATTCCTTTTGATGGTATCCCACATGAACCTTAGGCTTTCTTCATTTT
>NW_006921816.1:3411664-3413159 GCF_000298275.1 Orycteropus afer afer | reverse complement strand
CCAGCCAGCAGAGCAGTCCTCTGTGCAGTCCCTGGCTAGCAGGGCTGATTTTTAGGTTAATTCGTAGGTCCAGCACCACTCAGATGAGCTCTGGTAGCATAGTGCCTAAGACACTTGACTGCTAACCAGAAGACTGGTAGTTCAAACCCACCAGTCACTCCTCAGAAGGAAGGTTGGACAATCTACTTCCTTAGCAGTATTACATAGGAAACCCAAGGAGCAACTGCTATGAGTCTGGGCTGACTCGATGGCACCTAACAGCAACAACACCACCACCACTTGGCACTCTCCAAGCTGTCTGTGCCATCAGGATCACTCAGGATCACTGCCAGACCGCAGGTCTGTCTGTCTTCTTTTTTTGGTATTTTCATGCAAATTCTTCTGCTAGTTGGGGTTTAGTCCACTTTTATACCCTTTTCTTCAGGCTCAGGGGTCCAGGATTATCTTCTGTGTCTCTGTTAATTGGTTTCCCTTTTCTTTCTTAAAGAGGGTCTGTGCAGTCTTTCTGCCTAGTCTGCCATCTTACTGGAACCCTTATTTACAGTTTTCACTTGGCAGAGAAATACCACAGCGAATCTCTTTTGTTGAAGATACTCTTCTGTGTCTCTATTTCACAAAAATCTTAGCTTCCCATTATAATTTGGCTTAATTACCCCTACTAACACAGTAGTTTCCTTCTTGGCTTTAAAGGGGACCAAATGGAAGCTGTAAATCCTAGTTCAGTTAAATCTCTATTGTGTCCCCTAGATAGTTTTCCTCAGAGTAGTGCAGCTTGGTACCTAATTCTTCATACCAGGGGATAGCATTCTTAACTCACAGGTTGCTAACTCCAACTTGGCACTTCAGCTAAGCCTCCAATAAACTTTTTCACAATTCTAGCAGGTTTACTACTTATGAGTAATAGGGTACATATATCGTCAATGCTATAGCCAAGAAATGGAAAGCACAAAGATTGATATCCTAGGCATTACTGAGCTGAAGTGGACTGGTTTTGGCCATTTTGAATCAGACAACCATAAGATCTACTATGATGGGAATGACAATTTGAAGAAGAATGGTGTGGCATTCATTATCACAAATGATATTTTAAGATCTGTCCTTAAGTACAATCCTGTCAGTGACAGGATAATATCCATATGTCTATATGGAAGACCAGTTAATATGACTATTGTTCAAATTTATGCACCAACTATCAAACCAAAGATGAGAAAATTGAAGATTCTTATTAACTTCTGCAGTGTGAAACTGACCATGTATTCAGTATGTGTTAATTATCACTGATGACTGGAATGCAAATGTTGTAAACAAAGAAGAATCACTGGTAGTTGGAAAATTTGGCCTTGGTGACAGAATGATAGAATTTTGCAAGACCAACGTCTTATTCATTGCAAATAACTTTTTTCCACACAAACAGCAGTTATACATATGGACTTCGTCAGATGGAATACACAGGAATCAAATAGACTACGTCTGTAGTAAGAGGCAATGGAAAGCT
>NW_006921816.1:3398501-3410949 GCF_000298275.1 Orycteropus afer afer | reverse complement strand
TTTCAACAAACAGATGCCCCACTGGAGACACTCACTCAGTTATGCCAAGAGATTTGGAAGACAGCTATGTAGCCCAACTGATTGGAAGATATCCATATTTGTACCCATTCCAAAGAAAAGTTATCTCACAGAATGTGGAAATTATCAAACAATATCATTAATATCCCACCCAGTAATACCCCACCAGTAAGTAAAATCTTACTGAAGGCAATTTAAAAACAATTGCAGCAGTATATTGACAGAGAACTTCCAGAAGTACAAGCTGGATTCAGAAGAGGATGTGGAACAAGGGATATCATTGCTGATGTCAGATGGACCTTGGCTCAAAGCAAAGAATTCCAGAAAGATGTTTACTTGTGTTTTATTTACTGTGCAAAAGCATTTGATTGTGCGGATCATAACAAATTGTGGATAACATTAAGAAGAATGGGAATTCCAGAACATGTAATTGTATTCATGAGAAGCTAGGAGACTGTCATTAGAACAGAACAAGGGGATACTGCATGGTTTAAAATCAAGAAGGGAGTGCATCAGGGTTGAGTCCTTTCCCCATACTTATTCAATCTGTATGCCAAGTAAATAATCTGAGAAGCTGGACTATATGAAGAATAATGTGGCATCAAGATTGGAGGAAGAATCATTAACAACCTGAGATATGCTGATGATACAACTTTTCTTGCTGAAAGTGAGGATGACTTGAGGCACTTACTGATGAAGATTGAAGAATACAGGCTGCAGTATGGATTACATCTCAATATAAAGAAAATAAAGGTCCTCACAACTGGACCTATAAGCAGCATCGTGATAAATGGAGAAAAGATTGAAGTTGTCAAAGAGTTCACATTGCTTGGTTCTAAAATCGACATCAATGGAAGCAGCAGTCAAGACATCAGATAACGTATGTTGTTGTTGTTGTTATTATGTGCCATTGAGCCAGACCCGACTCATAGCAACCCCTCCTTGGGTTTCAGTGGCAGTATTATGGAAGTAGATTGCCCCATCTTCCTTCCACTGGGCAAGTTGGCTGCAAAAGACCTCTTTCAAGAAGAGCAAAATGTCTCCTTGAGGTCTAAGGTGACCCTGATACAAGCCATGATATTTTCAATTATCTCATATGCATGTGAGAGCTGGACAATGAATAAGGAAGATCAAAGAAGAATTGATTCTTTTGAGTTGGGGTGCTGGCAAAGAAAGTACCATGACTGCTGAAAGAACTAACAAATCTGTCCTTGAGGAAGTGCAGCCAGAATGTTCCTTGGAAGTGAAAATGGCCTGACTTTGTCTCACATACTTTGGTCATGTTATCAGAAGGGACCATTCTCTGGAGAAGGATGTCATTCTTGGTAAGGTGGAGGATGGATGAAAGAGATGAATTGACATAGTGGCTGCAGCAATGGGCTCAAGTATAGCAGGATTGAGGAGCTGGTGCGGGACCGGGCAGTGTTTCCTTCTGCAGGGCATTGGGTCACTATGAGTCGAAGACGACTTGACAGCACCTAACAACAACAACAACATAAGAAACAGTCAAAGATTACATGATCTATGGGATACAATTTTCATAAATAAGGCATACTGTCAGCACTTGGTACAGGAAAAGGTGCTACAGACATGGAAGGCACGGCAGTAGTAAGGGTACATAATCATGCATACCATTATAAGAATGCATTGCTCCCTTCTCTAAGGTAAAAAGAGATAAAATTAACTTTCACCAGATGGTTAGCTGGTCTTCCTGAGGAATGGAGGCATGCTGAGTGCTTAATGTTGATCTCTGCTATGGGAAGATTGAGTATTCCTCAGGGCAATAATTAGATCAGTCTTAGTAAGTTGTCATCATCTACAATCCTGCTTAGAAGCTCTGGTAGAGTAGTGCCTAAGGCAATTGACTGCTAACCAGAAGGATAATGGTTCAAACCCACTAGCCACTCCTCAGAAGGAAGGTTGGCCAATCTACTTCCATAGAGATACAGCCTCAGAAATCCAAGGAGGGGTCGCTATGAGTCAGATCTGACTCACCGGCACATAACAACAACAATCCTGTTCATCTTTTCCTATTGCTTCAAGTTTGATCCATGGACCATCAACTCCCCCTTAAGTATAGGTTATGCATGTGTGGGCACTGAGTAGTTTCCATGAATACACATTCCTAAAAAAAGAAAGCTTTGAGGTATGAAGCAATAAGCACATGGTGCATATTTGGAACCCATGTGAGAAAGCAGTGACCAAGATGAGACCCCAGACTTACAATGATGGTGAAACAGTATATGCTGGTGCTAGGACACTTCTGACCTAAAGGTAGAACAAATGTGTAGATTCTAGTAACATACACTCTGGATCAGCTATACCCTGATTTTCTGTCTTTAGCAGGTATCTTTAGCAGCTACTTAGTCTGCTTATTGGGTAAGGTAGACCTGCAAATATAAAGCAGAATATGTGATATCCTGAAATTAGGACTGACATTCAGCTAGTATGTTCTAGTGTGGCATACTGGAAAATGTCTGTTCTGATGGCTCAGGCTTCCAACCTAATTTGTTGGCCGTAATACCATTCAGTTTTGAAGTGTTTGGAAAATAACTCTCTGGTCATAGAGGAAAATACGATAATTAAAAAGTGATTGAGACTACTTGGTGGGAAGTCTCAAGCAAAAATTGAGTTCGAATTTACAAGATAAGTGGCATAAAATCTCAGAAGGCATAAATAAGGGCAAAGAAAGATTTTTTCCAAGTGTTATGGAGAGAGAGGTAAGAAAATGAATGCATTCCATTGTCATTTACTAATCAACTCACTGTTTACCTAGAAAGATAAGTAAGGGGCAGTATCTTGAAGGAACTTAGAGACAAACTAAAAAGTGTGCCCAAATTTAATAGACAATGAAAGGAAGACAATAGAAATTTTTTGAGGGGCAACACCATAATCAGAACATGATCCTGGGAAAAGCAACTTGATAATAGTATATCAGAGAAGAAATTTAAGGTTAAGAGACCAAATAGAAGGCTTTGATCTTAGCTTTAACTGAGACATCATTACACTTGAATTTCACTAATACCAATGGAAATGAAACAAAAGGAAACAGAAGTAAGGCATTACTAGGCTTAGCCTTGACTGGGTGGAGGTAAAGAGGGAAGATATATCAAAGATGACTTAGAAAAGTCAGTTGCAGATTATTGACATGAGACTGGGGTCATCTTTTAATTTTGAACATATTAAATGTAAGTGTTAGAATATCCAAGTGGAGTTAAGTTTGTCAGGTAGTTCTCGTGCATATGTGCATGTATTTATATGTGTACATATGTATTTGTGTATTTAGCTATTATGGACCCACAGATATGGAGATCAGCCTTTCTGTTAGTTTCCTAGAGCTGAAATAATACCTCAAAATGAGTAGTTTAAAGAACAGAAATTTATTTTCTCACAGATCTAGAGGATAAAATCTAAATTGAGGGAGTCGGCTTGGATAAGTTCTCTCTGTCAGCTCTGAGGGAAGATTTTTCCTGCCATCCCAGACGTTTTTTTGGCTTTCATGGTGTTGCTCAGCTTGTAGATTGATCCATAAATGATGTCTTCCCTTGTTGTGTGATTCTGTTTCCCTATCTTATTTTCCCTTTTATAAGAGACCAGTTAAAGGAGATTAGGACTAGGAACCACCATCACCCTTATTTCAGAATGATCTCATTTGACCTCATTGATAACAAGGGAAAAATCCTATTTCAAAATAAGGCCATTTTCACAGATAAAAGGGTTAGGACACAATTTAATTCATAACATGCACTAAAAAAGTATCTATGGTTTAGCTGCAGCATATGTGTTCAGAAGTCAGTATCCAGTTGTCTTATCCATCAGACCTGCCTCATCTTCAGAGAACTTCTTTGCTTGATATCACACCCCTCCTAGAGCAGCCTGCATTCAGTAACTGAGAAAGTCAGGCATATATAGTTATGGATATTTTGACCTGTTGGAAGATACACCAATGAGCAAGACTTGCTCTAAAGCTCTACAACAGTTCAACTTCTTCCTTTACCCAGTTCTTCTTTCTCTCCTTTCCTTTTTACAGTTGTTGGTCCTTAAAACTTTTTCACCCAAACTCTATCTCAGCATCTGCTACTGAGGAATCTAACCTATGACAGTAACACTAAAACATTTGGGGTACTTTTATAGGTGCTGCCAAAGCCAGCACATTCAGAATTCTTTTAGGTACAAACAATGGATAAATGTGTCTTTTAAAAATTATTATCCAATAAAATAAAAAGTCTTGAAGTAGAGTGGTTACAGAGGTTATTAATAAGTGCCTCAATAATATCATCATAATCTCAGTTTCCTTCAATATTTCCCTTCCCTCTTCATTAATATATTGTTCTTTTTGTTCAAAGAATTGTCCCCTCATAATCAAAAAATAGCTGACACACATCCAGGTGACTATCCTCATAACTAAGTCAAAAGGCAGGATGATAGCATTAAAAACAATGACTTTGACAATTAAAAAAAAATCAAATATTTATTAAGAATGAGAGAGAAATATATATAGAGAGAAATTTACAAATTGGCGGTCAGTCCTAAAGCAACTCGTTTTTTTGCTTACATGTCATTTACAATCTTGTAATAGAAGAAAGAATATACAGCTGGTTTTTGAAAGTTAAACAGTAGTGCAGAAGAACAAGTCACGTGGAATATACAACATCTAGAGAAACAGGTCTCGGGAAAAAGAAATTTTTAGGTTAAATATCTACCCCATCTGTTAGTTCAAAGTGAGCAAGGTCTTTGAGAAAACAGGCAGGGACGTCTTGAGGGATTAATTCACTGCCGTCGAGTCGAACTGGACTCAGAGTGACCCCTCCTTGGGTTTGCGAGGTAGATTGCCCAACCTTCCTTCAGAGGAGTGGCTGGTGGGTTCACAGTCAAATGCCTTAGGCACTATGCTACTTGACCTCCTAATGAGGTTGATTTACAGGGATATATTTAATGATAAGCCACTCAAAGTTTCAACTTGTTGTCTAGGCTTCTGGGGAGTTCTTTAGCCTTAATAATAGTTTAATTTTGCAGGCCTTTCCTCTTTTCTTATTTATTTATTTTAATCTTTAGGTCTCATTAGTCTGGATTGAGTCATGTTCCCATTGCTTATAAGGAAGCTGGGATAGCAGTTTCTGGAGATTTAGCATCACTAGTCAAAGACCATCTCTGCCAAACTCAAATCCATTGCCATTTAGTTGATTCTGACTCATGGTGACCCTGTAAGATGCAGTAGAACTGCCCCATGGGGTTTCCAAGGCTACAGGTCTTTATACAGAAACAGACCCCCATAAGGCTCTGTGTATCCACAGTTGAGTTCGAACCACCAACATTTCAGTTAGCAGCCAAGCACTTAACCATTGCACCACCTGGGTTCATTTCCATTCAGGACGAATTTGGGGGGAACAAATGAATACTGGCTAAATAAACATCAGTTTCTGCAACAAATGGGTATGAATTTGATACTGCAATATCAATATCAAAAAAATATTTCATTATTTCCTTTAAATCAAATGATATATACCCCAACTCCCCATCTTTCTTTACCTAGGATATTCAATTACAGTCTGTAATCCAAGATCCCTAATGCTATGTGTCTATGATATTATTTGATGCCAAAGCATTATGGCAAACAATCCACTACCAGCCAACACTGGTTTCCATGGAAGCACTCAATTTTGCAATGTACACAAGATCTTCAGGTCTGATATCTCTATACTTCAGTACCACTGCTCAGGGTTGTGAACCTTGGCATCATGTTACCATCTCCCTGGATACCCCACCCTCCAAGCCATGTTTTTCAAAGTCTTGCCATTGCCCTGGTATACTACTTTCAAACAATGCACTATTGTTATTGTGTACTGTCAGGTTGATTCCAACTTATAGCAACCTTATATGATATGGTAGAGCTACCACATAGGGTTTCTTAGGCAGTAATCTTTAGGAGTTGTTGGGTTCGAACCATGAACCTTTCAATTAGCAGCTGAGTGCTTCACCATTGTGCCACCAGGACTCCTAAGCAATGTACTAGCCCCTGATGAAATGCAAGACCTAACCAACCTTTGGCCTCTTTCCATCTAAGGGAAATATCTCCCTCAAGTCACTATTCCTTCTTTTCTCTTCCCTTTAAACCAAAAGCATAATCTTTGCAATTTCATATTCTGTGAAAATCCTAGAGACGAAAAAAAAAAAAGTGCCTAGGGCTGGATTACTTCTCAGAACTAGAAGGGAAAATGCAGAGATGAAAATACAACAATCCTCACCTCTAAGGTTGCCAGAATTAGTAAATAATGCAAGAAGCTCAGTTAAATTTAAATGTCAGGTAAACAATGAGATTTTTTTTTTTCAAGTTTAAATATGTCCCATAAATATGGATCAAATTTATCTGGGCCACCTTCAATTTTTGTCAACCTAATTCTCCCTCCAAAGTTTTATAATTGTTAAAGTTAGTTTAAATTTTAGGAGAAAGGATACTGTTGAAAATACAGATTTTAGAATTAGGGCACAGTTGAAGACATGTAAAAAAAACTCAAGCTTTACCCAGAGAGAAAGAAACTTTCTCTCTATTCTCCTTAGTGTCTGGAAGAGTATTAGACATATAGAAAATCTCAATAAACATGGAAAGAAAAAAGAATCAAAAAAGAAATAACCAAGTGAGAATAAGAAAAAACTTAGTAATAAACCAGTAATGTGTTCCCTTTCTCCCCTGTTTTCATTATTTCTTTAGTAGATTATGTCATACAGACATATGCAGCAATTACTGTGAGGTCTTTCGTGAACTCTTAAGAGTAGAAAATAGATTTATGCTTACATTATACTGTCATGATTATTCAAATTGTCCATCAATGTAACCTGAATTTTAAGTTGGTAAAAGATCCTCCCATGGATGAGTAATTAGAAATATTAATTGAGAAATGACTATCTCTTTCCATACTCTCCTAGACAATGATGATATCTCCTAAACCTTAACCAATGTCAAAGTCAAATTTCAACAGAAGTGCTGTCTAGCTTTATGGATATAACTTAAATCTGTCAAACTTCTAACCTTGGGCTTCTTGGGCATATCCAGAGCTGATGTCTAGAAATCAGCATGGTAAGTCTCTCCTGAGGCACATTAACATACCTGATTCTAGAAAGTATTAACCTAAACATATTGATCTGAGATACTCTGCAGCTCTGATAGCATAGTGGCTAAAACACTTGCCTGCTAACCAGACGGCTGACGGTTCAAACCCCCCAGCCACTCCTCGGAAGGAAGGTTGGGCAATCCTACTTCCATAGTGATACTGCCTCGGAAACCCAAGGAGGGGTCGCTATGAGTTGGGGCAGACTCGACGGCACATAACAACAACAACATAACCCATGTTGTTGTTAGTTGCCTGTCAGGTCAATGCTGATTCATGGTGACCCCACATGGTAGAACTAACTTCTCTATAGGGTTTTCAAGGCTGTTACCTTTCAAAAGCAGATTGCCAGGTCTGATGCCCATGGAGTCTCTGGGTGGATTTGAGTCACCCGTCTTTGGCTAGTAGTCTAGAACCTAACCTTGTGTGCCACCCAGGGACTCATATAATCCATATAACTGTTTTTTTTTTTTTTTTCCCATGGAGGAAGAAAAAAACACAGAGAATCTGCTAGATAGAGACTACAAGACAGCACAGTCTTGATTAGAACAACAGCTGTGAATAAAACAATGGCAAGCGTGTGATGTGGTGCCTCATAAACAAAGGTATGAGATAGAGCCCAGGTGGCCAGAAGATAGCACTGCAGAGAGTGACAGGCTTCACAATCACTGCTTTCAGCTGCCAAGGAAGTAACAATGTTCCTTGGTAGCACTCAGAAAGGCCTGGCCTCTGCTTAGGTCCCTGCATATATACGATGACTGTCTCTCCAGCACTGTATTCAAAGGCAGGTGTTACATAATTTAGGCATTTGAGAATTCCCTTGACTTGTAACATCTCCAGAAAATAAGAATACCGTATGTCTACATTTTCAGTAGAAATGATTTTGAAATGAAGCAGGAAGAAGTTTTCTTGGATCTGAAAGACGGTGCAGTAGCTTTGGTGGTGATTATTATTCCATCTGTTGATGTGATTATGGAAATTCTAGCTGAGGCTGTGAAGTCTTGTGCACTCTACTGTCCTCTACTCTCCAAAGGATGGAAGGCTGCCAGCTATGCAAATTGTTGGAAAGGGATGAAAGTAAACCACTGACCTTGAAACTCTGTTCAGGAGTTCTTAACCCTTTTTGATACACGTTATATGAGCGTGTTTATGCATATTTATTCAGCCTTGCAAAGCTCTTCAGATGTTGTTCTTCCGCAAGGGTTGTTTTTTTTTTTTTCTTCTTTTTTCACTGTTTTGAAAGTTGGCCTCTGAATTGGAGTGCAGAGTACCCAAAGAAACTCATGAGGCTTAGAGGGCAGAAAATGAAAAGCAACAGTAAATTTAGTTGCAAAAAGAGGATGCTGCATGCACTTGGCAACTTGAGCAGCTGAGGAAAATGTGAGAGAACTAATGCTCATAGTATGTAGTTGAAACCAAAATAATTCTTATTAAGAGAAACAACAATATAAATGAATGGGCAATCTTACCTCTGCTTGTTTCTTGCTTGGGAACTTAAAATGTATACATTGTTTTGAGTAGTAAAGGTAGTTAAGGACTTAAGAAAGGCTTGTTGTTTTTAGGAACCATCAAGTCAATTTCCACTTATAGTAACCTCATGTGGCAGAGTACAACTGCCTCATTGAGTTTTCTAGGCTGTACTATATATACAGGAGCAGATCACTAGGCCTTTCTGCCATGGAGCTTCTTGGTAAGTTTGGACTGCTAGCTTTTCAGTTAGCAACCAAGCACTTAACTGTTGCTCCATCAGGGCTGCTTTTAAGAGATGCTGCTACTTTGGCATTGAATCATTGATTTGTTCTTAACAACAATAAAGGGTGAGACAGAGAGTACCACTTCATGACATCAAATTTCTTAAGAAGAGGTTTTTTTTTAAAAAAAAATAATTCACATGGATTTTTTCCAGACTCTCTGGAAGTTGTGGCACCACATAGATTCAGTCTAGATTTCTGGATATCTAAGATGTTGCTGCCTCAACGGCCTGCTCCTCAGTGTACTCTACCATTTACCATCTGAATGTTTCATGAAAGTACGATATTTTCTCTCTGAAAATAATATGGTGGGCAATTTTATAGGCTATGAGATGCTGTGTCATTTTTGTGATGAAGCTTCTCCAATGAGCCATAGACTCAATTTGACATTCTTAAATAGGAGCTCTGGTAGCATAGTGGCTAAAGCACTTGCCTGCTAACCAAACTGCTGGCGGTTCAAACCCACCAGCCACTCCTCGGAAGGAAGGTTGGGCAATCCTACTTCCGTAGTGATACTGCCTCAGAAACCCAAGGAGGGGTGGCTATGAGTCGGGGTCGACTCGACGGCACATAACAACAACAACAACAACAAAGAGGAAAATGAATATTCTGTGCATGAGAATTTGTTGTCATATCTTTGAATGGGAGGTGAATCATCCCAGTCTTTGAGACAGTCTTGAGCAGATTTAGTCATATTCTTGTCCACTGAGTATATTTATTACTTAGAGGTTTTGTTTGTTTGGCTGTTTTTCCTTTTCAACTCAATATTCTGCCCCCTCTGCAGAAGAACCAGACTGAAGAAAGAAGTGAGTGGTGAATACCAATATGCATTGTTATAGATCCAACTGTACCTATAACAAATTATGTGTTTTAGATAACACATAACCATAGCTGAATGTCTTCAGTGTATCATACACCCACAATTCATAGAGAGAATAAGGGAAGTTTTATTTTATCTCTTTAAACAAATCATTTCTTTGTTGGTGTTATGGGATTCCTAATCTTAAACCAAACTTGAAAAATCAGAATAGCTTCAGAGTCAGAGTGAGCTTATAAAGAGTCAGTCTGGAGGTAAGTTTTACTTTTAAGCCAAAATGTAGAGGATGAATGCAATGCCTAGCAATAGCTCTAATATTTTTAAATGCCAAATGTGTTTTTCTCCTACATGGAAGGAGGATCATCATGATTTGGAAATACGGACTGTGTTGTTGAACCATTAATGAATTTAGGAAAATGTACGCTATTGCTAATTTCTTGTAAACAAATCTTTAAGATTGTTCTTTCATCTTAAGCACTTGTCCCTGAATATTATAGAATGACTCTTGTTGGATCTGAGGGCCAGACTTAATGAATAAGTAGACTGGTTCATATAGCCATGAACCCAATACAGTGGGGCATCAAACCTCTCTGGAAGGTCACAGGGTTTCCAGGACTCCTTTTCCCTCTCTTTAGTTATGGCTTCTTATTGTACCACAGCTGCGAGCCTGGGCTATATCCTCCCAGACTCCTCAGATCTGTTTTTGTTAATATTCATAGGGAACTATAGTATGGCTGATCTTAAAAGTAATACTAAAAAAACAAACAAACAAACAAAAAACACTGCCTTTCAATCATTCTGACTCACAGAGATCCCTGTTGTGTTTCTAAGGCTGTTAATCTTTACAGAAGTATCTGTACATCTTCCTCCTAATAGAGTGGCTGGTGGATTTGAATCTCTGACCTTCTGGTTAGTAGCCAAATGCCTTACACACTGCATCACCAGAGTGCTTTAAAAGTAATATAGCTGGCATTATTTTTATTGTTGTTGTAATATAAAATACCTACCTTATATCATCATTCTCTTACTAGTTATTGATGATTACCATCTAATCGGTTTCGACTCATGGTGTTTCCATGTATTACAGACTAGAACTAACTGGTCCGTAGGATACTCTTGGCTTTAATTCTCACAGAAGTAGATCAGTAGGCCTTTTCTTTTGTGGTACTGCTGGGGTAGTTTGAACTACCCAACTTTTAAGTTAGCAGTGGAATGCAAAGCATTTGTGCCCCCTAGGGATCTGCCACCATTCTAGTAACTCTCAAACCAGCTAGCTAAAAAAGAAAAGAAAAGAAAAGAAAAAGAAAGAAATTAACAAAACTGAAATATCGACTGGAAGAAAACAAACAACAAACAAATCAAATAAAAAATGGTAAGCTGTAAAATGCCAATTACTTCTACAGAAAAAAAAAAAAAAATAGAAAAAGTTAAGGAATTCTGAGAGTGAAGGAAAGAACTTAAGTTTTAAATAGGGAGGTTAGGATAAACTGTGCTGAGAAATATAAATATTTTTGACCAAAGATATATAATAGGTAAGGAAGCAAATTTTTGGATATGGAAGGGAAGAGCATCTCAGGCAGAAGGCGAGCGAATACAAAAGCCCTGGCAGGAACATCCCGGAAGGTCTGAGTTACAACAGGAAGGTTCATTTTGTTCAGATGAAGTCAGCAAGAAGTGGGGGTGGGAGTGCTCAGGGAAGATATCAGAGGTAGAGAAGGCCTGAGCAGGTAGAGCCTTTTACACTACTACAAAAATTTAGATTTTACTCTGAAAGAGATGGGAAGTCATTAATATGGTCACTCTTAAATTTTAACACAATCACTCCAACTACTGTGTTGAGAAGAGATTAAAGAGTGGCAAGAGGGCTTGAGGGAGAAGGGCAAAGAGAACAATTAAAAAGCTGTTACAATAACAGCACAGATCACAATAGTCCCTTGGACAAGGGTGGTGGCAGTGCTGCTGGAATTTTGGTTTGATTAGACACAGGATATGAGAGAAAGAGAGGAGTCATTGAAGACTCCAAGTGTTTGGTCCGAACAAAGGGAAGAATAGTGTTTCCAATTATTGAGATAGGGAAGGCAACATAAGTAACAGATTTGGGGGAGACTGACTGAAGCCAAGTTTTTGACAAGTTAATGTAGGACGCCTGTTGGAAATCTAAGCGGATATGTATAGCAGTTAGGTATATATACCAGTCTGGAATTAAGGTGAGAGGTTGAGCTGGATATATACATGTGAGAGTTATCAGCATCAATGTAATATTGAAAGATAGGCAAAAAGTAAAAGTCACCAAGAGAGTGAGTACAGACAGAAAAGAGAAGAGGTCCTAGAACTTAACTCTGGGAGCTCTCCAGTTTAAAGATAAAGCAGAGTAAAGAAACTAGTGAAAAAGACTAGGAAGCAGCAGCCAGAAAAGCAGGAGAAAAATCAGGATAAAGTGCTTAGAAGCCATGTAAGAAAATATGTCTGTGAAGAAGGAATCAGCTCTCAAATGCTCATGCCAAATAAGATGGACATTGAGAATTGATCAAGGGATTTAGCAATTTGGAGGCCATTGCAAATTTTATTAAAGGGCATTTATGTGGAGTCATAGTGCAAAGGCCTGATTAGAGCAGATTCAAGAAACAAGGGTAGAAAAAAAAATAAGAATTTGATGAATAAGGAAGACTGAAGAAGAGTTGATGCTTTTGAGTTGTGGTGCTGGTGAAGAATGCTGAAGGTACCATGGACTGCTAAAAGAACTAACAGATCTGTCC
>NW_006921816.1:3397536-3398106 GCF_000298275.1 Orycteropus afer afer | reverse complement strand
TTTTTTTTTTAAGTTTGTTGTTTTTAAGATATAATAGTATGATTTTTACTGCAAAGAAACATTCAGTAGTGAGGAAAACATTGATGACATCAGAATGACATGAGAGGATTGCTATAGCAAGGTCCTGAGAAGGTGACAGGGGATGGGATCAGGTATTCAGGTGTGCTGCAGTAGCTTTCTTTTATGTGCACTTTCTGGCCTTGAGTTTACAATACTTCCAAAATGATTAGTCAGTCACAATCTGCCAAGTGATTGATCAATTTGCTGTCTGCCTAAGTGGCTTGCAATCCACCCAATAGAATTGTTCAGTTGACCATTCACTTCAAGGATTGATTGGTTTATAATCCTGCTATGAAAGCCATGTTTTAAAACTAACAAGGAGTTTTCATATATAAGTGGCCAATCTTACAGAGTTCTTTTTGGAGACCTCTTACTAAACAAGAGCCTGAAAAAGGAGTATTTTAGATCTGCTGAGGACCTATTAGAACTGAATTACAGAGCTGTAATGGAGGAACCTGGTGGCACAGCAGTTAAGCACTAACTGCTAACTGAAGACTTGTGAGTTTGAAT
>NW_006921816.1:3390858-3395606 GCF_000298275.1 Orycteropus afer afer | reverse complement strand
AGTTAAGTGTTCTGGAATTCCCATTCTTCTCAATGTTATCCACAATTTGTTATGATCCACACAATCAAATGCTTTTGCATAGTCAATAAAACACCTACCCGGATTCTACGTCTTTTGTGGTCTCCAGTGCTCTCCCCCTCCTTTTCCTGGCTCTGGAGCCTGGGTCCTGTCTGCCTTCTACCCCTTACCTGGATCTTGCACCCCTTACCTGGATCCTTCAGTTTTTGTGGTCCTCAGCATTCTCCACCTCTATTTCCTGGCTCTGGAGGCTAGGTCCTGCCTGCCTCCCACCCCTTACCTAGATCCTGAGCCCCTTACCTGGATCCTATAGCTTTTGTGGTCCTCAGCACTCTGCCTCCTGCCCCTTACCTGTTGCTCTCTCCATAAAGAATACAGCCTTGGAAGACTTCTGGTAAGATGGAGGAATAGGCAGACAAGGAACACAGACCTTCTTCAATAAAGAAAAGAAAAACCAATTGACAGAGATACAGAAGATAATCCTGGAGCCCTGAGCTTTGAAAGGAACTATACAGAAGTGTATTAGGCACCAACAAGTGGAAAAACCTGAATGAAAACAGTGAGTACAGAGATAGTTGGAGCTGTGGATTGTCAGCTACTCTGATAGGACCAACAGCCTGAATATTTCCAGGAGGTGTTAGGACCTGAGAATTGACCAAAAGATCAGCCCTGGTCACCAAGAGCTGCAGGGACAACTGCACTGGTGGCCTATTACTAGGAAGGGAAATAGCAAGAAGGGAGACAACCTGAGCTGTTGACTTACTGCTATCTGGAGGGCGCAGCCATTTTGATTGTTTACACGTAGCACCCACTGTGGGTATTTAAAGTGACTGAGGGCATAGCCATTTTGAATATTTACAAGTGGTGGCCATTTTGGATTTTAAAGTGATAGCATTCTCAATGGGATTCCAGGAACCCAAGAATAGGTTCTGTTTGCCAAGGTCAGGAGGGACATACAAGAGGCAGGCAACAGGAAAGCAGACAGGTAGTACGTGTATAAGTGCTGTCTACTAGTGCATAGAGGAGCACAGCACAGTACCCTGCTTGCATAAATAACATACAAACAACAAAAAAATAAATAAAACAAAAATTGTGGGCAAGTCACTCCAACATATAATCACGAATTAAATATAAACACAAAAACATCACGATGCCTTGGAGACAACAGAGCGTCGCAGTCCACACAAAGAAACAAGATAAAGCAGGAGAAACCAGGGACAAAGATGCAGATTCAAAACACATTCCTGAGTAAGAGGCAGCATTGGAACTTCCTGATAAGGAATTCAAAATAATTATATTTAGGTGTCTTCAAAGGATTGAGAGACAGATGAAGAAAAACACTGACAAAACTCTAGAACAATTTCAAAAGATAATACAAGGACAAAATGACAAAATAAATGAAAAATTACAAATGATACAAAATCTACAGTTAGAAATCTGAATATTAATACTGTTGCTGTTGTTAGGTGCCATCACGTCATTTCTGACTCATAGCGACCCCATGCACAGCAGAACAAAACACTACATGAGCCCATGTCAGCGCCATGATCCTTACTATACCTGAGCCCATTGTCGCAGCTACCGTGTCAATCCATCTTGTTGAAGGCCTTCCCCTCTTTTGTCTACCCTCCACCTTACCAAGCATGACATTCTTCTCCAAGAAATGGTCCCTTTTGATAACGTGACCAAAGTAGGTGAGACGAAATCTGGCCATTCTAGCCTCTAAGGAGCGTTTTGGCTGCACTTCCTCCAGGACAGATCTGTTAGTTCTTTTAGCAGTCCACGGTACTTTCAGCATTCTTCGCCAGCACCACAACTCAAAAGCATCAACTCTTCTTCGGTCTTCCTTATTCATTGTTCAGCTCTCACATGCATATGAGGCAATTGGAAATATTGTAGCCTGTGTCAGGTGCACCTTCGTCCTCAAGGAGACATCCTTGCTCCTCAGCACTTCAAAGAGTGCCTTCACGGTGGACCTGCCTAGTGCTACACATCGTCTAATGTCCTGACTGTTGCTTCCATTAACATCGATTGTAGAACCAAGCAGTGTGAATTCTTTGACAACCTCAATCTTTTCTCTGTTTACTGTAATGCTGCTTATTGGTCCAGTTGTGAGGATTTTTGTTTTCTATATTGAGCTGTAATCCATATTGCAGACTGTATTCTTCAATCTTCATCAGTAAGTGCCTCAAGTCATCCTCACTTTCAGCAAACAAAGTTGTGTCACCAGCATATTGCAGGTTGCTAATGAATCTTCCTCCAATCCTGATGCCACATTTTTCTTCATATAGTCCAGGTTCTTGGATTATTTGCTCAGCATAAAGATTTAATAAGTATGGGGAAATGATACAACCCTGATGCACTCTCTTCTTGATTTTAAACTATGCAGTGTCCCCTTGTTCTGTTCAAACAACAGCCTCTTGGTCAATGTACAGGTTCCTTATGAGTACAATCAAGTGCTCAGGAATTCCCATTCTTCTCAATGTTATCAATAATTTGTCATGATCCACAATCAAATGCCTTTGCATAGTCAACAAAACACAAGTAAATATCTTTCTGGTATTCTTTACCTTGAGCCAAGGTCCATCTGACAGCAGCTATGATATCAGTTGTTCTACTTCCTCTTCTGAATCCAGCTTACACCTCTGGAAGTTCTCTGTCAATATACTGCTACAACCATTTTTGAATTATCTTCAGTAAGATCTTACTTGTGTGTGATATTAATGATATTGTTCAATAATTTCCACTTTCTATGGGATTACATTTCTTTGGAATGGGTACAAATATGGATCTCTTGCAGTCAGTTGGCCAGGTAGCTGTCTTCCAAATCTCTTGGCATAACCGAGTGAGTGCCTCCAATGGGGCATACATTTGTTAAAATATCTCAATGGGTATTCGTTCACTTCCTGGTGTTTTGTTCTTCGCCAATTCCTTCATTGCAGCTTCGACTTCCTCCTTCAATACCGTTGGTTCTAGATCATATGCCACCTCCTGAAATGGATGAATATCTACCAGTTCTTTTTGGTACAGTGACTGTGTATTCCTTCCATCTTTTTTTGATGTTCCCTGCATAATTCAATGTGTTGCCCATAGAGTCTTTCAATATTACAACTCGAGGCTTAATTTTTTCCTCAATTCGTTCAGCTTGAGAAATACCGAGCACATTCTTCCCTTTTGGTTTTCTAACTCCAGGTTTTTGCACTTTTCTTTAAAGCAATTGGCTTTGTCTTCTCAAGCTGCTCTTTAAAATCTTTGGTTCAGCTCTTTGATCATATCAATTCTTCCATCTGCTTTAGCTACTCTCCATTCAAGGCCAAGTTTCAGAGTCTCTTCTCTCATCCATTTTGGTCTTCTCTCCTTTTGTTGTCTTTTTAGTGACCTCTTGCTCTCTTCATGGATGATGTTCTTGATATCATCCCACAATTCTTCTGGTTTTCGGTCATTGGTGTTCAATCCATCAAATCTATTCTTTAGATGGTGTCTAAATTCAGAAGGGATATATTAAAGATCATATTTTGGCTCTTTGGGACCTGTTTTAATCGTTTTCAACCTCAAGTTGACCTTTCATATGACCAGTTGATGGTCTGTTCCACAATCAGCTCCTGGCCTGGTTTTGGCTGAAGATATTGAACTTTTCCATCATCTCTTGCCACAGATATAGCCAATCTGATTCCTGTGTGTTCCATCTGGTGAAGTCCACATGTACAGCTGCCGTTTGTGTTGTTGAAAAAGGTATTTGCAATGAATAAGTTATTGGGTTTGCAAAATTATACCATGTGATTTCCAACATTATTTCTGTCACCAAAACCAAAATTTCCAACTACTGATGATTCTTCTTTGTTTCCAACTTTTGTATTCCAGTCACCAGTGATAATTAACATGTCTTGATTGCATGTTCGGTCCATTTCAGACTGTTGAACTTGATTAAAATCTTCAATTTCCTCATCTTTGGTTTTGGTGGTTGGTGCATAAATTTGAATTATAGTCATATAAATTGGTCTTTGTTGTGGACGTATGGATATCCTGTCACTGACAGAACTGTACTTCAGGACAGATCTTGGAACATCCTTTGTGATGAAGAATGCCATGCCATTCCTCTTCAAACTGTCATTCCTGGCATAATAGATCACATGGTTGTCTGATTCAAAATGACAGAAACCAGTCCATTTCAGTTCATTAATGCCTAAGATATCAATCTTTATGCATTCCATTTCATTTTTTGACAATTTCCAATATTCCTGGATTAATACTTCGTACATTCCATGTTGCAATTATTAATGGATGCTTGCAGCTGTTTCTCTTCAATTTGAGTGGTGCCACATCAGCAAATGGAGGTCTCAAAAGCTTTACTTTACCCATATGAGTAAGGCTGGTTTGGCTCTGATGATGCAGCTCTTTCCCTATTTTGAGAGCCTTCTAACTTGAGTGACTCATCCTCCTCCTCTGTATTGGACAATGTTTCCAGACTATTCATAAAGTTGCACAGTAATGTATCAGACAGTTTTTCTCTACTATTCATAAGTTTTTCCCTGGCCAATTATTTGAGAAGTGGATGGCCTCTTCCTTCTTCCTTTGTCAGAAATAGATAACACATTGAAAGGGCAAAGGAGTAGAACTGATGCAATGGAAGACAGAATTAATGACATTGAAGACAAATACCTGACTACTTCTTTGGAAAGGGATCAATCAGAAAAAAAATATCAAGACAAAATGAAGAAAGCCTAAGGTTC
>NW_006921816.1:3389089-3389878 GCF_000298275.1 Orycteropus afer afer | reverse complement strand
ATATTTAGCAAATATTAAAACAATAACAAGGAAGGAAGTGATAACATAATTCATAAACAAAATGAGCTCAGCATAGAAAATTATATGGAACAAAGAAGTCGACACCATGAAAAAGCACATAACACAAATAGCAGCAACAAATTCATATCTGCCAATAATTACATATCTGGCAAGGGACTTATCTCTAAGGTTTATAGAAAACTCCAATACCTCAACAACAAAAGAATTAACAATCCAATTGAAAAATTGGCAGAAGACATGAATAGACACTTCACCAAGGAGGATATACAGGCAGCCAGCTAATACATGAACAGATGCTCACAATCATTGGCCATCAGAGAGATGCTAATCAAAACAACGAGATACCATCTCACCCCAGCACTGATGGCAAGGTTCAAAGAGACAGAAAATAACAAATCCTGGTGGGGATGTGGAGAGATTCAGACTCTCATACACTGCTTGTGTGACTGTGAAGTGATACAACCACTGTGGAAAGCAATACGGTGATTCCTTAGAAAACTGGAATTGGAGATACCATTTGACCCAGCAATCCCAATAGCAGGTATATATCCTAGAGAGGTGAGACCCAGGACAGGAACAGATATATGCACACTTATTTTCATTGCAGCACCATTTACTATAGCAAAAAAGATGGCAACAACCTACGTGCCCATCAGTGGAAGAGTGGATGACCAAACTATGGTACGTACACACAACGGAATGCTATGCAGCACTAAAGAATAACTTAGAGTCTGCAAAACACCATATAATATGAATGAACTTGGAGGA
>NW_006921816.1:3376131-3388118 GCF_000298275.1 Orycteropus afer afer | reverse complement strand
AGAGAGAGAGAGAGAGAGAGAGAGAACGAGCAGAGGAAAAAACAAAAAACAGCTACTTCACACCTGACTTAAGCTGATTACATACCTGCTTAGAAAGAACGAGACATCTGCTAATATCTGATCCACAGAGTGCACTCCTTATGGCACAGAAATGGACATGGGTTCTTAATGAAGGGGGAGTGAATTCCCTTTTGGACAATGCTAAGTGAGGTACTCGTAAGAGTAGAGGATACAGTTTTCCCTCAAGTCTATTCATGTTGTTTACTGTTAGTTTTTTATAAATAATCTGTTCGTGTTGCTTACTATCTACATTCTATAAACAATAATAACAGCTTTCAATTTCCAATACATTGTGAAGTGTCTGTGTGTGTGATCCAATAGGATCGAAAAAGTCCTCATCTTAGCAGTCTCATGATCGTTTGGGATTTAGAGGTACAATCTGTGTGTATATGTATATATGTATTTACATTCAATAAACATTCCAACCATCGTAACATGAGGAGAGGTAAACTATTCCTATAGGAGCAAGTAGATAAGTTAATGTGGTGAGGGACACTTTTGGAAACTCTCTTCTCTTTGCTTCTATTTTCTCTTGGATATTAGAAGCAAGGTCTTCAGCTGAGAATTAAAATGTAGAAGGAACTATTAGGAGGTTGAAGAGAGAAAAGAAGATATGGACTAGTTGTTAGGGAGAGTGGAAGAGTGAACAGACAAATGTAATTGCATATATACATCGTTTAATATCCACAATATGTTCTGTGAATAGGATGTTTTGTGGTTTGGACAGTGTGTGAACAACACATTAAAATCTTATGAGAGAGGAGTTAGGGCAAGATGGCAGAATAGGCAGATAAGCTACACAGACCCTCTGCAACAAAGCAATGAGAAACCAGTTGAAACCTATATAAAGATAATCCTGGAACGTTGAGCTTTGAAGGGAAAGATAGAGAGGATGATTAGACAACAACTAGTAGAAGAACCTGAATGAAGCAGTGAGTAAGGAGCCAAATGGAGCTGCAAACTGCCAGCTGTCCTGAGGGCACAGCCATTTCAAGTAGCTCCTGACAGCAACATAAGAATCAGCTCTGTTCACCATGGCTGCATGGGCAAGGACTGCATTGGTGCCGGAGGACTAGAAGGGAGAACAGCCAGGAAGGGAACAGGCAGACCTGTGGACTACCAGCCGCTGTCCTGAGAGTACAACCATTGTGTATGTTTGCAAGCGGCTGACTGAGCCATTTTGAGTGCGTGCAGGACCGCACTGGGGACTGACAACTGGAAAGGTGCGATATTCCCCTTGCTACCCTAGTTACCCTTGTTACCCCAGGCCTTCTCGGTGAACAGGGTGTCACCATTCCCCTTCTGCCCTCTCCCTCCACTCACTTTCTTGACCTGCAGATATTCCATCCTGGTCTGTGCCCCGGCAGACAATGTATGCCGTGCCCCATGCCCCAAAGTTTTGTGTTTTTCTTGTGTTTGCTTTTTAAATTATTCTTGTCATTTTCCTCCATTTTTTTTTTTGTCCCTTTCCCATCCCTGGTTCTTTTTTTTTTTTTCTCTCTCTCTCTCTTTCCTTTTCCTGGCTCCCTTCTTCATTTTTTTTTTTTTTTTTCCTATTGGTTCTTACCTTCTTTTGTTTTCCCTTTTGAAGTTTTCCCCGTTCTTTTACTCTCTCTTACCTCTCATTACTCCAACCCCAGATACTGTGGCTTTGGTTTTTCTTTTTTTTTCCTGTTTTCTCATTATCTTTCTTTTATCCTTTTTTAATATACTGTTATTTATTTATTTATTCATTGCATTTCTTTTTCTTTTTTTGTGATTGTTCTTGTTTGTTTATGTAGTTTTGAGGTTTTTTTCTTCTTTTTTTGGGGGGTGGGTTATTATTAGTAAAATTATTATTTTTGTGTTACTGAGTAGAAGACAGCAACCATTCCCACACAATCCAACCATATCTGTACCTTCTACAGACCCACCCACTGAGTGAGGGCCACCACTTGCTTTTTAGGAAATTTCCAGATAAGCAGAAATTAAGATCGGGAGGAAGCATGGCAGGCTGCTGACTGAAGACTCAGCTACGTGCAGAATCCATGTATGTCAAAAAGCTGCAGGCCATTCTCAAAGCTTCTCCTGATATACTGAAAACAGACAATATCCCTAAAGCAGCTACTCTGCTGCTTGTGGCGGATTCCACCATGGAGATGATTGCCAGACTCATCATGGGGAAAAACTACCACCAGCTGTCCATCCATTCAAAACCAAGCCCAGCCAAGTTGAGATATAACCTTAACTACCACACTGTGCCAGAAGCACTTTCTCATCTATGCCAAGAAATTCGAAAGACAGCTACTTGCCTAACTGACTAGAAGAAATCCTTATTTATACCCATTTCAAAGAAAGGTGATTCAAGACAATGTGAAAATTATCGAACTATATCATTAATATCGCATGAAAGCAAAATCTTGCTGAAGATAATTTAACAATAGTTTTAGCAGTGCATTGACAGGGAACTTCCAGAAATGCAAGCTGGATTCAGAAGAAGAAGTGGGATGAGAAATATCACTGCTGATGTCAGATGGATCTTGGATCAAAACACAGATATCAGAAAGAGATTTACTTGAGTTTCATTGATTATGCAAAATCATTTGACTGTGTGGATCATCACAAATTATGGGAAACATTGAGAAGAATGGGAATCCCAGAATACTTATTTCTGCTAATGAGGGACGTGTACATAGACCAGGTGTCTGTCATTCAAACAGAACAAGGGGATACTGTATGGTTTAAAATCAGGAAGGGAGTGTGTCAGGTTTGTATCCTTTGACTATACTTATTCACTCTCTATGCTGAGCAAATAATCTGCGAAGCTGGACTATATGAAGAAAAGTGTGGCATCAGGATTGGAATAAGACTCTTTAACAACCTGTGATATGCAGACAACACAATTTTGCTTGCTGAAAATGAAGATGACTTGGGGCACTTACTGATGAAGATGAAAGACTACAGTCTGCAGTATGGATTGCACCTCCACATAAAGAAAATGAAAATCCTCACAACTCAACTAATAAGCAGCATTCAATAAGTGGAAAAAAGATTGAAGTTGTCAAAGATTTCATATTATTTGGTTCCACAATCAACACCCATGACAGCTGCAGTCAAGAAACCAGGCAATGTATTGGACTGGACAAATCTGCTCTGAAAGACCTCTTTGAAGAGTAAAGATGTCTTTTTGAAGACTAAGCTGTGCCTCACCCAAGCCAGGGTATTTTTAATTGTCTCATATGCATGTGAAAGCTGGATGGTGAGTAAGGAAGACCAAAGAAGAGTTGATGTTTTTGAATTGTGGTGCTGGAAAAGAATAATGAAAGTACCATGGACTGCCAGAAGAACAAACAAATCTGTTCTGGAAGAAGTGCAGCTGGAGTGCTCTTTGGAAGAGAGAATGGCCAGACTTCATTTCACCTACTAGGTCATGTTGTCAGAAGGGAGTAATCCCTGGAGAAGGATATCATGCTTGGTAAAGTGGAGGGTCAGTGAAGAAGAGGTAGGCCCTCAACAAGGTGGATTGACACAGTGGCTTCACTGATGGGCGCAAGTATAGCAAGGATTGTGAAGCTGGTGAAGGATTAGGCAGTGTTTCCTTCTTTTGTATTTAGTGTTGCTATGAATCAGAGATGACTCAATGGCATCTAACAACAATAACAACATCAGTAGATTCATAGATAAAATGTAGGCTGAACAAGAGTGGGAGAGAATGGGACTACAACAATGAAAATATAGAGGTTTGACAGAAGATATTTCTATGTATTTATTGATAGGTGCTGCAAGTATATCCATAGTAAAGCATATGGGAGCAAAGTTATGAAAATGTCTTAGCCGTAACCAAATACCTTGAGGTAATGAGTCACTGGGTCTGGGTGCTCAGGAACATAATATCAGGGGATATCAAGGTCAACTGACATAACATCATCCACAAAGACAATGTTCTGCATCCTACTTTGGTGAGTAGCAACTCTCATGCCATCGAGTTGATTTCAACCCATAACAAGCATCTTTGGGTTTCCAAGATGGTAAATCTTTACCGAAGTAAAGATTCCTTTACTTCCTTTCATGGAGCAGCTGGTGGATTTGAACCATCAACCTGCTTGTCAGCAGTCAAATGTCTAGGCACCATGCCACCAGAGTAGCAACTAGGGCATCATAAAAGCTTCTGAGTGGCCATCTAAAGTGCAACTATTGATCTGTCCCAGTCTGGAGCAAAGAAGAGTGAAGAAAATCAAAGATGTAAGGAAACAATCACCCCAAAGGACTAGTGGACCACAAGAACCTCAACTTCTAAGACCCTGAGGCCAGAACTAGATTATGCCTAGATTATGCCTAGGTACCACTGCTGACCACTCTGAAAGGGATCACAATAGAAGGTCCTGGATAGAATGGGAGAAAAATGTGGAATAAAACTCAAAATAATAAATAAAATCAGGCTCTACTAATCTCAGACTAGTGGAACTCCGAGTACCGTGGCCCTTAGTCAGCCTTTAACCAAAATACCAGCTGGTTAAAGGGGGATTATTATTAGCAAAATTATTATTTAACATTTTAAGACTCCCCCATGACTCAACTTTCAGGCAAATAGTAGGCAGGCCTATAAGGTGAACAATAACAACAGAGAGGTATTCATTCCCTAGAACAACTAACCATGAGAGCAAAGGGCAACACTTGCCCAAGGAGGAAGCTCAGTAGGAAGAAGGAATAAGAAAAAAAAAAAGGATGAATGGAAAAGGCACAGGGAGGAAGAGTGCCGTTAACATTGTGGGGATCACAATCAATATTTCAAACTCAAAATATATATGAATTATTAAATGGAAAACTAATTTGCTTTGTAAACTTTCCCCCCAAATAACAATAAAAGTATTTTTTTTCTTTTTTTAAAAAAAGACGAAACAAGAATCTTCCAGATTTCTCTTTACTTTGTGCTTAATAGTGACAATATCAATGTAGTAGATCTTTACAAGTATTGCTGGGTAGAAGCAGAAGTAGCAGAGCTACAAAAAATGTTCAGAAACAGCTCTCTATTATCAAGATAATCACTATATAACATTTTATTTTAAACCTATGTCTTGAACTTCTTGATATTTGCTCCCTGGCATTGGCCTTGCATCTTGATCCATTGAGGAGAGATAATCTTTCATTTCACTCTTTCTTTCCATTCCCAAACCACTGGGTATTTTGTTAAACCCAAACCTCTAACCTTCTTCTTACAGCTCAGAAAATGGACAACTCATTAAGTTTCAAATGTTATCAACATGACTATTTGCCAACATTTTGCAATGGAAAAGAAGTATGGGTGTTTGCATGTTTATGTTGTTGTGGTTGTGTAAACATGTTTAAAGGAGGATTGTGAGACTAATCCCTCAGAATTTCTCCTTGCCTGAGGCAGAAAACATGTTGAGTGCTTGACTCACTTGTGTGGATGACTTTTAACTACACTATTGTTTCCATCTTGGACACTTGTTTATTTTAGGTCTCATGACAGATGAGCTCACCCAGACCTTAAAATGCAGAATTTAAGGTTGAGCCAGACTATAATTTTATGCTAACTTTGTTGATCTCCCTCTTCAATCACTGAAGTTACCACCCTAAACTCTGGAAAATAACTGGAGAAGATGTTTGTTTGGTAGCAAATTAGAAGCTGACGTCCTATTTCTCCCTGAGTGTGACTATGTATATGAAATTTAATTATATTGAAACTGTGCATTATGGTGTCTAAATAACATTCCTTTATTCTATGAGATTTTTTCATGTTTGGGAAAACCAAGGGAAAGTGGTTAATGTCTTCTAAAGTGGAAATTTTCAAACCCCAAGCTACACAGATGGAATGCACATCTATAATATTTACATAAAACATAATCATGTCTGTGTTAACAGGAGAGCAGAGAGTGAAAAGAAGGGAGGTCTCAAGCATTTGCTTTGAATTGGGTTGTAGCAGTGGATGTTCTGAAGCCTCTATCTTTGGGCAATGCAGTAAACCATGATTATGACTTTGGCTGGGAAAACATCTTAAATGTGTACCAAGGTAACAGAGGACCAAGAATGCCTACTTTATGGACTCTGTGGGTTTTATTTTCAGAATTTGTAAATCTATAGTCCTTTATAAACAGAACAAAGTGGTCAATTTTCACAGGGGCTGTGCTGGCACAATGGTACCAAGGGCTTAGTTTGGGAACAAAGTCATTAAAAATAACTATGAACAGAGAACTCAGTCATAAATAATGTGCCACAAAGGATCCAAAGAAATCCAAAAGCAATAAATGATTTACTTCAGTGTATCTAAAGTTTTGCCTTTAGTCTGCCTGGGCCTCTGTATGCTGAATTCTCAAAGGACTCCTCTATTCTTTTCTCTTTTCTTCTTTCCTCCTGCTCTCCTCCCTTCTTTCCCTCATATTCTACCACTTGTACAAAAAGACTGATGGCATGTCAGCCACTCAGGCAGTAGGTCAGAGAATAAGAGCAAGTGCTAAGAAAACAAAAAATAAAAAATTCCTGAGCCCCTTTTTTTTCTTCCATTCCAGCCTCAAATTCTGTCATAACCCCCCTGTGCTTTCATTTCCTCCAGGCCTCATGCCCCATCAATGTTGTTTTTAAAACTTATGTATAAAAATCTTCAAGAAAAAGAAAGTAACTGTGATGGTTAATTTTATGTGCCAATTTGACTAAGTTATGATGCCTAGTTGTTTGGTCAAATAACAGTCTAGATGTTACTATGAGGTATTTACATGCCATTACCATTCAAATCTATTGGCCTTAAGTAAATTGGATTAACTTCAATTATGTGGATGGGCCTCATCCAATCAGTTGAAAGTCTTAAAAACACAGGTTTCCTGAGAAAGAAGGAATCTGCTTCAATACTGTAAGTAGACAGACTGCTGGACTTTCTAGCCTGTTCCCTGAACTACACATTTGGACTTGCCAGACCCACAATTATGTCAGGTGTCTGCAAATTATGTCTGTAAATAAATCTCTCTCTCTCTCTCTCTCTCCCTTTGCTTGTCTATCTTCTATGTGTGTCTGTGTGTATATATATATATGACATATGTATATAATAATGGCATTATTAGTAATCTACTATGTTCATTATTCACATATTCATAGAATCTGTGTCAAAAAGGAATAAATAAAACATATATATATATATATATACATATATATGGTTCTATGTCTCTATTCTGTTTCTCTAGAGAACCCTGACTAAGACAGTGACATGGCTTGAACACTAGAAATACCACTTAAGACCCTCTAGGATCTGACTCATTTGTCTTATCTGCTCATTTTCTTGCCTTATCTTTTTTTCTCTTAAATTTTGTCTCTTTTTGCATTTCCTTCACTGACTTCTTTCTTTTTCTTGCACCAGATATCTGTTCTAAATGTAAATGTTGTGGTCTCATTATATATATATACCAAAAACAAAAACCAATTGCTGTCAAGTTGGGAAGGACAGAGAGTGAGGACAGGTCTAGGATGAAGCCTCATAGTTTGTATTTCTAATAGTTTCCCAGGTGGTGCCAATGCTGCAGATCCTGAGACCAGACTTTGAGGAAGACTGACTTGCATCTTGTATCCTCAAGATACAATAGTAGCATTCTAGTGGAACAGTGGACAGCTGTAATTTTCCAAGGAGTCTAAGAGATCATTTGTATATCAAGCATTGTCAGTAGATTGCATGTACTTCTCTCTCACACACCCACACATGTCACATTAATTAAAAAAAAAAAAAAAAAACTCACTGCCATCGAATCGATTCAACTCATAGGGATCCCTCCTTGGGTTTCCGAGGTAGTATCTCTGTGGAAGTAGATTGCCCAATCTTCCTTCTGAGGAGTGCGAGGAGTGTCTGGTTGGTTTGAACCACCAGCCTTCTGGTTAGCAGGCAAATGCCTTAGGCACTACACCACATGTGTATATATTTTCTGATATTTCAAATGTATATAGATGGTATTCTGATCATTAATTTATAAATTTATTAAAGATGTCACTGAATTCATTGGAGTTTGTATCATGCATTCTCTTCTTCCATGTATATTGAAAGTACTTTCTACATGAAGAGGAAAAACATGTTAACATTATAAATAGGGTTGATTGTAAATTTGCAATAATTGTCTAAATTGTGACTCAATTTTATCTCGTATAACAATACAATCAATAAAAAGATGTGATCAAATGTATTTATGCTCATGAAAATATGTTAATGATAAGCTGTGGAATGAACATAGCAGATTACTAATAACGTCATTAAAAATCTATGCACATATTCATAGAATCTGTGTCAAAAAGGAATAAATAAAACATTAATGGTACTTATGTTTGGCTGGTAACTAATAGATAATATTTTCCTCCTATTTTTTCTTCCTCCTCTCTTTCTTCTCTTCCTCCTTTCTATCTGTACCATCTTAATTTTCTATAATATCTATCTTTTACTAATGTAATAAATACAAACTCAAAATAATAAGAAAACTCTTCTACACCATATTTTGCATATAGATTGTGATTTCTTCTTGGTTTATAATCCCTCTAGAAAGACTGTGCTTATGGCAATTTATATACAGTACAGCTCTCCCTACTCGACTTTTGCCCTTGTCTTTTTTATGGCCATGATGTATGGACAGTTCACAGTCAGAACAACCCAGCATTGTCCTTTATCCTATGATACTTTTACGGGGGCAAAATAGACAGCTTTATTCTTTGCTTTTTCCCAGGGAGTAACCCAGCCAGTTTGTTTGACTTCACAAGAAGGATACTGTTTGGCTAAGGAACAAATGAGTTTGTCATGGTTGGCATAATCATGTCCTCTGAAGTTAAATAAAAGGAGCCCTGGTGATGCAGTGGCTGAAGTGCTCAGCTGCCTACCAAAATTCAGTGATTCAAATCTACCAACTGCTTTGTGGGAGAAAGATGTAACAGTCTGCTTCCATAAATATTATAGACTTGGAAACCCTATAGGGCCATTCAACTCTGTTCTATGAGTCAGAATTGACTCAACTGCAAAAGTTAAACAAACAAGAAAGTAGAATAGTTGTGCTTCTGAAATTGAGGTATTGAGGAGAATTACTAATGTTTTTTAAGCACTGTGGTAAGCGTGTTATGATCTCATAAATGGAATCATAATTCACCCAGTTTCTTAAACATGTCAATATTATTCCAAGTATAATGTCTTGTAGTAATTCTTTCTTCTGTCTGGAAACTTTTCTCCTCCAGTGTTTCATGACTGGCTCTCTCATTTGTTTTATATTTCTGCTCAATTAAAACCTTCCCAGAGAGCTTCCTCTGACAATCATACCTAAAGTAACACATTGTCATTCTCTATCCTCTTATCTCAAAAGATTTTTCTTGATAGCACTTATCATAGGAAAAGATCAATAAACATTTTTTACTATAGGGATGAATTTAATCCCCATAAAGCATTCTGAAATGGTTATTGACATGGTCCTTATTTTCAGGATTTATAGGGAATTAAATAACTTACCTATTTGAACCAAGGTGTCTGATATAAGAGCACATGTTTCTAACCATCCCATATTGTGACTTTCTTTCATTGACTGGTTAAAGTCTATTGCCTTAATGTTAAAAGCAGACACATGGAAGAGCAGAGATGGATAGATAGTAAAATATTGCTGATAATGAAATGTCCAGACACATGAAAAATTACCAGGGATATGAGTATGAAAAATGATGAGTTCTTCCAAGCTATCAGCAAGCAATTGAAAATACCTTCTTTTTATGAGAGGGTCAAGATGGTTTTATTTTAAGATCTGTGCTTACTAGCAAAATTGATTGCAGTATGTGCAAGGGGAAATACTTCATTCTCCTTTATCTCTGACAGAAAGTGGAAAGAAGAAACACTAAAAACAGGAAAATGTGTGTGATATCTATAGAACAACAGACACATAACTCACTGAGCAACTGAGAAATTAAAACAGAGGTATGTTTTGGCACCCTTGAAAGCCTTTACTCACTTCCCTTAGTTTTTTTTTTTTTTTTTCCTCATTCATCATACAGGTTCTGGGTCTGGTGGCCACTCTTTGTCCTTGTGGCCTGACAGTCACAGAATACCACTGGCAAGCCTTTTCATGATAACAGCAGGAAATCATGTTGACACTCAAAGGAACCATAAAATTGACACAGAGCTAAGTCAATTGCCCCTGCAGTAGCCCTGGGCTTAATCTGAACCAGTAATGTTACTGTTGGTTGATGCCAACAAGTTGATTCCAATTTACGGTGACTCCATGCATCTCAGAGTAGAACTGTGCTCCATAGGGTTTTTAAGGCTATTACTTTTCTAAAGCAAATCACCAGGCCTGTTTTCTGAGACAGGCTAGGTAGGCTCATCAAACTAAACAACCAAACCCACTGCCCTTGAGTTGATTGTGGTTCATAGAGACCTCCATTTCGGTTTCCATGGCTGTAAATCTTTACATAATTAGATTGCTTCATCTTCCTTCCATGGAGCAGCTGGTAGGTTTGAACGACTGACCTTCTGGTTAGCAGCCAAATACCTTACTACTATACCACCAGAGCTCCTTGGGTAGGTTCATACTGTCAATCTTTTGCTAGTAGTTGAAGCAGTTAACTGTTTGCACCACCCAAGGACTACAAATCGATGATGTTAGGTACTTACTGGCCAACACAATTCTTTCTTTGGTGTAAGGGCTACGCTTGCGGAAATAAACCAGTTACATGGAGGCTTGAGATTCTTATGCTCTGTCCTTCAGGAGCAATCTGACTCACTGTTTCTTATTGCCAGGTTCAGATATCTTTCACAGGGAATTAACCTTTTGTAGCCTGTACTCTAAAATATATAAAGATTGTCTGTTAGGTTAATATTAAGCATCTTCCAATTTTTCCAGAAAGTCTTGTGAAAAGAAAGGAGATAAGTAGACAGGTAAAACTTAAAAATAAATTTATGCTTCAAAGCCTCCAGAGTAAACATCACTTTGTTTTGGGTGGATGGCATAATTTTTGGAGGGCTTCAGGTTTTTCTTTAAACATATTGCCACTTGATACCATGGACTAAGTTCTGCTTCAAAGTCCAACAGAAAGGAAACTTATATTTACTTCAACGGTTTGGGATCACCCTTTTTGGATATTCTAGTATAATTTCAAGGAGCCTTTGTAGTGTAATGGGTAGAAGATTTGGCAGCTAACCAGAAAGTCACCGGTTCAAATTTACCAGTTGCTCTGTGAGAGGAAGATGAGGCAATCTACTTCTGTGAAGATTTACAGACTTTGAAACCCAGTGGGGGTCTCTATGAGTTAGAATTCACTCAGTGGCAATGGGTTTGGTTTTTAAGGAGCTCTGGTAGCACAGTGCCTAAGGATTTGACTGCGAACAAGAAGTTTGGCATTTTAAATATGTTGGTTCTCTGTGGAAGTAAGATGGGGCAATCTACTTCCACAAAGATTTATACTTCAGAAACCCTATGCATGTTGCTGTGGCAATCAGTTTGGTTTTGAGTGTAACTTTTGTTGTTTTTGAGTGTAACTTCAAACAGGATATGGAAGACCATTGATTAAAGTAAGTACTGAAGTCTTACTGAAAGCTAGGTAAGAACATTGAAGGAAGATTTATTTGCTTCTCATGGGCAAACTTCTTTTTTTTTTTTTAATTTTTCTTCATAGAGAGAGGAAAATAAAAACAAAAACAAACAAAACAAAACAAAAAATAACTAAGAGTGTCCCATCACATTTTCACAAGTGTCCCATCACATTTTTACAAGTGTCCCATCACATTTTCACAGACATGGAACATAAGCCACGGAAACCCAATATATCATACCAGGAGTTCTAGAAGTATATATATATATATATATACACACACACACACACATATATATATATATACATGTTGTTGTTGTTGTTGTTATGTGCCGTCAAGTCGGCCCCGACTCATAGCGACCCCTCCTTGGGTTTCCGAGGCAGTATCACTACGGAAGTAGGAT
>NW_006921816.1:3365695-3375361 GCF_000298275.1 Orycteropus afer afer | reverse complement strand
AGGCAGCATGTCTGGCCTTGCAGTAATAGGCCTTGTGTTATTGATGGTGATTCTGCCTTCCTCTTGTGGGATTACAGAAGGTCAGAACATGTGGCCTCCTTGCCGTTTTTGCAGTGATACACAAATATTTAAATATATATTTCATTGGGATTTCCTGAAATCAAATAATACCTCAGTCTATATATATAATGGGAGTACCAAAATGCATAAACTCAGGGGCAATTGTTCTCATCTGACCCTCTGGAGGAATCTAGTGGAGAATAAGCTTTAGCCAATGGAGAAATGACTGGAAAATCAAAACAAAGAAATTTGTAGTGGCTATTGATTTTTTTTTAACTATAGAAAAAGACTGACATGAATGCTAAGATTAAGATATCAGATTAAACAATTAAAATACTATAATCTGCAATAAATATAAAACTGACAAAATTTAGCAGTAAATATGCTGTTTTCCTCTTTAACAAACCAAAGAATTAGAATAAAATTATATTTAACAGTACAAAGACAGAGTGAAGTATTTGTAAATCTATAGAAAATCTAAAATAATATAACTGAATAAAATTGTGATATCAACAAATGTAAATAGGCAAACTCACAAGTAAAATAAAGTGACTATCTAATTGGATTACAAAACGACAGTCTATGCTAAACAGAAGTAGAGGAAAATCATGCCAGCAAATGATAGCAAAAGAAAAGTTGGGTATTTTATCCTAATCTTGGACAAGATGGTGCTACAAAAGAAATGGAGAAAGATGTTAAAAAAGTTCTTTCATATCCAACTCTCCTACAAGCATCGTATCCAGATCATTTTGTCAGAGAATTCCAGCACATTACCAAAGAACAGGTAATAAATGTGGTATATAAACTTCCAGTGCATTAAAAAGAAAAATAATAGAAAGGAATAACATCAGAAACCACACATATATACAGGCATACATTTGTTTATGTTTGCAACAAAATATTTCTGAGCGTTATCTCCTCAAAAAACTGATAACATGAAGGAAGAGGATTGAGTAGTAGGAGAAGGACCTCGGAATTGGGAAAACTCCTCATTATATATAATGAAGAATCCTTTACTATCAACACAAAAATAACATGGAATAAAATAAAAGTGCTATATGTTAGTTGGAAGAAACACCTGGCAATTTACTTAAGAAAAATTAGCCATTGAAAATCCACTGGAACACAGCTCTACTCTGACACACGTGGGCTTGCCATGCGTCAGAATTGACTGGACAGCAACCGTGTTTTTGTTATTATTGTTGTTTGTCTGTTTTATTTTCGTATATGGTAAGAGAGGCACTCATTTTGTCAGGGGTCATCTTTACTAGATAAAAATTAAAGACATTCATTAAGTCTAAAGGAAGTCATGTTCTCGTTCAAACATTGAAGACCCACTGTAGCCTGGATTTAACTGGGAGGATCAGCGCCAGCAAGGTGATGAGGAAGAAGAGTTTATGGTTTGGGTGGGCCAATCCCTGAGAGGTGCCAAGCCTCCGACAAGTAGAGACAACCTCATTGATGGCAATGCATGAACCATGTGGATGAGTACAGCTAAGCAGTTTTGGCAAAACCCCTCACGAAGAAAGTCCCAAGTATTCAGCAAGACATTCAAAGTGCCATGGCAATGGACAAAGAAAATTTACCATGAAACTAATAAAAGATATATTTTAAGGATCTTCCCTGACACAGGAATGCCTAGGTGGTACAATGGTCAACATACTCTGTTGCTAACTGAAAGGGTGGAGGTTCAAGTCCGCCCAAGGGTCCTAGAAGTGTAGAATATGGCCTGCCCATATACTTATGAAAAGTCAGCTATTGAAATACCCATGAGACACAGTTCTACTCTGACACACATGAGGTTGCTGTGAGTCCGAGTTAACTAGACCACAATTCAGATTTTCCCTTACGCAGCCACCTGGATGGTTGGAGGTGTTGTTGGAAGTTTAGAGTGTTCTGGGAGTGAAGGCAGGGAAAGCTGGACTACTCTGAGAAATCACTCTTATGAAGTATTTCTGGCAAATTGCCTAAAGTGAATCCCAAAGGAAAGGGATCATAGTCCCAAGATTTCTGCAACATGTGATACATTTTTCTCATTCTAACTAAATATTGTATTTTGTACTCAATTATGAACCTAATATTTATGATTTTGTATTTTTTTAAATTAAAAAGTGTCTTCAAATTATATAAGATTTAGTTCCCACAAAATTCTAGATTTCTCCCTGCATATAAGCATATACGTTGCTTATGGCAACGAACTAGTTTAGGGGCTCCCCCTCCCTTTCACCAAGTGTAATGGAAACAGGAGCATCTCCTCATGCTCCAGGAGCACAGTGAACAGCCGATGCAGAGGGCGCAGTGATTTTCTGCCCCTTGGGCCACTAGAAGCAGCATGTGCGCTGACAGCACTGAGAGCAGCCATTAGCAGGAGCTATTGGAACACTCTTAGAGCTCTTGAATGAGCTGGGATTTCTGCTGCCTTGGCGAGCAGCTGAGAAAGCTTGAACCAATGGTCTGTTTTTATTGTTGTTGTTTGTTTTTAACATATCAGACTGGGCTTCCTGCTGATTTGAGTAGGCTGGAGCATTGAGTATGGGCACATTGGGATACCCAATTAAATAATAACATTGTGCTCTGACCTGATGGAAATTGGTTGTATTAGTTACATAAAATTCTGAAATTCTATTTCGCACTTTAAATAGAATCAAGGTGCCTCCATTGCTGCTTCTCAGCTTACCGTATATGGAAGGAAAAATGGGCTTAATGGAGTTTCCAAACATCCCAGAAACTACTTTTTCATACAAATTTCCTGGCTGCCCCCCCCCCGTTTTCATAGTGTTACATTTTCTTGTGTTACTCTAACCAGGAAAAGCAGTCACTTTTTTGTAATGATTATTCCAGTTCTTGTCTATCTTTCAGGCCTACAGATATAAAAAATGTGAACCAAATTACTCTCATTTCCCAGCTGTTATACAATAGCAGAAAGGCTCCTGAACATTTAATTATCTCAAGTGAAGGAAAATTAATTGAGAGAAAAGAAAAACATGTACAATTCAAAGTTCAATCACTGCTTTATGACAGAATGCCTCCAGTAGGAATATAATCATGGCAAGGCTTTTAATTATTGACTAGTTCATTATAAATAGGATATTTATTATTTCTACCTGCCCCATAGCTTCATTTTTCAAAGACAAAATAATCTAAAATAATAGAATGCTTGGGAAAGCCAAATATTTAATAGGTTATTTTAATTGATTCATCTGGAAGCTGAAAAAAAATGGAAAAAGTAGTTAGTTTTAGTATTTTTTTAAAAAATGGCTTTTGGAGAATTTGTGAGAAAAGATAATTTTCTCCACACCTCTTCTTTTTCACGCCATGGCTCTCACTGAATAGTTGGAGAACTGACAATTTCATTGAGCAGTGTATCTGAGAAAACAGACAATTCTCTCAAGCTTTGAGGTTAAAACCCAAGCTTTAACTTCTCAAGTTATGCCACCTGAAGCCAAAAACTCCTAATCCCGCCCTTCTTATCCCCACCTATCTGGAGAGAAACGAGTACTAGAAGTGGTTCATTGTGAAACAAGTGAAATGGGTTTCCTATTCCTCCCTTCCAAGGAGAACCTTGGAAGGCCTAGGGAGAAGCTGGAACCCAGATAACAGTATTTCATTCTGTTGTACGTAGGGTCGCTAGGAGTCAGAACTGACTTAACAGCATCTACTACCACAACATATATAACAATCACCTAATGTCCAGGATACATATAACCCAAAATCACTCACATGAGAAGAACGAGTGGGAAAAAAAAAAAAAAAGTCTCCTTTTCAAGGAAAAAGACAAATAATAGAAGTCAATCTGCTAGATATTAAAAAAAAAAAAAAAAAGACAAAATCTTGAGAACATGCAGAAAAAATTGGTACATTACAGAAAGGTAAGAAATGTCATGAATGTCAGAAAATATTGTAGCAATAAAAACAAACAAACAAAATCCCTGGTAACTCAGAATTCTATACATCAAGAAAAACATGTACTTTAAAATTTAATAATGAAGATAAAGGGAGACTAAAAAGTTGTTGCTAATAGACCTCTACTGCAATTACTGATAAATTTCATCAAGCTGAAAGAACTCCCAGAACAAAGTCTGGGTGTTGAAGAATTAATGAAGATTATTACAAATGGTAAATATAAAATTTACATTTTCCTCAATTTCTTTAAAATGACTGTGACAACAAAAATTACAAAAACTTTTGGTGCTTTCTATGTATGTAGATTATATAACAACTACAGCATAAAGGAGAACAAAACATACATGTATGACAAGGTTTCTACAGTTTATGTGAAGTGATAATAGCTTTATTCGAAGTAGATTTTGATAAGTTAAGGATTGATATATAATTCTAAGAAATTTTGATTTTTAATCAAAATGTAAGTAATTTTAACCACTCAAGAATAATGTAAAAAGGTACAGCTAAGAGTCAATAATAATTTAAAATAAAATTCTAAAAATATTCTAATAAAAAGAAAGCAGAAATGGAGAAATAGAAATCCACAACAGAGGATTAAATATAAAATAAATGATTAAGTAGTAGCTATGTATCCAAAGTTATTAATGTTGTTGTTGTTGTTGTTATGTGCCGTCGAGTTGGACCCAACTCATAGCGACTCTCCTTGGATTTCCGAGGTGGTACCACTATGGAAGTAGATTGCCCCATCTTCCTTCCGAAAAGTGGCTGGTGGGTTTGAACTGTCAGCCTTCTGGTTAGTAGTCAAGTGCCTTAGGCACTATGCTACCAGAGATGTACTGCACCAAATATATCATTAAAAGGCAAAATGGACGAAAGTAAAAAAAAAATATATATGCTCTTTACAAAAAGACTCATTTTAAATATAACAACAGATAGACTGAAGGTAAATTAGTGAAAAAATACAATGAAAACAGTAAGAATAGAAGGCTGGAAAAAGAATAGAAACAGTAAGAATACTAACTGTGTTAGTATGAGATAAAATAGATTTTAAGACACAGTATTGCCAAAGATAAAAGACATTTCATAATGATAATATCATTTGTAAGGAAGACATAAAAATCATAAATATTATCCATCTAATAACAGAGAACTCACTGCTGTCCAGTTGTTCAGAGGCGGTATCTCTATGGAAGTAAATTGCCCAATCTTCCTTCCAAGGAGTAGCTGGTGGGTTTGAACCCACCAGACTTCTGATTAGCAGTCAAATGCCTTGGACACTACACCACCAGAGCGCAATCTATTTCCCTAGTGATACCGCCTCAGAAACCCAAGGAGGGGTCATTGTGAGTCGGATCAAACTCTATGGCAGTGAGTTTAGTTTTTTTGGTTTAGTAACAGAGAATGTGAAGCAAATCTGAAAAAATGAAAGAGAAAGGAAAAATAGACAATTTCACAATCATTACAGGAGATTTTAAAGATTCTATCAATATCTATAGCGACTGGACCAAAAATCAGTAAAATCATAGAGATTCTGACCAACACTAGCAATAACTCAATTGATTTTATAGAATTTTACATAAATATCAGTTATGACACAGTGATTGCTAGCATGAAATATACTGCAGAATAAAAGTTATTCTTAAGGGTGCATGGCACATTCTCCAAAACACAGCATATACTGATTCTTAAAGTAAGCTTTGGCCTTAAAAATGACTGAAATCATAAAAGTCATGTTCTCCTTTATGAGGAGGAAGTGGGAAGAGAGCTATTGCTTTGTGGGATATTGCAGTCAATGTCATGAGACAAAGAGTATGTGAACTGCTATATAGAAAATGAATTTGCTCTGTAAACTTTCACCCAAATCACAATAAAGACTTAAAAAAAAAAAAAAAGTCATGTTCTCCTATCATAATAGATTTAAATCAGAAATAAATAATAATAAGAATCCATGAATCAAGAAGAAAATCACAAAGATAATTACGAAAACTGAATGATAAAAAAAATTGCATATCTAAATTTGTGCGATGGGCTAAAATAAGGCTTAGGAATAAATAAATAGCTTTAAATGCTTATATTAGAAAGGAAAAGAAATGTCTACATTCGGTAACTTTAAGTAAAAGATCAAGAAAAAAGAAAATCGAAGTCAATCCAAACTTAGTGAAAGAGAAGAAATAATAAAAATAACAGCAGGAATAAATTAAATAGAAAATACACAAAAAGAAAGCTACTAATGTCATAAACTTATTTTTTAAAGGATAATAAAAATAGATAAAGCCCTAGCCAAACTGAGAAAAATAAGTTTTAAGAAGGGAGGACTGCATATAAGGTGAACATTTATACTAATATCATTCTAAGGTAGGTACACTCCTTAGAACAATCAACAAGGAGAGAAGAGAGCAGAATCAACCAGGGGAGATCAGAAGGGCAGTATTTGCACAAGGAGATAGCTCAGAGGGAAGGAATGCATAGCAAAGGACACAGGGAAAACATAACTGCAGGGAGGAAGTGGGAAGAAAGCTGCTTCATTATAGGGACTGTAGTCTATGTCATGAAACAAAATGTGTATCAACTATTGTATGGAAAATTAATTTGCTCTGTAAACTTTTGCCCAAATCACAATAAAAAATAATTAATAACAAAAGGAGCACAAATCACCTGTATGAGGAGTGAAAGATGATTTATTACTGGAGATCAGTACACATTAAAAAATTATTATAGATTATAACAAACAAAATTTTTGACCACTTAGATGAAATAGACAAATTGTTTTTTAAAAATATCAAAACTGATCAAATATAAAGGATCAAATATAAATAGGTCTGTATCTATCAAAGAAATTAAATATTGCATAAAGATCTTTCCAGAAGAATGCTATAGATCAGATAGTTTCACTCATGAAATCTATCAAATGGTGAAGGAAGAGATAACATCACACTTGCAAATTGTTTTAGCAAATAGGACAGAAAGAACCACCTCTCAATTCATTTAATAAAGCAGCATCAATGTGATATCAAAACCCAACACATGTCACAAAAAATGAAAATTATCAGTAAATGTGCCTCAGAAATAATGACTTAAAAATTCTTAACAAAAATTCACAAGCCGAGTCTGAAAATATGTAAAATGATCAATATATACGTATTAACAATTCAAACAATATAGTTAGCCATATTAAAAGAATTAAGGAGAGACTATTTATAGAGTTGGTAAGCAATGTTTCTACAAATATATTTGTATGTGCTATAAGAATGTCCAGGTATATAGTAGAGCTGACCAGGGACAAGTTTGTGGTGACTTCTTGGCCACAGACAGCTACCTTGAGGGAGTGAGTAGTTGGACCTGTAGGCTTGGGACCATGGTCACAGGGGACATCAAGCTAAATTGGCATCATATACTACACAAAAACATTGTTCCACATCCTACTTTGGTGAGTAGCCACTGAGATCTTAAAAGTTTGCAAGAAGCCATCTAGATGCAATGCTGGGTCTTTCCTAGTCCAAAGTAAAGAAGAATGAAGAAAACCAAAGACCCATGGAAACCATTAGTTCAAGGAACTGATAGACCATGTGACCCTCAGCCTATATGACCATGAAATCAGAAGAATTAGATGGTGCCCAGCTACACTGTCAACCACTTGGAAGGGGATCTATGTAGGAGATCCTGGATAGAGTGAGAGAACAATGTGCAACAAAACTCAAAATAATAAAAAAAGACTAGGTTTGTGGGTCTGACAGAGACTGCTGAGACTATGACCCTAGCTTCCCTTCAGGTCTGGAATTGAACTCACTCCAGTGGCTTCCAGCCAAATAATAGACAGACATATGGGCTGAACATTTATATCAGGTAGATACTCTCCTTGGAGCAATCAATTATGGGAAACAAGAAGAGCTGTATACCTACAGGGAGATGGCTTGGGGGCTGAGAGTGCATGGGAGAGAAGGACACAGGGAAGAGGTAATTATTGGGAGTAAATGGGAAGAGAGCTGTTACATTTTGGGGAATTGCAGTCAATGTCATGAAACAATATTTTATATGAATTGCCATATAAAAATTGAATTTGCTATATAAACTTTCACTTCCATCACAATAAAAATATTAAAAAAAGAGATGTATACAGTAAGTCATAAAAAACCAAAATATGGCAAAGATTCAAAACATGATCCAAGTACTTGAAAAGATAGCATACACTGGAGTTGTTTGGCCTTTACTCTGGTGGTATAGTGCCTGAGGCATTTGACTGCTAACCAGAAGGCTGTTGGTTCAAACCCACCAGCCACTCCTCGAAGGAAGATTGGTCAATCTACTTCTGTAGAAACACCACCTAGGAAATCCAAGGGAGGGTCATTATGAATCGAAAACAATTTGAAGGCAGTGGGTCTTCTCCATTCCTTGGGTAGACATGCATTCTTCCAGGGACCAACATGCCACACAAGGTTTTGAGTGCAAACTTTTCCAGGCTAGTGCCTTCTTCCATGTGTCCTCCTCCCCTCCCTTAATCAAACACTGTTCATTGAGCTGTTATGTGAATGGACTGCAATAAGTAAATACAATAGATTTTCAATGTTTTGAGAAGTTTAAAATCTTACAAAAAGAATTTTTGTCTGAAAAGGAAAAAAGATTCAAACTTTGACCACAATGCACAGCTAGAAATACATTTTACATTGAAATACACTACAGATACACACACATACACACACATACCACTAAACAATCAAAAGAAGTTTCAGGAGGATTGTCGGGAAGATGGCAGACTAGGTAGAAGGACTGCACAGACCCTCTTCAACAAAGAAAAGGGAAACAAATTGACACAGACACAGAAGTTAATCTTGGACCCCTGAGTCTTGAAAGGAAGGATACAGAAGTAGACTAAATCCCAACTAGCAGAAGAATTTGTGTGAAAATACCAAAAAAGGAGATATACGGAGCTGCGGTCTGGCAGGCAAACGACTTGGACATTCCCGAGTGGTGAAACCCCAAGGACACTCAAGGCCTGCAAGACTGAAAAGGTATGACATTCTTCTTGTTACTGCACCCTACATCTGCTTGGTGAATGGAGGTGTGGTCATCCCCACTCCCACCTAACTTCTGGGCCCACAGGAACTCCATCACAGCCTGTGTGCTCAGACAGAGCCTGGGTGCCCTAAGCAGTCCTCCACTGATTTTTTTTTTTCTTTTTCTTTCCTTTTAATTTTTTTTTTCCCTTCTTTTTCATTCTCTTTTTCCCGGTGATTAGTTTGCTTTTATTTGTCCATTTCAAACCAACTAATGTTATTAATATTTTTGTCCTTTTTATTATTATTCTTAATCTTCCCCTACCAGGTCCTAGTTTTCATTTCACTGTGCCTGGTTGAAATTCTGCCCCCCCCCAATTTAAGGGTTTTTTTTTATTTGTTTGTTTGTTTTTTGTTTGCTTTTTTTTCTTTTCCCCCCTTTTTTTTTTTCTTGTGACTAACCCCATTCCTTGTTTTTCTTTTTGAAATCTTCCTATTTTTTTTCTTCATTTATTATTCTCCTTCCTTATTTTTTTGCTTTTTTTTTTTTCTCCTTAATGCCCTATCCCCAGATATTGCAGATTTGCTTGTTTTTTCTTCTTTTTTTTTCCTGTTTCACTTTTTTTGGTTATTGTTCATGTGTGATTACATGATGTGTTTTTTGTTCATGGGCTTTTAGTTTTTTGATAGTTATTCAATTGTAATTTGTGTC
>NW_006921816.1:3359760-3361361 GCF_000298275.1 Orycteropus afer afer | reverse complement strand
TAATGGCTTCTCATGAGAGACCTGGTTTGGAATGACTTACAGTTCAGGCAACACACCTGGGCACTGATGGCTCATGTCTACCTGTGTGTACAGCATCTTCCTTCCCTTCCACTATGAAAGACAGGCACACCACCCACAACAGTGAGGCTAAGAAGCTTGCCCCAGGCCTTGCACAGTAAAGCAACTCTAGAATTTTAGTCTGTCTGAAGATGATAAGGCATTACATCTACTACTGACACCTGTCAACTAGCCTTCTAGACTCCAGTTCACCGTGTGATTTACCATTATATACATTAAAAAAAAAAAGCATTAAAAAATTTTTCAAAATCTGGACTTCAGTGTTATGGAACTTAGAAAATGAAAACAACTCAGTAATGCTGTAGGTCAACAAAACCCTCTCTGCTTATGAAAATGTCTACTACATTCACATTGAACTACTACTACTGCTCTTACCCATTCAGAAAATCAAGCCCCCCCCCCGAAAAAAAAAAATTCCAGCCTCTCCCTGTGGGGAATGGAGCAGCCCTTCTTAACCTTTTTTCAAAATTCTGTTTCCCTTTTGACAAACAAAAAAATCTCCTGCCCTTCTTTTTACATTATCTGAAATTTCAAAATAAAAAAATACGGCTAAAAAAAAAAAAGAATTAAGGAAAAAAAACAAATGAGCATTTTAATAAAAGAAGAAGGATTTGACACATTCCACATCCATTTATCATTTAAAAAAAAAAAAAAAATTAGAAATCTAGGAATAGGAGGGAACTTCCTAAGTATCATGGTCTAGTGCTCCTAGCCATTGAAATAAGAAAAGAAAAGAAAAAAAAAAAATTATAAGGATAATAAAGGAAGAAGTTAAAGTGAATATATTTATATACGACAACATTGTTTATACAGAATACACAAAGCATCTACAAAAGAACTACAACATCTAATACGTAAATTTGGCAAGGTTGCAAGAAAATATTTTTATGGTTAGGTGCTGTCCAGTTGGCTCCAACACATAGCAACCTTGTATACAGAACAAAACACTGCCTGGTCTCGTGTCATCCTAATAGTCCTTGCTCTGCTTGAGACACTAGTTGGATCTATTGCATCAATCCATCTCACTGAGGGCCTTCCCCTTTTTCACTGACCCTCAAGCATGATATCCTCCTCCAGAGATTGCTCTCTTCTGACAACATGACCAAAGTAGACTAGATGAAGTCTGGCCATTTTCACTTTCAAGGAGCTTTCCAGCTGCACTTCTTCCAGGAAATGTCTTCCTTCTGGCAGTCCATGGTATTTCCAGTACTCTTCGGCAACATCACAATTCAAAGGCATGAACTCTTCTTCATCTTCTTTATTCATTGTCCCGCTTTCAAATGCATATGATTGTTGTTGTTGCTGTTATGTGCTGTTGAGTCATCTCCTACTCATAGCAACCTTCTGCACAAAAAACAAAACACTGCCCAGTCTTGTGGCATCCTCATAATCCCCACTATATCTAAGCCTATTACTGCAGCCACCCTATCAATCCATCTTGTTGAGGGTCTTCTCCTCTTTCGTTGACCCTCTACTTTACCAAGCATGATATCCTTCTCCAGAGAATGGTCCCTTCTGACAAC
>NW_006921816.1:3352425-3359380 GCF_000298275.1 Orycteropus afer afer | reverse complement strand
TTTAAAATTTTATTTTATTTTATTTTTTAAGAGTTTGTTTTATATTCAAAATTATGTGTACATTATTTTCACTCCCCATTTACCATTCCAAGCCCTAACCCAGTCTTTTCCCCTCCCTGCCCAGTAACCCTTCCTCCATGCCCCTCATAGTCATGCACTCCTGTTTGTCCTACATTTCCTCCATTTGAATGTTGCCCTTCTGGTGCCCTGTGGTCGATTGCTCTAAGGGATGCATTTCCATTGAGTATGTGGGTGTGTCACCCTGGGTTGAGTGGACTATGTACAACTTGTTTACTATTGTGTTGAGATCAAGCCCCTGGGAGTAAGCTTTATTCTAGGCCCAGAATGTGTCCCAGGAACATAGTATTGGGGGTCTCAACAGACTCCATCCAACTAGTAATTATGGTCATTATTGAGTTTTTGGGTTTTGCTCCAAGTTTTTCCTCCTACTCTATCCAGGATCTCTAGATTTGATCCTTTCCTGAATGATTGGCATTGGTAGCTGGGCACCATCTAGTTCTTCTGGTCTCAAGGGCCATCATGTCCTAGGGCTGTTTGCTTTAAATGCCCTTGGTTTTTTTGCACTCTTCTTCACTTTCGACGATAGGAGATATTCGGTGCATCTTAGATGGCTGCTTGAAAGCTTTTAAGACCCAGTCACTACTAACCAATGTAGGATGAGAAACGAGGCTTTTATGTATTTTGTTGTGCCAATTGAATCTAGTGTCCCCAGTACTATGGTCCTGAGATGGTAGATCCATTGAATCTCTCTTCCACAGTGTCTGGGTGTCCGTGAAGGATTACTCTATGTCTGTCTTCTGCTGGTTCTGTAAGGATCGTGGGTATTTTGTATCACTGGTATCTGTGCACATGGGCATTGATTTTAGAAATAAGTAATATGTCTTTGACAAATTCAATCTTTTCTCCATCTATTTTGATGCTGTTTATTGGCCCATTTGTTAGGATTTTGTTTTCTTTATATTGAGATGCAATGCATATTGCAGTCTGAGGTCTTTAATCTTCTTCATTAAGTGCTCCAAGTCGTCCTCACTTTCACGAAGCAGAGTTGTGTCATGTGCGTATCGCAGTTTGTTAATGAGCCTTCTTCCAATCCTGATTCACACTCTTCTTCATATAGTCCAGCTTCTTGTATTATTTGCTCAGCATACAGATTGAATAAGTATGGTGAAAAGATACAACCCTGATGCATTCCCTTCCTGATTTTAAACCATGCACTGTCCCCTGTTTGGTTTGAACAACAGCCTCTTGGTCTATCTATAGGTTCCTCATGAATACAATTAAGTGTTCCGGAATTCCCGTTCTTCTTAATGTTATCCATAATGTTATCTGTTATACCCACACTATTGAATGTCTTTGTATATTCAATAAAAAACAAGTAAATATCTTTCTGGTATCCTTTGCTTTCATCCAAGATTCTTTTGACATAAGCTGTGGTACCTCTCCCTTCACATCCTCTTCTGAATGCAGCTTGCTTTTCTGGAAGTCCTCTGTCAATATACAGCTGTAATCATTTTTGAGTTACCTTCAGTAAGATTTTACTTACGTATGATATCAGTGATATTGTTCAATAATTTCCACATTCTGTGGAATCACCTTTCTCTGGAATAGGTACAAATATGGATTTCTTCCAGTCAGTTGGCCAGGTAACTGTCTTCCAAATCTCTTGGCATAGCCAAATGAGTGCCTCCAGCACAGCATCCATTTGTTGAAACACCTCAATGGGAATTCCATAAATTCCCAGATCCTTGTTTTTCACCAATTCTTTCAGTGCAGGTTTGACTTCTTTGTTCAATACCATTGGTCATATGGCCCCTCCTGAAATGGATGATCATCTACCAATTCTTTTTGGTATAGTGACTCTATATATTTCATCCATCTTATTTTGATATTTTCTGCATCATTTAACATACTGACCATGACATCTTTCAATATTGCAACTCAAGGCTTAAATTTTTTCCTCAGTTTTTTCAGCTTGAGAAATGCCAAGCGTGTTCTTCCCTTTTGGTTTTCTAACTCCAGGTCTTTGCACATTTCATTATTATAATTGACTTTATCTTCTTGAGCTTCTTTTTGAAATCTTTTGTTCAACTTTTATCTTGTCAGCTTTTCCATTTGCTTTAGCTACCCCATTCAAGGGCAAGTTTCAAAGACTCTTCTGACACTCACGTTGGTCTTTTCTTCCTTTCCTGTCTTTTTAATGACCTTTTGCTTTCTTCATGGATGATGTTGTTGATGTCATCCTACAATTCCTCTGTTTTTTAGTCATTGGTGTTCAATCCATCAAATCTATTATTTAGATGGTCTCTAAATTCAGGAGGGATATAATCAAGATCATATTTTGGCTCTCGTGGACTTGTTTTAATTGTCTTGAACTTCAAGTTGAACTTGCATATGAGCAGTTGATGATCTGTTCCACAGTCAGCTCCTGGGCTGTTTTGGCTGAAGATAATGAACTTTTTCATCCCCTCTTGCCACAGATGTAATCAATGTAATTCTTGTGTACTCCATCTGGTGAAGTCCACATGTATAGCTGTCATTTGTGTTGTTGAAAAAAGGTATTTGTAATGAGTAAGTCATTGGTCTTGCAAAATTCTATCATGTGATCTCCAGTGTCATTTTTATCACCAAGACCATATTTTCCAACTACCAGTAATTCTACTTTGTTTCTAACTTTTGCATTCCAATCACAAGTGAAAATTAACACATCTTGATTGCATATTTGGTCAATTTCAGACTGCAGACGTTAGTAAATATCTTCAATTTCCTCATCTTTGGCTTTTGTGGTTGGTGCATAAATTTGAATAATAGTAGTATTAATTGGTTTTCATTGTAGGAGTATGCATATTACCCTATCACTGACAGCATTGTACTTCAGGATAGATCTTGATACATTCTTTGTGATGATGGATCCCACACCATTCTTCAATTTGTCATTCCTGGCATAGTAGATCATATGATCATCTGATTCAAAATGTTCAAAACCAGTTCATTTTAGCCCACTAATGCCTAGGATGTTGATCTTTATGTGTTCCATTTCATTTTTAAAAACTTCCCATTTTCCTGGATACATACTTCATATATGCCATGTTCTGATCATTAATGGATGTTTTGCAGCTGTTTCTTCTCATCTTGGGATGTGTCACATCAGCAAATGGGGGTCCCAAAAGCTTTACTCTATCCACATCATTAAGGTAGGTTCTACTCTGAGAAGACAGCTCTTCTTCAGTCATATTTTGAAGGCCTTCCAACCTGAGGGGCTTGTCTTCTGTCACTCTATTGCACAAGCCTTCAGAGCTATTCATAAACTTTTCCAGTAATGTATCAGACAGTGTTTCATTATTATTCATAAGGTTTTCAGTGGCCAATTCTTTGAGAAGTGGATGGCCTCTCTTTCTTCCGAGACTTTCTTAGTCTGGAAGCTTCGCTGAAACCTGTCCATCATGGGTAAGCCTTCTGGCATTTGAAACACTAATAGCACTGCCTCCAGCCTCATAGCAACACTCAAGCCACCACAGTACAGCAAACTGACAGACAAGTTAGTTTCTCTTAGCTGTTCTGAACTGCTCTGCTCATTTACTGGTATTCTCTGCCCTGCTTGCTTACGTGGCCTGCCCCCAGGGCCCAAAGAGCCTCCTTCCACTGGTTCCAGGCTGACTTACTGTGTTCTGCCCCAGGGTGGCTTCATGCACAAAAACACTCAGCTTCTGGTGGCCCTGGTATTGCTTACTGCAGCTTACATGCATATGAAGTGATTGAAAATATCATGGCTTGGATTAGGCACACCTTAGTCTTCAAAGTCACATATTTGCTCTTCAACACTTTAAAGAGATCTTTTGCAGATTTGATCAGTGTAATATGATGTCTGATTTCCTGACTGCTGATTTCATGGGTGCTGATTGTGGATCAAAATAAAATGAAATCTCTGATGATTTCAATCTTTTCTACACCTACCACATTGCTTACTGGTCCAGTTGTGAGGATTTTTTTTTTTTTTTTTTATGTTGAAGTATAATCCATAATAAAGACTGTAGTCTTTGATCTTCAAGAGTAAGTGCTTCAAATTATCTTCATTTTCAGCAAGCTAGGTTGTGTCATTTGAATATCACATGTCGTTAATGTATCTTCTTCCAATCCTGGTGCTGAATTCTTCATCTAGTTCATCCTCCTGGATTATTTGCTCAGCATACAGATTGAATAAGTATGGTAAAAGATGCAATGTAGGTGCACACCTTTCCTGATTTTAAACCATGGAATATCCTCTTGTTCTGTTCCAATGACAGCCTCTTGGTCTATGTGCAGGTTCCTCATGAGCACAATTAAGTGTTCTGCAATTCTTGTTGTTTACAATATTATCCATATTTTGTTATGATCTCCACAGTCGAATTATTTTTCTTAGTCAACAAAACACAGATAAACATCTGGTATTCTTTATTTCTGACAAATCTATCTGACATCAACAATGATAGTACTCATCCCATGTTCTCTTCCCAATCCAGCTTCCATTTCTGGCAGTTCTCTGTCAATATACTGCTATAAGTGTTTTTGAATTATCTTCAGCCAAATTTTACTTGTGTGTTATATCAATGAAATTGTTTGATAATTTCCACATTCTTTCGGATCAGCTTTCTTTGGAATGGACACAAATATCTATTTCTCCCAGTCAGTTGGCCAAGTAGCTGTCTCCTAAATTTATTGGCATAAATGAGCAAGTGCCTCCAGTGTTGCATCCATTTGTTGAAACATCTTAGTGGGTATTCCATCAATTCTTGGAGCTTTGTTTTTCACCAATTCCTTCAGTGCAGTTTGTCTTCCTTCAGTGCCATTGGTTCTTGATCATATGCTACCTCCTGAAATAGCTGAACATCAACCAATTTGTTTTAGTACAATGACTCTATGTGTTCTTTCATCTTCTTTTGATGCTTCCTGCTTTGTTCAATATTTTTCCCATAGAATCCTTCAGTATTGCAAATTGAGGCCTGATTTTTTCTTTAATTCTTTCAGCTTGAGAAATGATTTCTTCCATTTTGGTTTTCTAACTCCAGATCTTTGCCTATTTCATTAATATTCTCCTTTGTCTTCTTGAGCTGCCCTTTGAAATCTTCAGTTCAGTTCTTTTAGTTCATTCCTTTTTTCCATTCACTTTAGCTACTCTCCATTCAAGAGTATGTTTCAGAGTCTCTTCTGATTTGGTCTTTTCTTCCTTTTCTCTTTTTAATGATGTTTTTGCTTTATAATGTATAATGTTCTTGATTTCTTCCCACAACTTGTGTAGTCTTCAGTCATTGGTGTTCAGTATATAAAATCTATTCTTCATATGGTCTCTAAATTCATGTGAGATATAATCAATGTCATATTTTGGCTTTCATGGCCTTGTTTTAATTTTGTTCAATATCAACTTGCACTTCCATATGAGCAGATTATGGTCTATTCCACAGTCAGCTCCTGGCCTTGTTTTGAGTGATTATATTGAACTTCTGCATCACCTCTTTCCAGAGATGTAGTCCATTTGATTTCTGTGTATTCCATCTGGGAAGGTCCAGGTGCATAGCCATCAATTATGTTGTTGAAGAAAAGGTATTTGTAATGAATAAGTCATTGGTATTATAAAATGCTATCACACAATCTCCAAGATCATACTTTCACACTACCAATGATTCTTCTTTATTTCCAACTTTCACATTCCAATAACTAGTAATAATCAATACATCTTCATTGCATGTTTGGTAAACTGCAGACTGTAGAAGTTGGTAAAAATCTTCAATTTATTCAACTTTAACTTCATTGGCTGGTGTTTAAATTTGAATAAGAGTTCTATTAACTGTCCTTCCTTGTAGACACGTGGTTATTATCCTATTACTGACAGCATTGTAGTTCAGGATAGACCTTGACATGTTCTTATTGATGATGACTGCCATACTGTTCCTCTTCAATTTTCATTCCTGGCACAGTAGATTGACTGATTTAAAATGGCCAATACCAGTCCATTTCAGCTAACTAATGAGTAGGATATCAATATTTATCCATTTCATTTATTTTTTGACAACTTCCAATTGTCCTAGATTAATACTTCTTACATTCCATGTTCTGGTTATTAATGAATTTTTGAAGTGTTTCTTCCAATTTTGAGTCATGCTCCATCAGCAAATGAAGGTCCTGAAAGCTTTACTCCATTGACTTTATTGACTTTACTTTGAGGAGGCAGCTCTTCCCCAGTTGCATTTTGACTGCACTCCAACCTGAGAGGCTCAAACTCTGGCACTGTACCTGACGATATTTCACTGCTATTCCTAAGGTTTTCAGTGGTAAGTCTTTTTTTTTTTTTTTCAGAAATGGATGGCCATGGCCTTCTTCCAAGTCTGTCTTAGTCTGGAAGCTCCACTGAAACCTATTTACTATGGGTGACCCATCTGGTATTTGAAACACCAGTGACATAGTGTACAGCCTCACAGGAACACAACAAACTGTAAGTCATCCATGTATGACAAACTGACAGACGAGTGGTGAGGTAGAGCAGGATAATAGGCAAAAATATTTTAAATATAACATTTAGAAAATTAGAATGTTAAAAGTTCTTGGTACAATATATCAAATAATCAAGAAAGTCACAAGTATATGCAATCTATAAAACAGCAAAATATCATTGAAAGAAATTTAAAAATCCAAAATGAAATATCTTGGTTATTAAAAGACTACAGTCATTTTTAAACATAAGAACCAAGATATTTCAATGGAGCAAGAAAAATAAGTCTTTTAAGCAAATGGTGCTAACACAACTGGAGAGCTTTAAGGAAAAATGACACTAATTTTTCTACTTCACATTATGTACAGTAATTATTAAAAATACATATTAGACCTAAATCTCATCACTCATCTGTCAGTTTGTCACACTTTGATGGCTTTAATGTTGTTATAGTGATAGAATCCGTCTCACTGC
>NW_006921816.1:3343327-3346080 GCF_000298275.1 Orycteropus afer afer | reverse complement strand
TCCCGAAGACCTGGTCCCTCTCGGTAGGGTAACAAGGGAACGTGTTCAGTGCAGATCAGTGAGTAAGCACAAGCCCGCCTTGTTTCAGTGCCTATGCTAAAAATGAAATTAAAAAAAAAAAAAATACAATCCTAGGCATTCGTGAGCTGAAATAGACTGTATTGCCCACTTTGAATCAGACAATCCTATGGTTTAAAATGTCATGAATGATGAATTGAAGAGAAATGATGTTGCATTCATCATTTAAAAGAATATTTCAAGATCTATCCTGAAGTACAATGCTGTTGGTGGTAGGATACTTTGGTTATGTTGTCAGAAGGGACTATTCCCTGGAGAAGGATAACATGCTTGGTAAAGTGGCGAGTCAACAAAAAAGGAGAAGGGCTTCAATGAGATGGGTTGACACAATGCCTGCAATGATGGGCTCAGGTATAGCAAAGATTGTGTGGCTGGCAGAGCACTGGGCAGTGTTTTATTCTGTTGTACATAGGGTTGCTAGGAGTTGGAGCTGACCTGATGGCACCTAACAAACTACAATGACATAAGGAAGACCAGTTAATATGACTTCTATTCAAATTTATGCACCAAATGCTAACTCCAAAATGAGAAAATTCAAGATATTTTTAAAGTTCTTCAGTCTGAAACTGATCAAACACGAAATTAAGATGCATTAATAATTACTGGTGATTGGAATGCAAAAGTTGAAAATAAAGAAGGATCAGTAGTTGGAAAATACGGACTTGGTGATAGAAATGGCACCAGAAAAAGCATGATAAAATTTTGGAAGACCAACAACTTATTTATTGCAAATACCTTTTTCAATAACACAAACAGCAACTATACATGGACCCTGCTAGATAGATTATATGGTGTTTTGTTCTCTAGTGCTGTTATAACATGAATACAGGTGGATGGCTTGAGAAAACAGGGGTTTATTCTCTTACAGTTTAGGAGGCTAGAAGTCCCAGTTCAAAGTCCCAGCTCTGGGGACTGGGTGAAAGAAGGCCCCTCAACTTCAGATCCCTTGGGCTTCAGATCTGCTTCTTGCTTCTGGACCACTAGAGCTGGAGATGTCTCTTAACTCAAGCAGATGCTGGCTGCTGAGGGTGACAAACCCAAGGTCAACAAGTGAAATGTGTCAGTGCCAAGATTATCAACCAACATGGCAGACTACTAATTCAAGTGCAGAACAAGTCACAAGATTGGGAGGCCACTAAGATGAAGATTCATCCAGATGAAGGATGCAGATGTAGCAAAAAGCTCAAGACCTTTCTCAAAGTTTCTTCTTATATACTAGGAGCAGACCACATCCCTCAGACAGCTACTCAGTTGCTTACTGCAGATTGCACCATGGAGTTGATTACCAGTTTCATCATGGGGAATAACTATATCCAGCTGCCCAACCAAGTTGACACCATAACTACCATACAAAGGAATAAAATGGACTACATCTTAGGAACAAGACAACAGAGAAGATCAATATCAACAGTGAGAACAAGCCCAGAGTTCAAATTGAAGAACAAGCCATCAATTGCTCCTATGTAAGACTAAATTGAAGCTGAAGAAAATTTAAAAAGTCCATGAAAGCCAAAGTATGACTTTGAGTATATCCTACCTTGATTTAGAGACCATCTCAAGAAGTGATTTTACACATTAAACACTAATGACCAAAGAAGACCAGATAAGTTGTGGAATGACATCAATGACATCACACATGAAGAAAGAAAAAGGTTGTTAAGAAGGCAAGAAAGAAAGGAAAGATCAAATAGATGTTAGAAGTCTCTGAAACTTGCTCTTGAATGGAGATTAGCTAAAGCAAATGGAGGAAATGATGAAGTAAAAGAGTTGAAGAGAATATTTCAATGGGCTCCACAAAATGACAAAATGACAAAATGCAGTATTACAATGAAATAAGCAAAGACCTGGAATTAGGAAACCAAAAGAGAAGAATGTGTTTGGCATTTCTCAAGCTGGAAGAACTGAAGAAAAAATTCAAGCCACATGTAACAATAATGAAAGATGCTTTGGGAAAAATATTGAATGATTCAGGAGGCATAAAAAAATAAATAAAATAATACATTATGACCAAGTAAGATCCATACCAACTATGCAAGGATGATTCAACATTAGCAAAAACAACCAACATAATTCACAGCATAAGTAAAATGAAGGAAAAGAACCACATGATCATATCACCTGATGAAGAAAAAGCATTACAAAATCCAACACCCATTCTTTATAAAAATGCTGAGCAAAATAAGAATAGAAGGGAAATGCCTCAATAAAAGTAAGAGCATATACACAAAACCAATGAACAATATTATTCTCTAGGGAAAGAGACTGAAAACTTTTCCTTGTGAATGAGAACCAGGCAAGGATGCCCCTTATCACAATTCTTATTCAATATTATGTTGAAGTTCTAGCCAAAGCAATAAGGCAAGAAAAGGAAATAAAAGCCATCCAAATTGGAAGAAGTAAAACTGTCTCCATTGTCAAATGATATATTCCTATGTACAAAAATTTCAGAGACTCAACAAGAAAACTACTGGAACTAATAGGAAACAATCTTATCCAAAGCAATCTACAGATAAAATGCAGTACTGATCTAGATTTCATCATCATTTTTCTTTAAAGAAAAAGTAATCAGGAGCAGCCGGCAAGATGACTGACGAGACAGAAAGACTGCACAGACCCTTTTCAACAAAGAAAAGGGAAACCAATTAACAGAGACACAGAAGATAATCCTGGACCCC
>NW_006921816.1:3341267-3341706 GCF_000298275.1 Orycteropus afer afer | reverse complement strand
AACTTCTAAATGGTGAAGAAGTTAAGAGATTTGCAAGATATTATGGAATGTTACATTATGCTGAGTGAAATAAGTCAATCACAAAAGTACAAATATTGTATTAGTCCGTTATTGTAAAAGTTAAGGAAAGGTTTATCTATAGAAGGAAGTTTTCTTTGTTGGTGACCAGGGGTGGGAGGGGAGAGGAGGGAAGGCTGTTAGATAGATAGAGATAAGTATTGATTTGGGTGAAGAGAAGGGCAATGTACCAAATATGAGTGACCAATATAACACCATTGAGGATGAGAATGACATAGAGAGGTACATGGGAGGTAGAGACAACAAATATGAACCCTTTTGCACGTACAGTACTGCATTGTCAGTGAAGGCAAACATGGGTATATGGGTGGATAGATGGGTGGAGAGGCTAAACGATTAGGTATGTCTATGAAATGGGGAG
>NW_006921816.1:3334352-3338267 GCF_000298275.1 Orycteropus afer afer | reverse complement strand
CACAACAGAATGAAACATTACTTAGTTCTGCATCAAACTTAGTGATTGTTGATGAACTTGAGTTCATTTTTGCAACTGTTGTTGTGTAGTGTTATCCAAACTATGGGGCTCATATTCCTACAGTATATCAGACAATAGTCTATTTTGAGCTGTAAGGTTTTCACTGACTAATTTTTAGAAGTAGATCTTTAGGCCTTTCTTCCTAGTCTGTCATTGTCTGGAAGCTCCATTAAAATCTGTCCACTTAGAGTGATCCTGCTGGTATTTGAAATATCAATGAAATAGCTTCCAGCATCATAAGACTATCCAAGTCACCAAAGAACAACAAACAGATAACAATAAAAAATACTTATTAAACACTAAATATATCAACCACTATAAATCACTTTAAAAATATCACCACACCAATCTCATACAACTCCAAAATTGAATGTCTCCATTTTGCAGGTGAACAAATTGAGGCACAGAAATTTTAAATAACTTGTTCATCATTACAATATTAATTAATAGAGACAGAAAGCTAGAATCCCTGTCTGTCTTACTTTAAAATCCACATGAACACCCATGTTGATAAAACATTGAATATTAAACAACATAGATAATTTCCACTTGACTTGTGTTTATAAATGCAAAGGTTTCTTGGTAAGAAATTTAAAAGCTCAGAAGTGGAAATTATAATATGAAAAGAGGGGTTAGAATTTGCTATGATTCCAGTCAAAATTTCCATCTTCCCAGACATATTCCTCTGAACTCAGAAGCAAGTGTGTTTATAATTATTGTTATTATTCCTTTTATCTCTGTCCTTGTAATCAGTATAAAACAGTGTAAGACTTCTCTTGGAAGCACCACTATTTTTTAAAGAGCAGATCTGTCCTGCCTATCAATTCAAAACCTCATAATTATAATTAAAGAAAAAAGATCATTCATCATCTCAATTTTTAAAAAAAGAAAGAAAAAAGACGTTGAAGATAAGTTATTTATTTTATCATTATTATTATTTTTAATGCTTGACAAGATTGTGTGCTTCCAGTTTGAATAATATTCTGAAGTTATTTTGCAGGTAGACAAGAAAAAGTATGGGGGAGGCAGAGAAATGTGCTTATATATTGAATTAATGTAATTACGTAAAATTTATCTGTCACATTTAGGTAGTATTTTTACACATAAAATCCTTGAACTCAAAGTAATTTTACAGAAAAGAGATACATAGATGGAATATTCATTTCCATGTGATAAGCAGTTATGAAGACCCCCTTTTTTTTTTTTAAATAAAAAAGTGAAAAATACTAACTATTAGCTCCTGCACTGCATTTCTTGTCTTAACATTTACAGGCTAGGAGTTACTGGGCTAAGCCCTTAAGTCACCTTCACATTAGATTTTCAACTGAAAAATGGTGATAATATGGAGTTTTGGGAGCTTAACAAAAACCTACTGCTGTAGGGTGGATTCAACTCGTAGCGACCCCTCCTTGGGTTTCTGAAGTGGTATCTCTATGGAAGCAGATTACCCAATCTTCCTTCTGAGGAGTGTCTGGTGGGTTTGAATGGCCAGCCTTCCGGTTACCAGTAAAATTCCTTAGGCACTACACCACCAGAGCTCCTAGTGAGAAGTAAAGCACTACAGAAATACTAGTAATGATTAGAGCTTTTACTCATCCTTTTTCTATATACTTTACTCCTTGCTCTCAGAAAGCTCAATAGTGCACATCCATTATCTTGAGATATATGATAAAAATTTCCTTTGTTCATCTCTTGTTCATCCATCATGCCAACTAATAAGTTTCACAATATATGTGTTAAGATTGATGCGTGGTACAAACAATTAATGCACTACACTGCTGACTGAAAAGTTTGAGGTGTAAGTCCACCCAGAGTCACCTTGGAAGAAAGGACTGGTGATCTACTTCCAACATATCAGCAATTGAAAAGCTATGAAGCACAGTTCCACTTTGACACACATGGGTTTTTCATGAGTTGAAATGAACTCAATAGCAACTGGTGTGATGGTGTGTTATGTATTTATTAACTTAATGCATTTATTTAATATATGCCAAGAAATTTGGAAGACAGCTACCTGGCCAACTGAGTATGGATCTTCTAGATCCATATTTGAGCACATTACACAGAAAAGTGATCCAACAGAATGTGTAAATTATTGAATAATATTATTAATACCACATAGAGGTAAAATTTTGCTTAGAATAATTCATAAATGGTTGCAGTAGTATATTGACAGGGTACTTCCAGAAATTCCAGCTAGATTCAGAATGGAATGTGGAATGAGTTATATAATTATTGAAGTCATATGAATCTTGGCTGAAAGCAAAAAATACCAGAAAGGCATTTACCTGACCTTTATTGACTATGCAAAGGCATTTGACTGTGTGGATATTAACAAATTATGGATAAAATTAAGAAGAATGGGAATTTAACAACACTTAATGGTGCTTATAAGGAACCTGTACACAGCCCAAGAGGCATTCATTCTAACAGAACAAGGGGATACTGAATGATTTAAAATCAGGACAGGCATATGTCAGAGATGTATACTTTCACCATATTTATTCAATCTGTATGCTGAGCAAATAATCTGAGCTGCTGGACTATATGAAAAAGAATACAGCTTCAGGATTGGAGGAAGACTCGTTAACAATCTGCAATATGTAGATGATACAACCTTCCTTACTATAATCCATACAGTCTTCGTATGGATTACACCAAGACATAAAACAAAAACCCTCACAATTGGACCACTATGCAACATGACGATAATGCAGAAAAGTTTGAAGATGCTATGTTGTTGTTGTTATGTGCCTTTGAGTTGGACTCGACTCATAGCGACCCCTCCTTGAGTTTCTGAGGCAGTATCACCATGGAAGTAGACTGCCCCATCTTCCTTCCAAGGAGTAGCTGGTGGGTTTGAACCGCCAGCCTTCTGGTTAGCAGTCAAGTGCCTTAGGTACTAAGCTACCAGAGCTCCTTTGAAGATGCTAAAGACTTAATTTTACTTGGATCCACAATCAACACCCAGGGAAGGAGCAATCAAGAAATCAGACACCATATCGGACTGGGCATATCTGCTGCAAAAGAGCTCTTTAAAGTATAAAAGAGCAAAGATGTCACTTTGAAGAGTAAAATATGACTGATTCTGGCCACTCATATACATGTGAAAGCTGACAATGAATAAGGAAGACTGAAGATTTGATACATTTGAATTATGGTGTTAATGAGGAATATCGCATAAACCATTGATTGCTAGAGGAATGAACAAATCCGTCTTAGAAGAAGTATAGCCGGAATGTTCCTTAGAAGCAAGAATTGCCAGATTTCATCTGTTGTACTTGGGTCAGGTTATCATGAGGAACCATGAAGAACCATCCCTGGAGAAGAATATCATACTCTGTAAAGTAGAGGTCATGGAAAAAATGGAAGACTATCAGTAAGATGACTGCAACAATGGGCGCAAGCACAGCAATAATTGTAAAGATGGCACAGGACCAGACAGTGTTTCGTTCTTCTATATTTAGTGTCTCTATGAGTCAAAGCCAACTCAGTGGCACCTAATAAGAACAACAACATATATAAGGAGCCCTGATGGTGGAATGATTAAGCACTTTGTTACTAATTGAAAGGGCAGCAATTGTAACCTGCAAATGGTTCCAAGGGAGAAAAGGACTGGCTATTTGCTCCAGTAAAGATTGTTGTTGTTGTTGTTGTTAAGTGCCATCGAGTCGTTTCGAACTCATAGTGACCCCATGCACAGCAGAACGAAACACTGTCCTATCCCACGTCAGCCCCACAATCCCTGCTATACTTGAGCTCATCATTGCAGCCACCATATCAATCCATCTCGTTGAAGGCCTCCCCCTCTTTCGTCGACCCTCCACCCTACCAAGCATGACATCCTTCTCCAGG
>NW_006921816.1:3323368-3330134 GCF_000298275.1 Orycteropus afer afer | reverse complement strand
CTGGTCCAATAGAGCCTGGTGGAACCACTGAGACTATGGCCCCTAGCTGCCCTTCAGGTCTGGAATTGAACCCACACCTGTGGTTGCCAGCTAAACAATGCACAGGCATGTGAGTTAAACATTTACCTCAAGTAGACATACTCCCTGGAGAGAACAATCATGGGAGAAGGAAGGGCTGCTTATGCACAGGGAGACAGCTCAGGGCGCAGGAGAGTATGGAGAGATGGTCACTGAGAAGAGGTGGCTGTGGGGAGGAAGTGGGAGGGAAGCTGTTGCATTGTGGTAAACTGTGGTCAATGACATGAGACAAAGTATATGTGAACTGCTGTATGGAAAGTGAATTTGCTCTGTAAATCTTCACCCAAATAAAAACAAATAAATTAAAAAAATAAAATAAAATAAAATAAAAAAGAAATCTTCTGTTCAGCTCTTTTATCTTGTCATTTCTTCCATTGGTTTTAGCTACTCTCCGCTCAAGGGCAAGTTTTGGAGTCTCTTCTGTTATCTGTTTTGGCTTTCTCTTCTTTTCTCATCTTTTTAGTGATCTCTTGCTTTCTTCATGGATAATGTTCTTGATATCCTCCCACAATTCTTCTGGTTTTTTGGTCATTGGTATTCAATGCATCAAATCTATTCCATAGATGATTTCTAAATTCAGAAGGGATATATACAAGATCATATTTTGGCTCTCTTGGGCTTATTTTAATTGTCTTTAACTTCAAGTTGAACTTGCATATGAGTACTTGATGGTCTGTTCCACAATCAGCTCCTGGCCTGGTTTTGGCTAAAGATATTGAGCTTTTCCACCGCCTCTAGCCACAGATGTAGTCAATCTGATTCCTGTGTTTCATCTGGTGAAGTCCACATGTAGAGCTGCCGTTTCTGTTGTTGAAAAAAGGTGTTTGCAATGAATAAGTCTTGCAAAATTCTACCATACGAGTTCCAGCATTATTTCTGCTACCAAGGCCAAATTTTCTAACTGCTGATGGGTCTTCTTTGCTTTCAACTTTTGCATCCCAGTCACCAGTGATAGTTAACACATCCTGATTGTATGTTCGGTCAATTTCAGACTGCAGAAGTTGATAAAAATCTTCAATTTCCTCATCTTTGGCTTTGGTGGTTGGGGCATAAATTTGAATAATAGTCATATTAACAGGTCTTCCTTGTAGGTGTATGGATATTATTCTATCACTGACAGCATTGTACTTTAGGACAGATCTTGAAACATCCTTTGTGATGATGAATGCCATGCCATTCCTCTTCAGGAAGGTTGGGCAATCTACTTCTGTCAGTCTTCGCATAGTAGATCATATGGTTGTCTGATTCAAAATGGCCAAAACCAGTCCATTTCAGCTCACTAATGCCGAGGATATCAATCTTTATGTGTTCCATTTTATTTTTTGACAATTTCCAATTTTCCTAGATTCATACTTTGTACATTCCGTGTTCCATTTCCTTTTCCTCCTCTGGATATGAGATTGGAAAAAACGGGTGGATGAGTGGCTGTGCTGCACCTACTGGCGTGGGTTCAAGGCTGCCTGCCTGGGGCACTCTGGGTACCTGTCCTATGCGTGTATAGTAACGCACAAAATATGTATATAGGGTTTGGTACTGTCTGTGGTTTCAGGCACACAAGGAGGGTCCTGATATGTATTCTCCAAATATTAGGGGGTAATACTGTACCCTGACAAAAAGACATCTCAGGAAAAAAAAATGCTACTCATGATTTTCCTCTATGATGCTTTATCCTGATAAGAGGAAACCATGTTCATCATTGCTCTTCCATACATTTCTACAACTCATAACTCACTGGATCCAGTTTTAACTGTGTATTTCTCTAACTCAAATTTCAAAATATTGATCAGCTTAGTTAGAATTTTAGTAAGAACATCAATACTGTGTTTATCAAATAAAATTTACAGCATCAATGGAATGATGTATCAAAATGGACTAACTTCAATATCAGTCCATTTAAAAAAGTTTCAGGGGCTAAACACATTACAAGTCTACTTTCTTTTCATAGCCATATGTCATCAGGCAGAGACTCTGCTCCACAGTCAATCAGGAACCCAGGTGATTATGACTAAGTCTCTGCATCATCCTTTTGGACCTTGGAGTCCTAAACAAGATTCTCAGCATTAGGTTAGTAGATGAGTGAAACAAGTATGAAGTTATTAACCACATCAGCCTAGACACAAATTACTTCTACTCATATTCATTGGATAAAACATAGTTCCACATGAAAGGGAGATGGGAAAGTAGTGTAGCGGTCTGCCAAGGAAAATGCAACATGGATATTATTTAAAAACTTGGCAGTCTCTGCCACCATGGAATCCCATCATACTATTACCATAAGCCATTATTTAGTGAATCAAATATCTCTCTTCCTTTCTATTTTGTTGCAACCATACACACAATCAATTATTTATTTCTCCTCTTTTCTGTTTCAAATAAAAAAGAACATTAACATATTCTCCAAATTCTCCTATTTTCCTATGCCAAATTTTGAAATCATTAAATATATTCTTTATTTCTTACATAAGCTCTTACTTATATGAAACTTTGTGAATAAAGAAAGGCAAGTGGTGATAAATAGATTTGATTTAAGTTTCTCATTATAATCTCTTGATGTAGTAAAATAAATAGCTTCATGAAAATCTGTTAGGTGACTGCCTCTAAACTTTGGAGCAGAGAAATTGTCACCACTCTTATAAACATGTTCAATATAAAGATAAGAACAGAGTTCTTAATTTTTCTGTAGAGTATGGGATATTAGTTCTTACAGGATTTATTTTATCTTCCTCAGCAATTACTTCATACATATAAAGTGCTATGGAGCCATACATGTCTGAGCTTCGATTCTAATATTGCCACTTTTTTAGTCATGTGACATTGGCCAAGTTACTTAAACTTTCTGAGCCTCAATATATTCAACAGTAAAATTAAAAAAAAAAAAAAAAAAAAGTAGAGCAATGTTTCTGGATTGGTTCAAAAGATTCAGAGATCATGTAAAACCACCTAATATCTACATAAGGAATGAAGTATGCTTCCTATTTATTCATTGGATTATACATTTCTTCTGAACATATTCTTAATACAAATTTTAAGTGTTTCTTGGTTCTCCAAATCTTCTTTCTTGATTATTTCCTCTATCCAGTGCATTGAGAAGTTTGGATCAAAATATTTTACCATTTCCTTCCACAGAAAAACCAACTTAGTAATTGTGCACATCAATGATCTTCAATCCAAGTAAGAAAATTTTCTAAATGTGCTTCTGAAAGTAGCTGAAGAATTCAGATGGCTCTCATATACACCTGCTCCCAGGTTTCTTGAAGGTCTTTGTGATTCTTTTATATTGTAAGATATTAAATTGACTATTCTGATGACATTGCTTACACCTGACTCTTACATGTCACCTCAACTAACCACTTAACTATTATTAAATACCTTGAATTTAATCCCCAGTGTCACATGCCCAATGTCCTTTTCTATAAAGATTAAAGTAAAATTAAGAAAGTTAAAATGAATAAGGGCAGGTATGGAAATATGTTTCTTTTTGAGGAATATGTATGATATATAAATTCTTAAGTGTCTATTTCTTTGAGTACAATTCTTATTGAAACAGTGGACCATATTTCTTCATTTTTATGCCTGAACAAATAGGCTAAAAACCTTGTGGTCACCATGTTGTGGTCAAATTTTAAAGCATATTGAAACACCTGTCTCTATTGATAATTAAATATTCTTTAAAATTTATAATGTAGGTGACTTTTGGAAAGTTGGTTATATCATCAAATATGTATTTGATTTAATCATTTTCATTATGTGAATATTAACTTTATATATGGTTAAACTTTTTATATTTAAATGTTATGAATTCAATACAGGTAGTCCCTGACTTAACCATGTGGTTCTGTTCCAATGGCTTTGGCATAAGTCAGTTTTCATGTAAGTCTATGTGGTACAGTGAATTACTTGGTATGACTCTTACAGCCATGGCCTTTGTGACTCCCACCAGATGAATGGGCGGAACTATGCAAATGTAATGTGCTCATGGACCCCCCAATGGGATTAGATAGCTTGCTAATAAAGTAAATAAGGTACATTGTCCCCTTGTGTAAGTGAGACTGTGCAAATAAAGTGTATGGAACAGTAAGGGGAGGATTAGTCAGTTTTGCCATCTCAGTAGGCTTAATATGAGTCATCTCAGAGGAGGAAAAGAGGGAATCTCACTACCATCAAGGCAGAGAAGAGCCTGCAGTGGAAGACCACCTTGAACTGAAGATCCCTGTGCAGAGATGATGGAAGACAGATGGGAGAAAGATAGCGGCAGCGTTGGCAGCAAGAGACAGAGTGGCAGTCTTGCTGCCCTGCAGAGTGAGAAAGCTGAGTGCATTTGGGCAGGAGGCTTGATGGCAGAGTGGGCTCTACCTATTGTCAGAGCTAAAAGACCTTGTAACACTTGTCTGAGCAGGACAGAAGCCAGTCAAGGGGCCAAGAGTCAAAGAAACTCATGCCTATGGGCATGGCCAAGGGGAGGCTTTCTGGATAAAGATTTATACCCTCAGTGTTCTTGAAAATGAATATTAATCTGACAATTACCCTATAGTCATGAGTATTGTCTATGAGTTCTTCATAGACATTTCAACAAATTATCAAACCCAGTAGAGAGAGAGTGCTGTGGGAGGGATGGTGTTTTGAGAATTGGTAAAAAGGTTGGAGGGTGGTGGCGTGTCTGACGTCTGCCTCATAGAAATCAGCCTGGTATTGACGTTGACCTTGATTCTCTTTCCCCCTTGTGAAGTTAGAGGAGGTTGAAAGATGCTGTCATTATGTCCTTTTTGCAGTCAAATATTTCTCTCTCTCTCCTTTTTTACAGTTGTCATTATTATTGTCTTTTTATCATTACCTTTATAAATCCAATATTTATTTGTCTTTGGGGGTTGGCATGAGAACAATATCAGGAAATTACATGGTGCAACATTGTATATAGCACACATTACTGAGGATAAGATGTACCAAAAAGAAAAAAGAACAAAGATAGTTGTAAATGTTGTTGTTTTAGGTGCCCACTGAGTTGCCTCCAACTCATAGCAACCATGTGTGCAACAGAACCAAACACTGCCTGGGCCTGTGCCAGCAGCCCAGTCCTTGCTATACTTGAGCCCATTGTTGCAGCCACTGTGTCAATCCATCTCATTGAGGGCCTTCCCCCTTTTTTGTTGACCTTCCATTTACCAAGCATGATAACTTTCTCCAGGAAATGGTCCCTTCTGACAACATAACCAAAGTAGGTGAGACAAAGTCTGGCCATTCTCACTTCCAAGTAGCATTCCAGCTGCAGTTCTTCCAGGGAAGATTTGTTAGTTCTTCTGGCAGTCAATGGTACTTTCAGTATTCTTCCCCAACACCACAACTCAAAAGCATCAACTCGTCTTCGGTCTTCCTTATTCATTGTCTAGCTCTCACAGGAATATGAGGCTATTGAAAAGACCAAGGCTTGGGTTAGGTGCATCTTAGTCTTCTAAGAGACATCTTTCCTCTTCAGCATTTTAAAGAGGTTTTTGCAGCAGATTTGCCTAGTGTAATATGTCATCTGATTTCTTGACTGATGCTTCCATGGGTGCTGATTGTAGAAACAAGTAATATGAAATCTTTGACAACATCAAAGTTTCCTCCATTTATTGTGATGAATTTTGTTCTCTTTATGTTGAGATGTAATCCATAAAGCAGACTGTAGTCTTTAATCTTTTTCAGTAAGTGCTTCAAGTCCTCTTCACTTTCAGCAAGCCAAGTTGTATCATCTGCATATTGCAGGTTGTTCATGAGGCTTTCTCCAGTCCTGATACCACATTCTTCTTCATAGAGTCCAGCTTCTTGGATTAATTGCTCAACATATGGATTGAATAAGTGTGGTGAAAGGATACAACCCTGACAGACTCAGACATAGGGTAGTTCATTGTAACGTTAATATATCATAAGTCATATAATGACAGAAGTACTACTGTATATTAATATTTATTTTACATTGATATTCATTTCCCAGCTTTTTAAAAAATTTACTTTATTTTTGGGGAATATACATACACCAATATATACACCCATTTAACAATTTGTACACATATCATTCAGTGTCATTTGTTGCATTCCTCACATTGGGCCAACATTCTTGTTATTTATACTCTAGTTTTTTCACTCCCATTAATTCAGACACTGCTCTCTAAACTTCTTATCTATGCTTCAGAATTACCATTGTCCCTTTGGTCTCATAAAGATATATATATTTTTTAAAGTGCAATACTGAAGGATGACACTGTTAATTTTTTGAGTTAAACATTTTTTTTTTTTTTTAATTTAAAGATGAGTTCAAAGGATAGTTTGTTTTAAAGTTTGAAGAGTGTTCAGGACAATCACAGTGGGTCTGAGTTATTTGGGAATTTGAAGTTTTCTTTCACATTTTTGCCCTTTCTATCAGGATCTATGTATTGTTTCCTGATCAAAGTGTTTGGTGATGATAGCCAGACAACTTCAAGTTTTTCTAGTTTCATGTTAGAGGAAGCACTGTTCTTAGAGGCTATTAGCCTGGTAGTCTAGTTGTTTCTCTCATTCTTAGGCTTACTTCTTCCTCTGTTGCTCCAGGTTAATAGAGACCAATTGTTGCATCTTGGAATGATGCTCATAAGCTTTTAAGACTCCATGCTCTACTAACTGAACTGGGTAGAACAGGACCTTTATAAACAGCATTATATCAATTGATTAGATTGTG
>NW_006921816.1:3320482-3323178 GCF_000298275.1 Orycteropus afer afer | reverse complement strand
AGAGAATGAATGTGGAACAATTGCTGAAATACTCTCAGGATAGCATCATTCCACACAGCCTGTTACTGTTATGCAGACCCAAAATAATGAGCTCTTCCTTATCAAAGTAAAAGAAGACAAGATTTGTGTCTGGGTAGATAGTGATTGAGTTTTTAGTCCTTTGGAAAATTAAAGCCTGACTCAAACATACATTTCTGTTTTGTTTCCTTTAAGACAGCCAAGGGTATGAGATAATAATTCCAAGCATTTCAAATATGAAGAGATGCCAAGACTGATGCATTGTTTCCTATGTCGTGAGCTCAGGACAGGATGCTCAGCTCATAAACACATTTAGGAAGCTTTATAGGATGCAAAATCACTTACACAGCACTATGAGTCTCCATTTTTAATTCCCTTCCAAATTAATTTTTATGACTCCTTGGGAGTATTTTCAATTCCCTACACAGATCATGAAATTTTGGTTAAACATTTAATGAGGTTCTCTGCATAGATCTCTCTTATTTCCCAAGCCCCTTCAATCCACTATGTCTGTTCAACCCAGTAGGACATCTCAAAAATAAACTGTTAATAGAAACTGTCCCTTTAGGTTTTGTCAACATAGGTTTTCAGTCATCGTCTCCATAGTTACACATTTTTCATCTAATTTTATCTAGGATGTTTGATAGCCTACTATGTGCTAGTCACTGTGCTAGATGATGGAAGAGGCAGAAATGAATAAAACTGGTGATAGCTTCTCTCACATAAGTCACATTATAGTTGAAAACATCAAAAACTATTTATTATATGCAGGTGATGTAAGAATAAATTGCTATTAAATAACTTGTCTGCTGGTATGTCTTTGCACATTATTTTCTTCAGAAGAGTATTGCCATGTATTCATTCAAAAAAATTCACAGAAAAATACTAACCTAGATTTATCCATTCAGTGGAAACAATAAAAAATTAATCAGTGCATGGTCTCAGTCACGTGACCCTTCTACAAATAATTGTAAAATATATCACATAAATACACATATAAAAAGTAACCTTTGCTTTACATTATTATTATGTTGATGTTGTTATTGTTCATTCTGACTCATGTTGTTGTTGTTGTTATGTGCTGTTGAGTCATCTTTGACTCATAGCGACCTATGTACAGCAGAATGAAACACCGCCTGGTCCCACGCCAGCTCCGTGATCCCTGCTGTACTTGAGTTCATTGCAGCAGCCACTGTCTCAATCCATCTTGTTGAGGGCCTTCCCCTCCCTCATGGACACTCTGCCTTACCAAGCATGACATCCTTCTCCAGGGAATGGTCCCTTCTAACAACATGACCAAAGTAGGTGAGACAAAGTCTGGCCATTCTTTTTTCCAGGGAGCATTCCAGCTGCACTCTTCCAGGACATATTTATTAGGACTTTTAGCAGTCCATGGTACTATTACCATTCTTCTCCAACACCACAACTCAAAAGTTTCAACTCTCCTTCGATCTTCCTTATTCATTGTCCAGATCTCACATGGATAAGGGATGATTAAAAATACCATGGCTTGGGTTAGGCACACCATAGTCTTCAAGGAGATATCTTTGCTCTTCAACACTTGAAAGAGGTCTTTAGCTGGAGATTTATCTAATGCAATACATTGTCTGATGTCTTGACTGATGTTTCCATTGCTGTTGATTGTAGAATCAAGTAATATGAAGTCCTTGACAACTTCAATCTTCTCTCCATCCATCATGAACCTATTTATTGGACTAGTTGTGAGGATTTTTGCTTTCTTTACATTGAGGTGTAATCCATACTGTAGACTGTAGTCTTTAATCTTCATCAGTAATTGCTTCAAGTGATCCTTACTTTCTGCTAATAAAATTGTGTCATCTGCATATAGCAGGTTGTTAATGAGTCTTCCTCCAATGTTGATGCTATGTTCTTCTTCATATAACCCAGCTTCTTGGATTATTTGCTGAGCATACAGATTGAATAACTATGGTAAAATGATAAAACCCTGGCACACTCCCTTCTTGATATTAAATCATGCAGTATCCCCTTGGTCTGTTTGAATGATGGCCTCCTGATCTCTATACAGGTTCTTTATTAGTATAATCAATTGTTCTGGAATTCTTATTCTTCTCAATGTTATCCATGATTTGTTGTGATCCACACAATCAAATGCTTTTGCATAGTCAATAAAACATAAATAAACATCTTTGTGATATTATTTGCTTTGAGTCAAGATCCATCTAACATCAACTATGATATCCCTCATTCCACATCCTCTTCTGAATCCAGCTTGCATTTCTGGAAGTGCTCTGTCAATATACTGCTGCAACAATTTTTCAATTGTCTTCAGTGAGATTTTACTTGCATATGATATCAATGATATTGTCCGATAACTTCCACATTCTGTGGAATCACCTTCCTGGGAATAGGGACAAATATGGATCTCTTCCAGTACTTTGGTCAAGTACATGTCTTCCTAATCTCTTGGCATAGCTGTTTGAGTGCCTCTGGGGCGGCATCTGTTTGTTGAACCATCTCAGTGTATATTCTGTCAATTCATAGAGCCTTGTTCTTTGCCAATTCTTTCAGTGCAGCTTTAACTTCTTCCTTCAATACCATGGATTCTTGATCATATGTCACCTCCTGAAGTGATGAACATTGACCAATTCTTTTTGGTGCAATGACTCTGTGTATTCCTGCCATCTTCTCTTGATATT
>NW_006921816.1:3310589-3315491 GCF_000298275.1 Orycteropus afer afer | reverse complement strand
CATCAAATCTATTCTGCAGATGGTCTCTAAATTCAGGAGGGATATAATTAAGGTCATATTTTGGCTCTAGTGGACTTGTTTTAATTGTCTTCAACTTCAACTTCAATTTGCATATGAGCAGTTGATGGACTGTTCCACCGTCAGCTCCTGGCCTTGTTTTGGCTGAAGATGTTGAAGTTCTCCATTGCCTCTTGCCACAGATGTAGTTAATCTGATTCCTGTGTATTCCATCTGGAGAAGGCCATGTGTATAGCTGCCATTTATGTTGTTGAAAAAGGTATTTGCAATGAATAAGTCATTGATCTTGCAAAATTCTTTCATGTGATCTCCAGCATTATTTCTGTCACTGAGACCCTATTTTCCAATTACTGGTAACTCTACTTTGTTTCCAACTTTCACATTCCCATCACCAGTGATAATCAATACATCTTGATTGCATGTTCAGTCAATTTTAGACTGCAGAAGTTGGTAGAAATCTTCAATTTCCTCATTTTTGGCATAGATTTGAGTAATGGTAGCATTTATTGGTCTTCCTTGGAGGTGTATGGATAATATCCTATCACTGACTGCATTGTACATCAGGACAGATTTTGAAACTTTCTTTGTGACAAAGATTGCCACACAATTCCTCTTCAATTTGTCATTCCTGGCACATTAGATCGTATGGTCATCTGATTAAAAATGACCAAAACCAGTCCATTTCAGCTTGCTAATGCTTAGCATATCAATCTTTATGAGTTCCATTTCATATTTGACAAATTCCAATTTTCCAAGATTCATACTTCATGCATTCTATGTTCCAGTTATTAATGGATGTTTATATCCCAGGTGTCAGTAATTTGAAATGGACTGTTATTAGCCATTTTGAATTGGACGATCATAATGTCTACTATGGCAGGAATGAAAAATTGAAGAGAAACAGTGTCATATTCATGTCAAAAAGAACATTTCAAGATATATCCTGATGTATAACATTGTCAGAGATAGGATACTCTGACAATGTTATACATATGTAATATCCATACACTTATAAGGAAGTGTATGGATATTACATATGCATAACCTCCATACACTTATAAGGATATTACAATGTTATACATATGTAATATTCATACACTTATAAGGAAGGCAAGTTAATATGAATATTATCCAAATTTATGCACTAACTACTAAAGCCAAAGATGAAGAAATTGACGATTTTTACCAACATTTGCAATTATTATTACTAATGTATGGAGAGGGAGTTCTGGTAGCGTAGTGCCTAAGGCACTTGACTGCTAATCCAGAAGGATGCCGGTTCAAACCCACAGCCACTCCTCAGAAGGAAGTTTGGGCAATATATTTCTGTAGTGATACTGCCTCGGCAACCCAAGGAGGGGTCACTATGAGTTGGGTCCGACTCGACAGCACATAACAGCAACAACCAACATATCCTACCTGAATTTAGAGATCATCTCAATAATGGATTTGACACATTGAACACTAATGATTGAAGTAATGTGATGACATCAACGTGAAAAGAGCTGGAATTAGAAAACCAAAAGAGAGAAACAGGATCAACATTTCTCAATTCAAAAGAATTGAAGAAAAAAATCATTCTTTGTATTGCACTATTGAAAGGAAGAGGTCTCCCTGCAAAATTAATAATCTGTGATATGTAGATGACAATCTTGAAGATGGCACAGGACTGGGAAATGCTTTATTCTGTTGTACATAGGGTTGTTATGAGTCAAAAACAACTCAATGGCACCTAACAACAGCAACAATGGACAAAATATTGAATGATGCAGGAAGCATCAAAGAAGATGGAAGGGATACACAGAGTCACAGTACTAAACAGAATTGGTCAGTGTTCAACAATTTCAAGAAACAGCATATTGTTGAGAACCTATGTTATAGGAGGAAGGAGTTTAAGCTTCACTGAACTTATTCATAAAAAAACAAGCCTCCAGGAATTGACAAAATACCAACTGAGATATTTTAAGATACAGATGCAATGTTGGAAGCTCACTAATCTATGCCATTAAATTTGAAAGACAGCAGTCTGGCCAACTGACTGGAAGAGATACATATTTGTGCCCATTTTAAAGAAAAGTGACCCAATGTAATAAAAAAATTAATGAACAATACCATTCATATTACATGCAAGTAAAATTTTGCTGAAGATGATTCAAAAATGGTTGCAACAGTACATCGACTGGAAACTTTCAGTAATTCAAGTAAAATTCAGAAAAGTACATGAAAGGGATATTGCTGATGTCAGATGGATCTTGATTACAAGCAAAGAATACCAGAAAGGTGTATACCTGTGTTTTATTTACTACACAAAGGCATTTGACTCTGTGGATCATTACAAATTTTGGATAACATTGTGAACAATGAGAATTCCAGAACACTTAACTGTGCTCATATGGAAACTACAGAAGGAGACAGTTATTCAAAAAGAACAATAGGATACTGCATGGTTTAAAATCAGAAAATGTGTGCCTTGGTGTTGTATTCTTTCACCATACTTATTCAATTCATATGCTGAGCAACTAACTGCTCCAAGAAGCTGGGCTATATGAAAAAGAATGTGGCATCAGGATTGGAGGAAAATTAATTAACAACCTGCAACATGCAGATGATGACCTTGCTTGCTGAAACTGAAGGGGACTTGAATGGGAGCTCTGGTAGCATAGTGGCTAAGACACTTGCCTGCTAACCAGACGGCTGGCGGTTCAAACCCACCAGCCACTCCTTGGAAGGAAGGTTGGGCAATCCTATTTCCGTAGTGGTACTGCCTTGGAAACCCAAGGAGGGGTCGCTATGAGTCGGGGCCGACTCGACGGCACATAACAACAACAACAACAACATCAGGTAATACACCTGAATGGATTAAACATTAATATAAATAAATAAAAAATCCTGACAACAGGACTGAGAAACAACATCATAATAAATAGAGAAACTATTGAAGTTGTCAAGAATTTCATTTTAGTGCTCGCTTTGGCAGCACATATACTAAAATTGGAATGATACAGAGATTAGCATGTCCCCTGCGCAAGGATGACATGCAAATTCGTGAAGCGTTCCATATTAAAAAAAAAAAAAAAAGAATTTCATTTTATAATATCGATATAGGTATGTGTTGCTTAACATCTATTTGGGCAACATCCAACAACTTATGAGACTATCTCTGTAGTCTCATAAGGTTTCATTCATTTTTAAAGGGAAAGTAACTCTCCTTTTGGTTTTTATTCCCTCCTTATTGTTTTAAAGACCCCAAACCCAGTCTCTTGCAGCACTGGACCACGGGTAGGATAAAGGCAGGTAAAGCAGAGAACATGGCTCTGGGCATGGGCTTTCAGGTTTTGTCCAGTGGATGGGCAGTGGTGGCGCAGGGGCCTAGAGAATTATTTGACAAAAATGCCAAAGTGACTCAATGGGGAAGAAAAGTATCTTCAAGAAATTGAACTAAAACAACTGGCTAATGTATTAAAGAACAAAACAAAAACAAACAAACTTTAACTCACCACATGCAAAACTATTTTAAATTAATTATTGACCCAAAGATAAACCTATTAAGCTTCTTGAAGAAAACATAAAATCACTTCATGAAGTTGAGATAGGCAAAGGTTTATTCAGAATGACACAGAAAGCACAAGAAAAAAATAAATTGGATAGCATCAAAATTAAAAACTTCTGTCTGACAAAATTAATCATTAAGAAAATGAAAAAGAAAGTCACAGACTGGGGTAAAAATGTAGTATATATATCAGGTAACTTTGGTACCTGAATATGTAATGAACTCTTGAGGATCAATTTGAAAAACAAATAAACCAAAACACAATCAATGTAATAAAAAAATAAGTATTTTTTTTTCCATTTATCTATCACTGAGTAACAAACCACCCCACATTTAATGATTTACAAGAAAACCAATCATTTATATTACTCACAAATTTGCAATATGTGTAAGGTTGAGAGGGAGCAGCATATCTCTTCTGTATGAGGAGACAGGTGATGTGAAAGCTGGGGCTAATTCAATGCCTGGAGGTTGGAATTATCTGAAAGCTAGGTCATTTACATGACAGGTAGTCCTTTCTGGGTGGAGGCTGGGACCTCATTAGAGGCTATTGTCCATAACACCTACATATACCCTCTTTATGTAGATGTTAGGCTTCTTCATAGCACAATGGTTAGATTCCAGGAATAAGAATCCCAAGAGAAAGTGGAAATGAACCTTCAGGCGTTTAAGGCATAGTCTTATAAACTGGCAAAACATTTCTAGTTTCTGCTGTATTAAATTGGTCAAATAATCACAGTGCCTACCAACAATGGGAGGAGCTGTAGAATATCTCACTTAATGAAAGGAGTATCAAAGAATTTGCAGGCCATGTTTTAAAATTGTCAAAATCCACATTCTGATCACAAATTACTTATATTCATTTTACATTTAAAATACACTCAGCCCCTTAAGAAAGAAAGAAAAAAAAAAGCTCAAATATCTTGTTCATTGTATCATTAGATTCAGTTTTCAAGTTCAGAACCTGATCATCACATAAATCAAATACAGATGCATTTCTCAGTGCCATCAAGTCAACTCTGACTCGTAGCAACATTTTCGGACAGAGTAGAACTACCCCATAGAGTTTTCAAGACTTCAAATCTTTATGAAAGCAGAATGCCTTATTTTTCTCCCATGGAGTACTTGGTGGGTTCAAAGCACTGACTTTTTGGTTAACAGCTGAATATTTAACCACTGTTGTTGTTGTTGTTGTTAAGTGCCATGGAGTCATTTCCGACTCATAGCAACCCCATGCACAGCAGAACTAAACACTGCCCGATCCCGCGCCAGCCCCACAATCCCTGCTATACTTGAGCCCATCATTGCAGGCACCGTGTCAATCCACCTCGTTG
>NW_006921816.1:3306552-3308944 GCF_000298275.1 Orycteropus afer afer | reverse complement strand
TCTGGTGACACAATGCCTAAAGTATTTGACTGCTAACTAGAAGGCTAGCATTTCAAACCCAGCAGCTGCTCCCTGGAAGGAGGCTGAGGCAATCCACTTCTGTAAAGATTTATCACCTTGGAAACTGTATGAGTTGGAATCAACTCAATGGCAGTGGGTTTTTGTTTTTATCCATTTATTGAAAGTTATCATACATTTTATTGCATCTAAATTTTGCCCCTTTAGAACAGTTTTTAAAAGCATAGAGTCTAACACTTTTGATTTGTGTGCTATTAAATATTTATGGTATTATGTAGTAAAGACATTTTAAGAAAAAAATTGAGATAAATATGTTAGATTTCTTAAGACAAAAACAAAAATGTACAGTTTGTCTTTCTTGCCTGCTACCCTTTGTAGTTTGTAATTCTTTAAGATGGATGTCTTTAAGTGGATGTGTCTGGGTTATTCTTTGCAGTTTTATATGATTTGAAGCTACTTTTAAGTTCCAAGTCTCTGCATGATTCTGAACTCTGAACTTACAGCTTTTCAAGACTAACTGTATCTCTTGACATTTAAACCCCAGCTTTCACTAATGTAACACTTTTCAAACTTTAATCACCCAGGAATCTTGTCAAAATGTAAATTCTGACTCAGGAGTTCTTGGGTAGGATCTAAGTATCTGCACTCCTAACAAGCTCCCAGGTGATGTTCCAGCTGTTGGTCTCTGGATCACACTTGGAATAGCAAAGCACCAGTGAACACTGATGTGGCTTTTCTTTCTGTCTCATCGCTCTGTGATGTTTTAGATAGAAATCTTCCCAGAGTTCAGGCATCTTCAATACAAACCATGGCACCACTCACTAGGTAAATTTCTAAACTGGGTCACTCCCTGGCTCAACAGAAGAGTGCTATTTGACCACTATCTATATACAAGGAGCTCTTGGGTGACACAAATGGTTAATCGCTTGATTACTAACTGAAGGGCTGGTGGTTCAAACCTACCCAGAAGTGTCTTTGAAGAAAGGCTTGTTGATCTATTTCCAAAAGGTCACAGTCTTGAAATCTCTATGGATCATCATTCTACTCCATAACACATGGGGTCACCATGAGTCAGAATTGACTCAACAGCACCTGTACTATGGGAGCTCTGATAGCCTGGTGCCTAAGGCACTTGACTGCTAGTCAGAAGGCTGGCAGTTCAAACCCACCAGCCACTCCTCATAAGGAAGATGGGGCAATCTAATTTCTGTAGTGATACTGCCTCAGAAACCCAAGGAGGGGTCACTATGAGTCAGGTCCTACTCAACGGCACATAACAACAACAACAAGAAGCACCTGTATTACAGAAGCCCTGGTGGCAAAAATGGCTAAATGCTTCAATGGTAACTGAAAGGCTATCAGTTCAAATGCACAGGTACTCTATGAAAGAAAGATGTGCAGAATGCTCCCATAAAGATTTACAGCCATGAAAACCCCATAGGGAATTTCTAGTCTGTCCTATAGGATCATTATGAATTGGAATAGATTCAACAGCAATGGGTTATACAAATAGAAAATGTATGAGTATCTCATTTATCTGGGGAAGAAGATTTTCCACTTCAGTCAATTTTCCTAATTACTGAAATTTACTCTAATCTATATTAAAAATTATTTTTGTGCATCTAACTCTTTGTAGAAATCATTACACTTCCCTGAAGTCTTCAACAGAGACTATTATAGATGATTGAATCTTTCATTACTAACTTGGGGACATTATTAGTCTATCATGTAGTGATGCCCTCTGGAGTGATTGAAATCTGTTTATCCCTACTGAAAGAGGTTGTAGACTGAAATTCTTTCTGAACTCTGGTGTACTTTTTGAAATAGTTTTTGTTTACCTAATTCCCTGATAGACTCTCAGCTGCTGTTTTTATTATAATACTTCAGCATGCCTGACTCTAGCAGGCATTTTTCCCTCTCTTAATTTGTGTTTTCAATCCAATTATAAAAATTAAAAAATGAACAATCAAGCAACGGGTTTATAGCTTTGTTTAAAATTAAAAACGACTCTGAATGAGGACATAATACTTCTTCTTTTAGGAAAACCCAGGAGTTTAGTGACTGACCTTCACTAGTTTGGTAAGTTAGAGACCAATTTTGATTTCTTTTTCATTATTGGCTGTGTTAAAACAATGTTTGTCCATGTTTGGTTGGTGGACACTTTGCAATAGAGTTTGCTGGAGTGCTTACTAAAATTAAGATCATGGGGCCTCAACCATAGACATACATTTTATATCCTGAATGAAACCCAAGATTCTGCATTGAATAGCATTTCCAGGAGTTCCTACGACCCAAAAATTAAAAATCTACTGTTTTTGTGTAAACACTATTAATCAATTGAAGACCATGGTAAACCAAAAAAAAAAAAAAAAAA
>NW_006921816.1:3287261-3306342 GCF_000298275.1 Orycteropus afer afer | reverse complement strand
TAGAATCTCTCCTTTACCTTCTGTCTTCTTGATCATGGCTAGTTCCAACTTTCTTTGTAGCACCAGAAGACAAATTTATCACAATGAGGAAGCTTCTTATCACTGTATGACTCAATCTTTTCCATTTCTTGGGAGTGGAAAATTAGGTACAAGTGTACTAACTTACATCACAGAACTCCAAGCCTGAGTTGTGACCCTCCACACCTAAAGGCTGAGTGAGTAAGCATCTAAGCTGCAAATTCACAGATCTGCCACACATACAAATTTTTCTTCCTGATTGAAAAAACAAATGTATGACTCAAGGTCTGAAGTTACTCTCATTTTGTTGGTGTGAAAAAAAAAAAAATTCTTTTATTCAAAATATTTGTCATATACCTAACAGTTACTACCCTCTAAAAGCATCTCTTCATTGTTCTTATGAGACATAAAAATAAAGTTGAGATTTAGTCTAATGCAGAAAGCAAGAGAGAAAAGACATCTCAGAGGCAAATTCTGGTGAAAAAAAAAAAAAAATCCCTCTTCTCTTGCCTACAGCGTAGCAACTGATAGCAATAGAAGACAATATTCACACATTCCTGGTCACGACCTGCAATATGATACACTGTATTGCCTAAATATATTGGTACATTTAACTAACCATTGAGCTCTCCCAATCTATGCATCAATTCATTCATTCGACAGCTATTAACTGAGCATCTATGTGTCATACACTGCTCTCACTATTAGGGACATAGGGGTGAACAAAACGGACCAGAATTCCTGCCCTTGGCTTTTGTATTGTTTTGTTTTGTTTTTGAGAAGACAACTCTTAAGAAAAATTAAAAGTATGAAGAAACTTGCCACTTAGACATCAGGGGGATAAGAATCTCAGCTAGAGGAAGTATTAAGTATAAAGGTCTTATACTGGGATCCTGACTGCTATTTTCATGGAAGGCTGGAGCTGAATGAACAAGGGAAGATAAGTAAAAGATGAGATAAGTAGTACCTTGCAGGACATAGTAAGACTTTGGTTCTTTCTCTAAGCAAGGTGGGAAGTCATTAGTGGGGTTCAGCAGAGTGATCTGATCTGATTTAAATCTAGCTGGATCACTCTGCTTCTGTGTTGAGAATGAATTGGAGAGAGATGAGAATAGAAGTGTATAACTGGGCAGGAAGCTATTACAATAACCTCTATAACTGATGAAATGATTTCTAATTTTGTATACCATTGTTGAATTCCCAATGTACCCTTTTTCCATTCACTTTCAATTGATGGTGTAATCCACTGGGAAATTTGGAACAATCTGACAGGAAGTCTCTCATCATTGCACCACAAAATCTTCAAATCTGCAACTGCATTTATCCTCTCCTCCTTTCTTCTTATCTCAATGAAGAAAATGACCCAGTTCTAATTAAAGAGATTAAGTAAAATATGTTAACTGAGAATATTGGCTCTGGAAATAGATTAATGAAATATAATTGTGTCTTCTTCACTTAAATTTGGTGTGACTAGGGAATATTCCTTAGTATCCTTATTTCTCAGTTTCTTTATCTGCAACATAAAGACAATGGCAGCAATTATTTCAACTGATGGTGTTAGCAAGGAATAGTGTTAACCATTTAAACCACCCAGGGACTACTACAGAAGATGAAAAGACTGTGTTTCCCACTGAACTCACTGTGGAAGTTGAATCTAAATAGGTTGTAAAATACATGAGTAGAATATATCTATATCTATATCTATGTTGTTGTTGTTGTTATGTGCCGTCGAGTCGGCCCCGACTCATAGCGACCCCTCCTTGGGTTTCCGAGCAGTACCACTACAGAAGTAGATTGCCCCATCTTCCTTCCGAGGAGTGGCTGGTGGATTTGAACCACCAGCCTTCTGGTTAGCAGTCAAGTGCCTTAGGCACTATGCTACCAGAGCTCCTATCTATATCTATATGTGTATCGATATCGATATTGATATAGATATTTGGGGGGTGGGGAAGACTTGATCAGAAATAATTAACTTTGGTTAACATGAGTAAAGGGAAAGACAATATACAATAAGAGAGAGGTCAGCACAAAATGATCAAGGCCAAGGAAGACACTGGAAGGAGCAAGAGAGTTAAAGGAAAATACTATATTACATACGTAATCCTGCAATAACAGTAATATCAATAATCTATGAGCGGATAAGAAAAAAAAATTCATGAGTGGAAATGGAGGGAAGCATGAGGAAATAAGGTTAGCAACTACAATAAACAAAAAAATCAAACCCACTGCCATCAAGTAAATCTCAACTCACAGTGACCTTATAGGACAGGGTAGAACTGCTCCATAAGGTTTCCAAGGCTGTAAATTTTCATGAAAGCAGACTGCCTTATCTTTCTCCAGTGGAGCAGCTGGTGGGTTCAAATCACCAACCTTTTGGTTAGCAGCCAAATGTCTTAACCCCTGCACCACCAGAGCTCCACAACAACTACAATACCTAGAATGTAATGAGAACTTTCTATGTGGCAGGCTCCACTAATCAATTTACTTACATTTCTTCACATGATCCTCATGTAGACTATATTCCATAGTATTATTATAACCTCTGCTTATCAGAAACTGAGGCTTAGAGAAGTTAAGAACCTTGAATGGCACACAGCTATCAGGTTGAACAGCCAGATTTGAGTATCAGGTGGTCTGAATTTGAAGCTCAGATTTTTAACCACCATGTTAAATTCATAGAACGTGGAGGGCATTGCAGTCACTCATATTTTAGGATTTTCAGTGATATCTAAATGTATTCCATACTAGGAGTCTCTGTGTGGTGCCAACAGAGTTCAGCTGCTAACTTAAAGTTTGGAGGTTTGAGTTCACGAAGGGACTTCTGAAGAAAGAGCTAGCAATCTACTTCACCAAACCAACCATTAAAAACCTTATGTAGCAAAGTCCTAATCTAACATATATGAGGTCACCATCAGTAGGATCAACTTGTCACTATTTTTTGTTATTAATACTACTTTATGCTCTATATTGCACTAGTCATTGGAGATGAAAGGGTGAGCACCAGCATGCTTCTCCTCATAAAGCTGAAAATCTAGTGGGGCCAAAAGAAGATACTTGCCAAGTATATACAGAAAATGTAAAATTTCAACATTATTTGATACGAGGTGCTATGAGACAATATAATTTGACAGTTTTATTTACTAGAGTTTGTATAATTGGAAGATTTTACTCAATCCAGAATATATAATGGTTTAGTCCCTAAAAAAGTGACAATATATTTAGATCTGAAGGATGAGTAAAAGCTAATTAGTCAAAGGTGGGAGGACAATCTCTTCAAGCAGAAAAAAAACTGCAAAGGCCTATGGTAAGTGGAAGTATTGGTGGGACAAGGACAGAAAGGAGGCTAATGTGTCTGGAAAGTGTGGGCAAAGATGGACATAAATAATGTGAGATGAGGTTTGAAAGGAAGGTGGAGCAGGTGATGCTGGGGATTATAGGCTACACTAAGGATTAAAGTCCTTTAAGAATATAAGGCACAGATTTTCATTTATAAAAGGTCTCTGCTGTAGGGATTTCACAGAGGCAAAACTCAATGTGGTAATGTAGTAAGAAGATTATTTAAAATTCCCCAGCAAGGAATAATTAAAAACTCTAATTATAATAAAGGAGCTCTGGTAGCATAGGGGCTAAGGCACTTGATTGCTAATCAGAAGACTGGTGGTTCAAACCCACCAGCCACTCCTCGGAAGGAAGATAGGGCAATCTTTTTCTGTAGTGATACTGCCTCGGAAACCCAAGGAGGGGTCGCTATGAGTCGGGTCCGACTTGAAGGCATATAACAACAACAACAACAACCATTATAATAAAGGTGACTATAAAGAGAAATTGGGAGCTCTGGTAGCCTAGTGCCTAAGGCACTTGACTGCTAATTAGAAAGCTGGTGGTTCAAACCCACCAGCCACTCCTCATAAGGAAGATGGGGCAATCTACTTATGTAGTGATACTGCCTCGGAAACCCAAGGTGGGGTCGCTATGAGTCGAGTCTGACTCAACAGCACATAACAACAACAACAAAGAGAAATTAATAGATTAGGGAGATATTTGAAAGGGGGTATTAGAAGGACTTGATGAAGGATTGACCTAAAGATTGAGGAAAACTAAAACACTGTTAAATTTTTGACTTGCAAAATGAAAACAAAATAGTTGTGAGATTCACAATAATAAAGAAGAAAGGCAGATAAAGAACATTAAAAAAAAAAAAAAAAAGGAGAGAGATCATGAGTTTAATTTTAAAGATGCTGAGTTTCAGGTTCTTTTGAGATATTCCAGAGAAAACATGAATGTATATGCATGCATATTTCTGTCTGAAAATAAAGAACAGCAAAGGCTGGAGATGTGAATTCGATACACATTGTGTATAAATTGTTATTTTAAAATAATATTTACAGTGATGGGCTAATAATAGATAGTAGATATTTACTGGATGAATTAATTGATGTTTTCATAGATGTTTGCTGAATGAATTAACAATCTGTATTGCTGCTGTTATTAGCTGTCCAGTCAATTCCGACTCATGGCAACCCCTGATGTTCAGAGTAGAACTGCTCTGTAGGGTTTCCAAGGCTGTGACCTTTCAGAAGCAGATTGTAAGGCCTGTCTTCCTGAGGAGCCTCTGGCTGGGTTCCAGCTGCCAACCTTTCTTTCAGCTTACTGTATGCAAGGTCCAGTGACTCCATAATCTGCATATGTGATTGTATTTCATTTGTATATGCAGTTTTTCTTAGGACTTCTAAATTGTCCACAAGTTTGAACTCCTCCATAAATTCTAGGTTTATTTTGTGACTCTAAACCTTAATCCCAATGTTATTATAGTCCTGCCATTTCCTGTCAGAGTACTGTACAAGACAGGAGAGTGTAACCAGAAAAGCACTGGATTAAGAGCCAGAAGGCTGGTTCAGATCCTGACCCTGACCTGCTTAGCTTTTGAGACTTCAGTGTGAATTTAATGGGGCCTCTCTATTTTCTTTTAGTGTGAACTCTCATTCAGCTGAATGATTTTCTTTAAGGACTGTGCACCAAAAACAAACAAACGGACAAACAAAAACAAGCTAGCCATTAGTTATGTCAATTAATTATATGACCTACCCTTTTGTACAGAGGATCTCTTCCTTGTGTTAGTCCCAGATAAAACAGAATCTTTCTTCTGTATGGTTTTGTGTTAATATCTAAAGCATATATAATTGAGGACAAGTACTCAGGGATATAAGAGAAGTTAAAAGATTGCTCTCACAAACACTGGGGAGGTAAACAGAGACATAGAGGCTTAAAAAGAGTAAACTTTCCAAGTTGATTTTGACTCAATAGAGGGAAAGTACTATTTGGCCTTATGTGGAGACAAGAAAAGAAAGTCTTTGTAGAATTCTATGAATTAGGGTGACTGATCTCTTATGCAAATTATAATATTGAATGTGGAGGATGTTTGTTCTGTTCTCTAAAGTATAAAAGGTCTGGACTGTGTGTGTATGTGTGTGTGTGTGAGCCCGTGTGTTTAGGAGATAATGAGAGATAGGTTGAGAGACAAAGACCTAATATAATTCAGGTTATCCTACACAGTTTGGGAGATTTTTTCACAACTCCATTACTTTAATTGAATATTTTAGACATTTGCATATTCTCCATTTAAGAAGATTTTGTAGGTCTTATAAAAGTTCATAGTCATTTTTAAGGAAAAAATATAAAGTAAAAAGTAATTATTATTTAGAATGAGAGGTAAAGCACAACAAATTACATATTTTAAAAACCAACAAATGTTGCATGACAAATGTCACAAAGAATACTTTCCTATAATACTTATTTTCTAAGTTCTTTGGTTTTACAATCTTTGAACACTTATCTATATGACAAAAATTTTATAAAAGTCATTTTTTACAGGTAGAAGAGTAAGATAGCCAGTCTTTCTCTCAGTGAGGATGACTATAATTTGCATTAGGTTACTGATAGTTGCAATGCATGAACATGTGGTGTCACACACATACATACTCAATATTTGTAATATTGCTGTCAGAAACTCAAGCAATCCAGCAAGTTGTATTCTCATGATTCCCACCAAAAAAGAAAAGAAAAAAATATATATTTCACTTATTCTTGAATATATATCTTTCTCTAAAAAGTAAATAAATAAAAGGAAAAAAGGGAACCACGTAATTTGATATATCTTATGATTTGAAGTACTCACAAACTAGTATCTGACTTCATACATTTCAAACATTATTGTGCCTTCATACATTTCAAACATTATTTTATTTTACTAGTATTTTGCCTTCATACATTTCAAACATTATTTTGCCTTCAAACATTATTTCATGACCCACAAAATTCCAGTACCAGGAGACATAAAACACATTCTTATCATAATGAGACAACTGGCCTTTCCAAGTCCTCCCACAATGCAAGGTCATTGAATAGAGCAAGCAGTAGGGACATTCTTCAAGGCATTAATACACCAAGGCAGCTAGCATAACTTAATGATACATAGAAATGGCTGTATATCACATAAATACATGCCATCTGATCTAAACCCACTCAATTTTCCCTCAGTTATATCCTTAAAATATCCATTTCCAATGCTAACCAGTAGGGAAAGTTAGGCAACAGGCAAAGAGATAGCAATCTTAACTGATATCAAATAAACTATCTTCTTTTTGTGAATTTTACAACCAAAGCATCAGACCAGATGGATACATTGCTCAAGTAGATACCCAGGACCTTGGATGAGCACCTGTAAATGAGAAGTTCTGAAGCTTAATCTCTATTAGCTACATGGTAAATCTGTCTCTGTTCCCAAAGCTATCTCTCATGATGTCTCATCCATTAATTATTATTTTTTAATTGAAAAATGAAGAGGTTATCTACATGGGGATGAACCAGAGAGGCCATGCAAGTAGACTGAAGCAGCATAGCCCATTGTGAAAATTTGGTGCAAGTTATAAAACTATCAAATCACTTCTTGGTAATTCAGAGCTATTTAAATGATAACCATATCAGCTATGGAGTTTCCAGGATCTTCTCATTCTTCAGTTGCAGATGGAGGAGGCTACAAAAAGGAGTTTTCTGGGCAAAGTACCTGGTTATAATGTAAAAATTGGTGTACCCACTGCAAAGGATTGGGCCTAACATGAGACTGATGTTCTTATTATTTGACTTTCAACATACATCAACCAGTAAAACTGCCATAAAAGTGACTTTCTGAAATATTGCTGCTACATTTTGAAGTTTTGTTTATATGGATATTGGATTGCTATGGCTTGATAAGATCCAACTGGGGGCTCTTATAGAATCTTGACATGAAGTCCTTCTGAGTAGATACTAGGAATAAGGACCAGAAAATACAGCTGTTTCCTTTAAAATAGTAGCAAGCACACCACACATACTTAAAAAAAAAAAAAAAAAAACTATCATAATGATCTAAATCAATAATTATCAACTGAGGATGAGCATCAGAATAAAGAGTAGATTTTAATTTTTTCCATATATATTCCTGGACTTTCTAAATGGAAATTTCTACTGGTGAGGTTAAAACACGTGTGCTTTTGAAAACCTCCCTAGGGTGATTTTGAGGCTAAGAATTGCCTAAAAAGCATGGCCAAGTGTTACAGCTTCAAATCAGTCCAGGGTATCAACATCTGAAACCCCATAAGACAGGAAATTTGGATTGTATGATTGGAAATCGGCTCAGATATGGCCCTCACCTGCTCGGGAAAGCCACTACTATGTCATTTCTTCTGACCAAAGGCTGGATTTGGAAGGATGGGACGGGTTGGGACCTGACTTTGTTGTTCATCCAAGATATTTTTATGTTTAGTTATACAGGGTGAGAAAATGCTAAGCTAGTGCTATTTTAATGAAGCTGAAAACATTTACAAACAATTCTATTTGGTGATAAAGTGGAAATGATTTATTTTGAGAAGCTTGGTGGAAAAATCACTTGTATTCTGTTAAAATTGTTTGCATTCTGGCAAGGCTAGGCATATGATAATGGCATGTTCTTAATTATTAACAGCCTGTTCCAAAAACTATTTGTATGATTTTATGAAGCATTTTCTTAATTTTCAGAACTCTTAAAATCAGTATCTTATTTTTATAGAGAAAATCCTGGTAATAGATTGTAGAATTCCTCCCCTAATATAAATAATGTAAATGTAATGTAAAGTATAAACTTCAGCTAATAATGTATTGATGTCCACTCATCAATTGTCACAAATGTACCACAGTAATGCAAGATAAATTACACAGGATAGCATAGTTGGGGGTTATGGAGACACTCCATTCTTTCTATTCAGTTTTTCTGTAAATCCAAAATTGCTAGAAAAATAAAGCCTATTAATTTAAAAAAGTATCTTATTTTTATATAGAAATCAAAAGATTTTAGACTTTTTTCATTTAAATCGTCTGTGTCAAAATGTGAAACAATGTTATGTGTTTGATAGTTTCAGAGCAAAGAAACATCCTAACCATTTTAGAGATGAGTAAACTAAGACTCAGAGATAAGTTACATCTATTCTAGAGTCATTCATCAGGACTGGAATGTGAGGTATGTCAATTCCTTCAGGAAATTTACATACAGGAATCTCATATATTATCCTAATAATCCCTGAAGCATACCAGTTTTTCCTCTACTTTAAAGAAACCAAGAACTGGAGTTTCGTTAACTTGTCTGCAGTCACAGAGAGAAAGTGGCAGAGTCAGAACTGCTTGTCCTCAAAGCCTACACTTTCATGATATATTACTAATTCCTCCATGATCAAATGACTTATTGCCCTGGGAAAACCTGCTGCAAGAGATCTCTTTAAGGTGGTAAAGAAGATGTCACTTTGAAAACAAAGGTGTGCCTAGCCCAAGCCATAGTATTTTCAATACCTTCATATGCAAGAGAAAGCTGGACAAAGAATAGGGAAGAGTTGATGCATTTGAATTGTGGTGTTGGCAAAGAATACTGAAAATACCACAGATTCCCAGAAGAAGGAACAAATCTGTCCTGAAAGAGAGTGTAGCCTGAATGCTCCTTAGAAATGCAAGACTTCGTCCCATGTACTTTAGTCATGTTGTCAGAAGGATGTCATGTTTGGTAAAGCAGAGACCAACCAAAACCAAACTCACTGCCATCAAGTCAGTTCCAATTCATAGCGACCCCCATTGGGTTTACAGGGCTGTGAATCTTTACAGAAGTAGATTACCCCATCCTCCTTCCCCAGAGTAGCGGATGAGTTTGAACTGCTGACCTTCTGGTTAGAAGCCAAATGCCTTATCCACTATGCCACCAGAGCTCCTTGGTAAAGTAGAGAGTCAGTGAAAAAGGGAAATATCCTCAATAGGATGGATTGACACAGTGACTGCAACAATGGGCTCAAGCATAACAAGGATTGTGAGGATAGCTCAGGATCAGGCAGTGTTTTGTTCTGCTGTACGTAGGGTCACTATGAGTTAGACCCAAAGCAATATGATATTTATGGACTCATTTGGACCTCTCCCCTTCCCTTTTCACCTCCCAGACCACTGTAAGCCTGGGTAGGGGCTAGAATATAGCTAAATTCCTGAGATTGCAGGCCAGGCCAGCAATCCTGACAGATCTGGCAGAATCAGAACCTGTGAGCACCCTGAGAGCTACAGCCTGAGTAATAGGGTAAAGCTCAGGGAGAGACCAATAAACCTTCAATTAAATAAACTGAGGCTTCAGTTGCTTTTTATTGCTGAGGGCAAAATGGGGCAGGTGAGTGGGGGGAGGAAACAGTATAAGATCTGCCCAAAAGGCTAGAATCAGAGCGTTACTCTAATTGACATAAAAATTATTCTGTGGAATAGATGATCTAGATAAAAGCTCTACCTTTACACTAGACAGCATACTGTCTAGTGTAAAAGGTTGATAATGTCTGAAAAGTGTGACCAATTCAATCTTAATTTCATCAAATCCAAAGTTTGAAGAGAAGGTCCCTATGAGTCAGAAGGGACACAGTGGCAAAGCTATTGATTCTGGTTTATTGGTCAGAATAAGCTTAATTATGCCCAGTAACAAATTAAACTTGAAATCTCAATGGCTTAATATGACAAAGATTTATGTAGGACTCATGCAAAGTCAGAGTGGACCTGGGAGGTTGGGATGGAGGCCTCTGCTCCACACATTCACTCAGGGACTCACACTGTACTATTTGGAATATATGGTGTCAAAAGTCACCATGGAAGGAGAACAGAAAACATGAAGGACTCATATCTACTCTCTATGTTTTGATCTGGAGGTGACATGTATCAGTTCTGTAAGCCTCTAGCTAGAACTAGTCACTTTAAGCTCCTGGTCACAACTCCATCTAATATAAGGAGCTGGAAAATGAGGGGTGACACAAGGACATTTGATGAGCAGTACAAATCTTCACTAGAAATCTCAGCCAGTTTTTCACAAAAATCAGGAATGGAGTGCAGAACATCACCATCTGGGATGTCCCTCCAAAGGATAGCAGAACACTGATCTGAGATATAGTACTCAAAGGCAAAACCATACAAAAACACCAGTAGATAAGGGTCACTGTAAACCACTTTCGGAAAGGCAAAATGTTGGAATTCTGGCATGGAGAGACCAAAGAAAATTGGAGAGAAGGTATAGTAAAAGAAAAAGAACAGTTTCATAAATTCCTGAGGTATAGCCTAAAGTCATTATTGACTAATGCATGGAGAGGGATTTATTAAATGGAATGAGCAAGGGCAGACACTCTGTTTCTAATTCTGAGTTTGTGTGTTTCTGTGAATACAAGAAAGTTGTGCCTACAATTGGTTTTCTTTATTTGGAAAAAAGAAAGAGAGAAAAAAAAAAAAAAAACATAATTTACAGAGAATTAACTTCAACATTTATTGCTCTGTAAGTTGGAAAGTTTCTATATATATAGAAAGGGAGAAGCAAATAAATCACTTCATCATGGTTTTAAATTGGTTTAGATCTGGTCCTATAAAAGATTCCTTTGAGTACAGAATGGCCAAAGAGAGAGATAATGCAAAGGGGTATTTGGGAAACAGAATAAGAGCTAAAGTGGATGGGAAAAAAAGGAATAAAATCTAAATAGATAAAATAGTAACACTGGATGAAGCATAAATAGTATGAGAAATGAATGATATTATATGTCATTCACTTAAACATCACACTTTTGTCTACAAATGACTGGCATAGACTAGATTTACAATAATTTTTAATAGGTGTCATTTGACCAAAAGAAAGAATATTTCTCTGAGAGTCCACAGCTAGCATACCAAAAATGAGGTGTCAGAACAGAAAGGATGGTCCTGGATTTTAGAGGAACTAAATAAATTGGAGAACCTTATACCTGCCTGTTTACTTCTGAGTTCATTTACAAATTCCACAATCTCAAGTAATTAATATGTCTGCTTCCTTTAGTGTAATTAAAATTTCAGTTTATAGCATGTTATTGTTATTGTTATGTGCTCTCGAGTCGGACCCGACTCATAGTGACCCTTCCTTGAGTTTCCAAGGCAGTATGACTACAGAAGTAAATTGCCCAACCTTCCTTCCAAGGAGTGGCTGGTGGGTTTGAACCGCCAGCCTTCTGGTTAGCAGTCAAGTGCCTTAGGCACTATGCTACCAGAGTAGGAGTTCTACAGTTCTTGGAGAAAAATCCCATTTTCTCTAATAATGATCTGTATAGTTAGTGGAAAAATACTGCGCAACCCAGTTTTAGACATGAAGACCAATATATGACAATAAATTCCAGAGCACTGTAGTGAAAGTACGAAGGAATGGAGATTGAACTTATTAACAAGGAGAATTATCCCAAGGATTAATGTTCTATTGCACATAGTAATGAGTTCTAGTCATTTCAAGTATTGACATGGAAGCTCATTTATCATCTGTCAGGGGGATTCCTGTATTAGGCAAGACTTTGTACTGTAGCAACTCTTTGTGTATACATAAAAACAAAATCAATTATGACCTATTGTGATTTTATGTTTTTCCCATATTTGTGTCCTTATGGATGAAGAGAAGAGATTTACACATGGTGAGGAGATTCGTGTGAGGTGAGAGGACCACTTCTATATGATGAGGAGTAAAATTGAGATAGTTTTGAAATGTGAGAGAGAGCCACTTTGGAAGCTTTAAGAATCAGCTTGCCATACAGTCATTTCATCTGAGCAATACTGAAATAGCATTGGCTATGAGCCACTGGAAGTGAATTAATAAAACATGGTACTTGAGAAAGATATTTACTTTACTGACATACATTTGGCCAAATGGTTCTGACCTCTTGCTTTTGATGGTCATCATCCATTTTGGTTCTGCAGGAAGGCAACTTAGTATCTGTAGTGCAATAGACCCTAAAGAGCTGTTTGTTTTCAGCTCTATTCCTATCACCTCCAGAAATTCTTCCAATTCTCATTGCAAGTAGGCCAGTAATGAAAATAAGAAATTAGATTTTATCTGTACTGAAGAAATTACCCAACATTTAAAGTACCTTAAAGTGGAGCATAGGAAAATTCCTAATAATAAGGGTTGGAAATCTATAATCCATTCTCAACAATATTTGAGACTCTCTTGATCTGAAAATTTCTTAGGAAATTGGTTACTCCTTTTGAAATTAGATGGTTTATATAAAATCCTAATAACCTGAAAACACAACACTGAACTGAAACAACTTCTTTTCGCCCAAAGATTCTGGAAGCTTAAAGTTAGCTTAATTGTTTGTTTGTTTTAATATGAACTTTTTGAAGACTTTCTGGAATCTTATTTAGTCCTCTAAACATTAGGAAGTTGGCACAATAATTATCTGATTTTTCTGTGGGGAAATCAAAGCATACAGAGGTAAAGTTCCTCAGTCAAGTCACATAGTCAGTACAAGAAGGAGCCAGGATTTGAACCCAGCTCTCATGCTCTTTAACAGCTTTCAAGGTTACCTCTTAACATCCTTACCTTTTCTAGATTATTTTATCCATAGCAAGAAGTATATGGGAAGCATATAGGAAGGCAGTGAATATTAAAAAGATTATAATATTTAGACTTAATAATGGTACTTTCTGAATAATTTTTTCAGTGTCATACCATCTCTTCATCTGAGCAGTAATGAAACAACATGAGTGAATATAAATCATCAGTGTCGGAGTCTTCATTATACAATAATGAAGTCAATGGTGTTAATGATAGCTCTTGGTATGTGCTTGGGAAGAACTCTGAAAGTGGTCTTTCAGTGCCTCACATCTGACCCTTCCTTTAGCCAAGGAACCTGTGGTGCAGTGAATTACTTGGTATGGCTTTTCTTTTGTAACTCCCACTGGATTACCGGGTGGGACCATGCAAATAAGGTAGAACTCTGATGTTGATATTGGTTAGTTTTGTCACTCTGCCAGGCTTAAAGTGAGCCTTTTTGGAAGTGGACAGGGGATCTCACTGCCATTAAAAGAGAAGAGCTGGAGGTAAAGTGGAATGTGTTCTTGGACCCGAGATCCCTGCACTGGACTTCTTTGGCAGAGACACACCAAAGAAAAAGACACCCTGGAAGACAGAGATGCCCCAACAGAGAGAGATGCCCAGCAGAGAGATAATAGCAGGGGAACCAAGAGGCAAAATACAGAGCAGCAGGTTTACCTGGCCCAGGGAGGCAGAGCTCAGGCCAAGAGGCCAAAGGCCAGAGAGGCATGCCTGAGGGCAGAGCAGAAGAGAGACTGTCCTGATCGAAGTATTGTATCCTGAGCGCTTTCCTGAACCTGAATTGTAGCCTGTTACTTCCCTAATAAACCCCATAATTGTGAGTGTGGTCTATGAATTCTGTGTGGCCATTACAATGAATGATGAAATCTGGCAGAGATGTAGTGAGTACTGTGGGAGGGACAGTTGGTGCTAGAATTGGTAAAAGGCTGAAGGGTGGTGGCATGTCTGGCCTCATTGGAATAAGCCTTGGGATGCTGATTCTGTCTTCCTCTTGTGAAGCTACAGGAGGTCAGAAGATGTCAACCCCATGCTTTTTTTGCCAGGCTCACAATTCTTGCTATACCTGAGCCCATCATTACAGTCACTGTGTCAACCCATCTCGTTGAAGGCCTTCCCCTTTTTCACTGACCCTCCACTTTACCAAGCATAATAGCCTTCTCCAGGGAATGGTCCCTTCTGACAACATGACCAAAGCAGGTAAGACAAAATCTGACTGTTTGCTTCCAAGGAGCATTTGGCTACACTTCTTTCAGGACATATTTGTTGATTCTTTTGGCAGTCCATGGTACTTTCAGTATTCTTCACCACATGTCTGTCAGGTTGTCATACTGAGGTGGCTTGCTTGTTGCTGTGAGGCTGGAGATTATGCCACTGGTATTTCACATACCAGAGGGTCACCCATAGTGGACAGGTTTCAGCAGAGCTTCCAGACTAAGACAGACTCAGAAGAATGAAAAGGCCATCCACTTCTCAAATAATTGGCCAGTAAAAACATATATCATAAGCATACATATGTAATATATACATATATTTACAATAAGATAAGAAATAAATTTCCACATCAATAAATTTTCTGTCCTATTATTTAATTGCAGAATAATATTTCCCCTTCTTCTTTGATAATTGATGTTGTTGACAAATTTTGGTAATAATTTTTGTAATAATATGAACATCAATGAATATTTTCATCTTTTAGAATAAGTTCCTAAGCATGTAATTGTTGTTTCAGGGTATGGATCTATAAGAATTTTAATGTAAATTGTCAAGTCACATCGGAACGTAAAAATCGTCCTATATACAACAGAAAGATGCACTGCCTGGTCCTGAGCCATCCTCACAATCTTTACTATGTTTTAAGCCATTGTTGCAGCCACTGTGTCAAACCATCTCACTGAGGTTCATTCCCTTTTGGGCTGACCCTCTCACTTTACCAAGCATGATATCCTTCTCCAGAGAATGTCTCCTTCTGACAACATGACCAGAGTATGTGCGACGAAATCTGGCCACTCTCACATCTAAGGAGCATTCCTGTTACAACTCTTCCAGGACAGGTGTATTTGTTCTTCTGGCAGTCCATGGTATTTCCAGTATTCTTCCACAGCAGCCCAATTCAAAGGCATCATTCCATCTGTGGTCTTCCATATTCATTGTTCAGGTTTCAAGTGCATGTGAGACTATTGAAAATACGATAGCTTAAGTCAGGCTCATCTGAGTCTTCAAAGTGACCTCCATGCTCCTTAACCTAGAAAAGTTTATCTCAAGAATAAGAGAGTAAGATTTTTCCAACCTTCACCAATATTAGATATCATCAGAAAATATACCTTATTATATTTTAATGGCAAGAATAGTTTTTCTTTTTTAATGTTTGAATATTCAGTCCCTTGATTTCTGTTCTTGTTGTTGTTGTTGTTATGTGCCGTTGAGTCATCTCCAACTCATAGTGGCCTTACGTACAACAGAATGAAACACTGCCTGGTCCTGTGCCAGCCTCATGATCCCTACTCTACCAGAGCACATCACTGCACCCACTGTTCAATCCATCTTGTTGCAGGCCTTCCCTTTTTCATTCACTCTCCACTTTACCAAGCATGACATTCTTCTCTAGCGAATGGTCCTTTCTGACAACATGAACAAAGTAGGTGAGACAAAGTATGGCCATTCTCACTTCTAAGGGGCATTCCTACTACACTTATTCCAGGACAGATTTGTTAGTTTTTTCACCAGTCCATGGTACTTTCAGCATTTTTTCACCAACACCACAATTCAAAAGCATCAACTCTTATTTGGTCTTCCTTATTTATTGTCCAGTTCTCACATGCAAATGAGGCAATTGAAAATACATGGCTTGGGCTAGGCCCATCTTAGTTTTCAAGGAGATATCTTTGCTCTTCAGCACTTGAAAGAGGTCTTTTGCAGCAGATTTGTCCATACATCTTTTGATGTCTTGGCTGCTGCTTCCACTGGCATTGATTGTAGAACCAAGTAATATGAAGTCTTTGACTTCAATCTTTTCTCCATTTATCGTGATGCTGCTTATTGGTCTAGTTGTGAGGATTTTTGTTTTCTTTGTACTGAGGTGTAACACATACTACAGACTGTAGTCCTTAATCTTTATCAGTAAGTGCTTTAAGTCATCCTTATTTTCAGCAAGCAAAGTTGTGTCATCTGCATATCTCAGGTTGTTAATGATCTTTCCTCCAATCCTGTTGCTACATTCTTCATATAGTCCAGCTTCTCAGATTACTTGCTCAGTATACAGATTGAATAAATATGATAAAAGGACACAACCCTGACACACTCCCTTCCTGATTTAAACCATGTGGTGTCCCCTTGTTCTGTTCTAATGGCAGCCTCCTGATCTATGTACAGATTCCTCATGAGCACAATCAAATGTTCTGGAATTCCCATTTTCTCCAGGTTATGCACAATTTGTTATGATCCACACAATCCAATGGCTTTGCATAGTCAATAAAATGTAAGTAAACATCTTTCTGCTGTTCTTTCTGACATCAGCTTTGATATCCCTCACTCAACGTCCACTTCTGAATCCAGCTTGCATTTCTGGAAGTTCTCTGTCAATATACTGCTGCAACCATTTTTTAATTATCTTTAGTAAGATTTTACTTGCATGTGATGTTGATGATATTGTTCCATAATTTCCACATTCCATGGGATCACCTTTCTTTAGAATGGGCACAAATACGGATCTTTTCTTGGTCAGTAGGCCAGGTAGTTGTTTTACAAATCTCTTTGCACAGCTGAGTGAGTGTTCTAGTGTGGCATCCATTTGATGAAACATCTCAATGAGTATTCTGTCAACTCCCGGAGGCTTGACTTTAGCCAATTCCTTCAGTGTGGCTTCAACTTCTTCCTTCAGTACAATTGGATCTTGATCATATACCACCTCCTGAAATGGATGATCATCTACCAACTCTTTTTGATATAGTGACTCTGTATTCCATCCATCTCTTCTTCTTCTTCTTTTTGGTTTTCCTTTTTTTTTATTTTTTATTTTAAGAATTTGTTTCACATTCAACATTACATATACATTTACTTTCACTCCCCATTTATCATCCCCAACCCTAACCCAGTTGGCTCCCCTCCCTGCCCAGTAACCCTCCCCAGTGCCCCTCATAGTTATGCACTCCTGTGTGTCCTGCATTTCCTCCACGTGAATGTTGCCCCTCTGGTGCCCCGTGGTCGATTGCTCCAAGGGATGCATTTCCATTGAATATGTGGGTGCATCACCCTGGGTTGAGTAGTCTCCCTGTACATCTTGTTTACTATTGGGCTGAGAGACAGCCCCACAGAGTGAGTTTTATTCTAGGCCCAAAATGTATCCCAGGACCATAGTATTGGAGGTCTCACCAGACTCCATCTGACCAGTAATTCTGGTCATTATTGAGGTTTTGGATGTTGTTCCACATTCCTCCCACTCTATCCAGGATCTCCAGATTTGATCCTTTCCTGAGTGGTTGGCATTGGTAACTGGGCACTATCTAGTTCTTCTGATCATGAGGGCCATTGTGTCCTAGGGCTGATTGTTTTCAAATGTTTTTTCTTGGTTTTTTTGCTCTCATCTTCAGCTCAGATGATAGGAGACCATTAGATGCATTTTAGATGGCTGCTTAAAAGCTTTTAAGACCTCAGTCACTACTCACCAATGTAGGCTAAGGAACAAAACTTTTATGTATTTTGTTGTGCCAATTGAGTCTGGTGTGCCCCAATACTATGATCCTGAGTCAGTAGATCCATTGGCTCTCTCTCTCACAGTGTCTTGCTGTTTGTAAGGGATAATTCTATGTCTGTCTTCTGTTGTTTCTATAGGGATTGGGGATATTTTGTATCACTGGTATCTGTCCGCTATTAGCCTCCTCTGAATCTATCCTTGGTCTAAAGTATACTCCTGTTCACTCTCCCCCATCTGATCTTCTCAGATGTTTATGTGTTATCTGTAGCCTGTTGTTTGGTGTTAATGGTAATGCAGTATTGTGCATATACTGGTTGGTATTAGCATCTGTTGTCTATATCTTATGTGCACAATTTTGCATCCTCCCTTTTCCTAATGCTATCATGGTGGTCATGGACTCCTTCTATACCATCCCTCCCTTTACCCATATCAGCATATGGCCCAAAATTTAACCCCTACTCTTCCCTCTCCACCAGGTAATCTACAAAGTAACTCCCCTTTCTCAAGCAAACACTTTGTTATCTTTTTACAATAATGGGTTCATACAATATTTGTCCTTCTGTGATTGACTTATTTCATTCAGTATAATGTCCTCCAGGCTTGTCCATGTCGTGAGATGATTCACATATCCTTCATTGTTCTTTAATGTAGCATAGTATTTCATTGGGTAAATATACTATAATTTGATTATCCATTCATCCATTGATGGGCATTTAGGTTGTTTCCATCTCTTTGCTATAGTGAATTGTGCTGTGGTGAACATAGATGTGCATATGTCTGTTCATGTGCCACCTCTCACCTCTTTAGAATATATTCCTAGTAATGGAATTGCCGTGTCAAATGGTACTTCTATTTTCAGTTTTTTAAGGAAACACCATACCGTTTGCCACAATGATTGTACCATTTTACAATCCCACCAGCAGTGCACAAGAGTTCCAAACTCTTCAAAACTCCAGAATTTATTATTTTCTGTCCTGTTGAACTTTGCAATTATTGCTGGGGTGAGGTGATATCTCATCATTGTTTTGATTTGCATCTCTCTAATGGCTAAAGATCGTAAGCATTTCCTCATGTGTTTGTTGGCCGCCAACATATCGTCTTTACTGAAGTGTCTGTTCAAGTCTTTTGCCTATTTTTGAATTGGGGTGTTTGCCATTTTGGTGTTGAGGTTATGAAGTTTTCTATAGATTTTGGAGATAAGTCCTTTGTCAGATATGTCATAAGCAAATATTTTCTCTCAATCAGTAGGTTCTCTTTTTATCCCTTTGATGAAGTCTTTTGTTGAGTGTAAGAATTTAATTTTTAAAAGGTTCCAGTCATGTAGCTTCTCTTCTACCTCCTGTGCATTCTGGGTTATCCTTGATAGTCTATTTATGCTATAAATTGTTGTTGTTAAGTGCCGTCGAGTTGTTTCCGACTCATAGCGACCCCATGCACAGCAGAATGAAACACTGCCC
>NW_006921816.1:3276269-3284654 GCF_000298275.1 Orycteropus afer afer | reverse complement strand
TTTTTTAATATGGTGTTGGATTCTGTTGGCTAGGATTTTGTTGAAGATTTTTTCATCTGTGTTCATGAGGAATATTGGTGTGTAGTTTTCCTTTTTAGAAGTGTCTTTCCCTGGTTTGGTATTAGTGTTATGCTTGTTTCATAAAATGACTTTGTGAGTGTTCCATCTTTTTCAATGTTCTGGAAGAGCATGAATAGTATAGGTTTCAACTCTTCGCTGAATATTTGGTAAAATTCTCCAGTAAAGCCATCAGGGCCAGGACTTTTCTTTGTGGGGAGTTTTTTTTATGACCTGTTCAATTTCTTCTTTTGTTATAGATCTGTTCAAGTTTTCTGTCTCTGAGTGGGAGAGTTTAGGTAGGTCTTGTGAATGTAGAAATTTGTCCATCTCTTCTAGGTTCTCAAATCTGTTAAAGTACTGGTTTTCATAGTATTCTGTCAGGATCTTTTTTATTTCAGTTGGTTCTGTTGTGATGACACCCTTTTCATTTACTATTCTAGTAATTTGCATCTTTTCTTTACTTTCTTTTGTTAGATTTGCCAATGGTTTGTTGATTTTGTTAATCTTTTTGAAGAACCAGCTTTTTGTTTTGTTAATTTTCTCTATTATTTTTGTTTTTTTTTCAGTGTCATTTATTTTTGTTCTGATCTTTATTATTTCCTTCCTTCTAGATGCTGTAGGGTTCTTTTGTTGTTCTTTTTTTCTAGTTGTTGGAGTTGTTGAGTTAGAGTGTTGATTTTTTTTTCTTTCCTCTTTTTTGATGTGTGCATTTATTGCTATAAACTGACCTCTGAGTACTGCTTTTGCTGTATCCCATAGGTTTTGGTATTATGTATCTTCACTGTCATTTCTTTCTATGAATTTTTTGTTGTTGTGGTTTCTTGTATTACCCAGTAGTTTTTAGGTGGTGAATCGTTCAACTTCCACAAGTTTCATGTTTTTTTCCTTGATCTTCTTATTAATTTCTAATTTTATAACATTGTGGTCTGAGAAGATGCTTTGTAGTATTTCAATGTTTTTTTAATTTACTGAGGCTTGTTTTATGCCTTAATGTATGGTCTATTCTGAAGAATGATCCATGTGCACTGGAGAAGAATGTGAATTGTGCTTTTGTTGGGTGGAATGCTCTGTATATATCTATGAGGTCAAGTTGGTTGATTGTGTTGTTGAGTTCTTCTGTATCTTTGTTGAGTTTTTTCTAGTTGATCTGTCCCTCCTTGAAATTGGTTTGTTAAAGTCTCCTACTACTATTGCAGAGTTGTCTATTGTCCCTGGTAACTCAATGAATAATTTGCTTGATGTATTTTGGAGCACTTTCATTGGGTGCATAGATATTTATTATTGTAATATTTTCTTGATCAATGGAGACTTTCAGCATCATATAATGATCTTCTTTGTCTCTTATGTTGGTTTTCACCTTAAAGTCTATTTTACCAAAAATTAATATTGCCACTTGTACTCTTTTTTGGTTACCATTGGCTTGGTATATTTTTTCACCCCTTAACTCTTAATTTGTTTTTATCTTTGTGTCTAAAGTGGGTCTCTTATAAGCAGCATATTGATGGGTCTTCTTTTCTTATCCAGTCTGCAACTCTCTTTCTCTTGATTAGCACATTTAGTCCATTCACATTGAGTGTAATTAGTGATAGTGTGAATTGATTGCTGTTATTCTATTGTGTTTTTTTTTTTTTTTTTTGGTCGTGTTGTTGGAGTTTCCTTGGTCCATGTACTTTTCTATGCTGAGTTCATTTTGTTGTGAAGTGTTTCCTCTCTTTTCTTCTTTACTGTTGGTTTTGTGCTTATTAAACTCATATGTTTTCCTTCCTTCTGGATTAGCTTAGAAGGATTGTTAATTTTCTCTGTGGTTTCCTTGGAGTGAATTTTTGTCTCTAGTATTCTGTTTTATGAGAACATTATCCTGTTTTCCTCTCTATACGGAAGTTTGTACCTAGAACTTTTATTCCCTTTATTTGGTTAGTTGCTGTTGTTGTGTGCAGATTGGCTTCCTTGATTTTTAGTGTACTATGTTTAAGAGTCTTATTTGGAGCATCTATTTCTGATTTGGTTTCAGTATTAATGTCATGTGTCCTGATTTTTTTGTTCTCTGTTGTGAGTTTTCTATTGTAAGGACTTCCTTAAGCATTTCTTGTAGGTTTGGTCTGGTTCTCACAAAATCCCTTAATTTCTGTTTGTTTCAGAATGTCTGGTGTCAAGGGATTTGTCTTCTAGTTGGGAAATGTGCTCTTCCACCAGGTCTATCTTATTCTTTTGTACTTCCACTGTATTGTGCAATTATGTAATTTTGGTATTCATCTTCTGGATTTCTAACTGCTATTTTTGTATGAGTTCTGATTGTGCATTAATTTTGTTATTGTGTTCTTGAATGGTTTTCCTGAGTTCTTCCAGGATATTGTCTGTGTTCTCCTCGCTTCTGTTTGGGGTTTCCTTAAGCTCTTGTAGGGTTCTATATACATACCTTTTAAATTCTTTCTTGGATAATTCTATTGCCTCTTCTTCCTCTATGCTTAATGGGACTTTTGTTTGGGATTTTACTTCTAATGTCTTATCCTATTTGTTTTTATTATTATTATTAGATTTGAAGTTCCCTGTTGTTTCATAGACATTTTAAAGTTGTCTTTAACTGTTAGTTATGTATTGATTTATTTTGTCTTGGTTTTATGATTTAATATTTTGAAAAGCTGGAGCTGGTGTATTTTAATTTTTTGGCTATTAATTCAGGTGTGCTGGGTTGCTCTGAAGTTTTCTTTGTGATGATGGAATCACTGTGTGGAATGTGAATGCAGGTCTCTGTCATAAAGGGAGTTTAGGATTCGAGCTGGCAGGTGTTATAGGGGCTGAATGTGGTTTTTCTATTGGATGAGGCAGGGTAGAGATGGAGAGAATGGAAGATAAGAGAGAAAAAAGAATCTCAAAGGTGCCAGGAGTGGTTTCTAGGGCTTTGAGTGGGCTACTAATGATGATGTTATACTGTTACTCATAGGGCCACAGATCAAGTTCTGCAAAGACTCCAATTATTAGGGGGCCATCACTTTCTGCCAGCTTCAGACACATGCAAAAACCCCACTCTCCAGGCCCCTCTGTGCCAAAAAGCTGACCTAGGATAACTGCCCTGATCCATGATCCATGATGGGAGTTCATCCCAGGGCCCACCCTCTTGCGGCATTAATGTTCTCTCTGTTCCCGCTTCAGCAGTACCAGAGTCAGAGAAATATCTACTCCCACCCAGTGGTCCCAAGTTTACCGATAAAAGCAGGTGCTAGATCCATGGAGAGGACACAGGTTCTCTGGTGTGGTGCGTTCTCTCCACTGCCCCAGGAAGGTCTCCAACGGCCTTTCTCATCTGCTGGTTGGTGCTCTGCAGGGCAGGTTCAACTGTTTTTGTTATTTTTTTTTTTTCCCCTCTGGGTAACTGAATGCTCCTTTGTCCTTTCTAATCCTACTCCCCTGACTTTGGCATATTCTGACTTAATGAGCTGTTCAGAGCACCAGAATCCCCATTTCAAACTGTGCACCTAATTTTTCAGGAACTAAGATGCTAGAGGGAACTGGCTTGTGCACTATAGGAGAGACACCATTTTGCAATCTCTTGGTTTTCTAATTCCAGTTCTTTTCACATTTCATTAAAATACTTTACTTTGTCTTCTTGAGCCATCCTTATCTTCCATCCATCTTCTTTTGATGTTTCCCACATTATTCATCATATTGCCCACGGAATATTTCAATATTGCAATTTGAGGCTTAAATTTTTTCCTCAGCTCTTTCACCTTGAGAAATGCTGAGTGTGTTCTTCCCTTTTGGTTTTCTAACACCAGGTCTTTGCACATTTCATTACAATAATTCTTCTGGAGCTGCTCTTTGAAATCTTCTGTTCAGCTTTTTTATCTTTTCATTTCTTCCATTTGCTTTAGCTACTCTCTGCTCAAGGGCAAATTTCAGAGTGTCTTCTGACATCCATTTTGGTCTTTTCTTCCTCTTATGTCTTCTTAATGACTTTTTGCATTCTTCATGGATGATGTTCTTGATGTTTAAAGATCCCACAATTCCTGTTTTTTAATCATTGGTGTTCAATGAACCAAATCTATTCTTTAGATGGTCTCTAAATTCAGGAAGAATACAATCAAAGTCATATTTTGGCTTTTGTGAGCTTGTTTTAATTGTCTTCAACTTCAAGTTGAACTTGCATATGAGCAATTGATGATCTGTTCCACAATCAGCTCCTACTCTTGTTTTGGCTGAAGATATTGAGCTTGTCCATTACTTCTTGCCACAGATATAGTTGATCTGATTCCTGTGTACTCCATCTGGTGAAGTCCACATGTACAGCCACCATTGTGTTGTTGAAAAAAGGTAATGGCAATGATTACATCATTGGTCTTGCAAAATTCTATCACACAATCTCCAGCATTATTTTAATCACCAAGGTCATATTTTCTAACTGCTGGTGATTTTTCTTTGTTTCCAACTTTTGTGTTTCAATCACCAATGATAATCAACACATCTTGATTGCATGTTTGGTCAATTTTAGACTGCAAAAACTGGTAAAAATCTTCAATTTCCTTGTCTTTGGGATTGGTGCTTGAATATTAGTAGTTGTCATGGTTAAGTTTGTGTCTCAACTTGGCTGGGCCTGGTTGAATGGCTGGGCAACTGGATGTAATATTCCCCATGATGAGACCGATAATCAACTCCATGGAGGAATCTACTGTGAGCAGCTGAGTAGCCACCTTAGGGATACGGTCTGCTTCCTACATATAAGGAGAAGCCTTGGGGAATGGTCTCTAGCTTATGGCATGCTTGAAACCCCATGTTGTTGTTCAGCAACCTGCCATGCTCTGCCAACCTTGGGACTTTCAATGGACTTCAGTTAATGGCTTGCCATGTGGTGTGGTAACATGAAGACTGTACCTTTTTACTTGTCAACCTTGGGCTTGTCAGCCTCAGTAGCCAGCAGCTGTCTGAGTGAAGAAAAGCCTTTAGCTCCAGTGGGCTGAGAACAGAAGGCAGAGCTGAAGCCCAAGGTTGAGGGGCTTTCACTCAGCACCTAGAGCCTGGCACTTTGAACTAGGACTTAAAGCCTCCAAACAGTGAGGGAATAAACTCTTGTTTCTTCAAGCCATCTCATTTGCAGTATATTCCTGTCAGAGCAGTACTCAGTAACCAGCATAGTAGTATTATCTGATCTTCCTTGTAGGTGTATGGATATTATCCTATCACTGACAGCATTGCACTTCAGGATAGATTTTGATACATTCTTTGTGATGATGAATGCCATGCTATTCATATTCAATTTGTTATTTCCCTGGTTTGGGCAATTTTTAATCAATCATATGATTTTCAGCTCACTAATTGATTTCTAGTAAGATGAATATAAGTTTGTATTTTTTTGACCTTCCATTTCTTTCTTTATAACTCTCTTTTGCCTATTTTCTATTGTGGGGTCCTTGTTTTACTGTTGATTAGCAAGAGTCTTTTCAATACTAAATCTTTACCACATATATTGAAAACATTTTTTTATAAATTTCTTGTTTGCCCTTTTATCTTTTAAATTTTATAGAAGCAAAAGTATCAAGTTTTCTTTCATATGCTCTGCCTTTAGTGCTATGTATAAAACACGATCTTTACCTCAATAACAAGAATATTATCACCTATATTCTCTCCCAGCATTGTGTGATTTATCTTTTACATTTAAGTGGTTAACATATCAGAAATTTATTTTGTATTTGAAGTAAAATAGAGACTTAAGTTTAATATTTTAGATGGTTAACAACTTGTCAAAAATAATTTATTAAATAATAAATCCACTCATCTATTAAATTCACTTATGTTTCTGTATCTATATTATATATCTCTGTATTTGCACACATATATATCTATAAATATATCTTTATATATATATGTATGTGTAAGTAGATATAAAACTACACATGTCAGTACTTTCTATTCCATGCTAGTGATTTGCCTGTATTTTCTAGCAATTATCACCATTTTAAATGATTATTCTACCTTAAACATACTTTCCTATCTAGTAGGACAAAGCTGCCACCCTCTCCCACCTGAATTGTTATCCTCTTTTTCCCAATTGTCTTACTTAACCATTTTCACTGCATTTTCTTAGTTTTTTTTTTTTTTTTTTCTCCCCATTTCCAGTAGGTCTTAAAACTTGTAAATAGATATATTATTTATCATCAAGCATTCTTGGAATAAGAAGCTGGTCTGCTTCATGGAAATGTTTAGCAGTCAAGACTGAGAAATCAAAATCTCATTGCATTTCTATAGAGATGATTATGACCAGCACCCCTGTTGGCCCTATGTGCCTCCAACTCCAGACTCAGAATACAGCAAGAAGCAGGAAGTAAGGCAATGTAAGTGCTTCATGGAGACTTCACACTGCCACACCTCAATTTATTTCTGGAAAGTGCATGTGACATCTATTCACTTACAAAGCTATCTTCATACTCACCAGGATATGCCAAATAGAGTAACAACCTCAAAGGCCATCTGTTTTAGAAAATTAATTAAAAATGAGGGTAAAATTAAGTCTTGCCTATGCACAAAATAGAAACTGGGAGGCTCTTTTGAGAGAAACTATACTTTAGGAGGAAAACTAGTGTGTTGAGGTGTTTTGATCATTTGACTTACTCTAACCACTATTGTAGAGGCCTTCCCAGCATGGAGCAATAATAAAATTAGTGCCCTCTTTATAAGCAAGTAAAAGGTATATTGTGAAACCACTTTCTGGGTGTAGCAGATGAGTCTATCCTGACTCATCCATCTTCTGTTGTCTAGTAGGCATCACGGCTAACGTTACACAAAATGTAATTGGCTGAGATTAGATGTGCGGCCTGTGATTGAGGAAAAGTGTAAAGTAATTTGGCACATACAAGGGTTATATCCAGGGGCTGTGACTGTATTATCATCATGTTTGAATTAATTGCCACTGACATAAAAGAGACCCTGACATACCGATTAACCTCTCTTTGGCCTTTTGGTGTGTTTGATGGCTGAAACAATGTCTCCCTACAGCACTGATTTATTAAGTCAAAGGTTATGTATCAGGTGCTAATTTCATCTTTTCCCAGGTATTAAAAGTAGTGGGGTTTTTTTTGTTTTTTTTTTTTTGCATATAATGCACCCATAAAATGTGCATAGCACTCAAGAGACTAATGAGCAAGATGACTGCATGGTTTGCAAAAACCTTACAACAACACACACATTATTTGTGTAAGTATACAGAATATTTTCCTTCCTCAAAGTCCACCAGTAAAAACTAGGAATAAGCAGTGGACATTCACATGTCTTTTTGGAATTCTATTTTAAATCTCCTAAGAAACCTACCCGCTTAAGATGTCTTTTTGCTTACTGAAGAGCAAAGCATGTTCTTTTCAATCAGGTTTTGCACTTATCTCTAGAAGGTGGTGTTTGTGTATTTATCTTTCAAGTTGGAAGGAAAAGAGAAAAGTTGATTCCTTGTGAATCTTGCTCTAAAATCGAACCCTCTGGCTGTTAAAGCCTCTTGATCTAAATTGAAGAGCTGCTTAATGAATCCACTTTATTCCACTACAAAACACACTTTCAAAACAAAAGTTAGAAAGCTGTATGATTCATTCTCAAGAAAGATCTGTTTCTGTTCAAAACCTGTCCTGACCTTTTTGTTGAAGAAGAACAAAATAATGTAGTAACAAAAACACAAGTGGCTGCCAAAGGAAGAGAAAAAAAATAAAAAAAGAGTTCCTGTAAGGGACTGGAACAATAAATCTCCTCTCTACTGAACTCCCAAAGGGAGTGTGTGTGTTTCCTCCCGTTCTTTATCAGAGCCCCCAAAATAAGTGGGAACAGGCAGTGGCTGCTCAGATTCAACATACCTTTTCCATTGGCTAGTAAGGCCCTGTCTGTCTGAGAGCAAGTTCTCCCTGCCTGACTCTGGAGAGAGCAGCCACTAAGACTGGTCCACAGGAACCATGAAATTGCTTCAAGGGACTATTCTTCCTCTGATTCTGTCTAGTCTTTGCTGCAGTGAAAGCAATGCAGGTACCCTTTTCTCTTATTTCTCTGACTTTATGGATCAAACATGACAAATAGGGAGCTCTTAGCTTTAGTTTACCTTCAAAATCTTCTACTGATACTTAGATGCAATGATTCTTTTGCTGAGTTGAGTGTGTGGGTGCTGATTAGGAGTACATGAGGAAGGCTCCGTGGAGAGGATGTTTGTTTTCACTGAAGGTAAAAGCAGCCTCTGAGTGTGTTTGATGGCATCATAAAGGTGCTTAGAACACATAATGACCTTTTTAAAGAATAGAAATCTGGGGAGGGAATGCTGATTGCAAAATGTACTATTTCTCAATATGCCTCTTCAAAGATAAGTCT
>NW_006921816.1:3266090-3275869 GCF_000298275.1 Orycteropus afer afer | reverse complement strand
AAAACATGAGGGGTCGCTATGAGTCAGGTCCTACTCGACGGCACATGACAGCAACAACAAACACACACACTTGGTATAACATTTCAGGGAGTTGATAGGCATTAGAACCATTTAACACAGGTTAAGAAACTTGGGTAAACAGTGTAAATGTATACTACATTAGTCGCAACTATATTAATGACCAGTCACAAGAAATGATTACATATTTGACTTCCAATTATTATGAGTGAGTTCATAATAAGAAATTAAATGTATTCAATATTTATTAGGCTCACATTTCATACCTGACAGAGCAAGAATACAAAAATTAGTAAGACATAATCTTTGCCTAGGGTTATTAAATGCACTATCGGTACAAAATAAGCCCAAAGAAGTAATTCTAATACAACAGAGTTTTAATAGGTGCTAAAATCAAGATAAAGTCCCTAGGTGTTGTTAAGCTTAACTACTAACCAAAAAGATGGAGGTTCAAGTTCACCCAAAGACACCTCACAAAAAAGGCCTGGCAATCTATTTCTGAAAAGTCAACCATGGATAACAGCATGGAAGCCCAGTTCTATTCTGACACACATGGGGTCACTGTGAGTAGTTAGCAAATAGATGGCAACTGGTTTTATGATAAACTATCATAAAAGAAACCACATTGGGAAAAAAAAAAATTGTGAGGGGCTGTGGGGAATGACAACAACAACAAAACAAACCTTCTGTTCTAATTTTATTTTGCTTGTGTTCTTTTCAAAAGTTTACTGCCCAGCCAATTCTATTCTCCACCGATGATGTAGGGAATAATAAGCCCACTTTTCCTTGAATAATATTCATCAATAATTCTTCAAAATATCTGTGTAGATTTAAGATAAATTTCCTTCAGAATCACATACATTCACTTACAATACATCTTGGAGTTTCCTGGATTAAGTTCCAGCAGGTATCAAGGCCAGAAAATTTAATATAGATGGATTACTAAGAATCTTATATTTGAAAAATAAAGAACATTGATGAAGCACAGCAGAAATCAATGCACTAACTCATAAGAAACTCTTCAGTATGCATGAGAACGACTGACAGGAATCCCATTGCCATGAAAAACACTGCTAACTAACATGTGTCAGGTCAATGCAAATTCTGAAAGCCTGAATTAGGCTGCTCCTTGTTCCAGGCCTGTAGGCATCAGTGAGTACACTACTTTCCTGGCATTGTTAAACTCTGAATGGATTATAGGTCTTTCTGAAAGCAAAAGAGAATCAATAGAAACAGCCTGCAAAAATTGGCTGTAAGGATAATGTGAAGGTGAAGAACAGCCCAGAGGTGACCTGGCAGATTTTTCCATTAGGGTCATTTTGGGGAAATATCAACTTGTTTTAGCCCACTGGTAATGATACCAACCTTTCTGTTAACAGTGTCTGCTTTCTAATGAGCTATTGACCTATGGAAAATAACTTCTTATTTGAGCAGAGACAGCTGTAACATAATAAGTGTCTCCGCCAATCTCTCCCAATGAGCCTATTTGCTAACTTAAGGGAAATATCTGCAAATACTACCTCATTTATCTTAGAAAAAGAAACTATTGCTCAGGAACATAAATTGACCATCTGAATGGTGCCTAGGAGGAATTAGAAGAGATTTTTCTATCCACATGTATGAATCTGTTGTACCTAGATCTATCTGTTTTATGCTTTCCTTCACAGGTTGGGCACAGGAAATGAAGCATTTCCTGATTTATTAAGTTATTGTCCTAGCCCCCTCCCCTTACTGGAAACATACAGATTTCACAGTGTAACATGTTCCCTGAACTCAGAATGCTAACATATTTCATCGGCAATGTTGATTATTGAGGACGAGCAGGGAGGTATTTAATCTGCCTTAAATTCATAAGTTGTCAATCATATCCATACTTTTTTTTTCATAGCAATTCATTTCTAAATTTTAGAAAAAAATGACTACTTTTCTTTTTTTTCAGATATTTTTGTCAGTCTTAGGAATAAATAAATATAATGTAGTCCATTGTGCTTTTGCTGAAAATAAAGGAAATCTTTCTACATGGCAGTGAGTGACTTTCTATTACTTGGTTGGTGGTATAATATTTTACAATATCAAATTTGGAAAACTGTTCTTTTGAATGTATGTATGGAAGCGTCCAAAAACAGGATCCATCATTCTTTCCTAAAGTTTTCTACATTGTATTTAAAGCTGAACAGTGATTTCCTTTGGCTTTTAAGTTTAGACCGATGGATTTTGACAGAAGTTAAATTAAAGAGGAATTTAAAATTTGCTTTTTGAACTTTAGGAAATATTAAAATATTTTAGACATTTGTTCTTAGGAAAAGACACTTCTCCATTGGCATCTGTAGAGAATTTAATTGTTTGGAGAAACTCATTCATTAATAATTGGACATTCAATCTCATTAAAAAAAAATTGAATAGGGCAGACAATGCTAAATATTGTAGGTTTATAGAGATCAATAAGACTCAGTCTTGAGGTGGTGGAGGAGGAAAAATAAGCCAAGTCATAAATTTCGTTAGGTAGACCTTAACATGGAACCAAAGTGTAGAATTCACAACTAGTTAAATTTGGGTGTTAGGACATCATAAAAGCATTAATATTCAAGACCCAAAGCATTTCTTTGAAATTCTTTCTTCAGTATTCATTTTTAAATAATCTCTACCTAACAGGAGGAGAGATCATTCTAGAAACTATATTTTCATGAAATTCATAACATGGATTTCACCAACAAATTTTCTCACAATTTTATTTTGTTGATTGAAATTATTCACATAAGTGAGGGAAAAAACGTGAATATATGAAGATAATAAAAAATGTTTAAGTTGCTGGATAAGTGCCCATCCATTCTTTTTTTTTTTTTAAGTTAGATTTTAAGCTTCTGGTAAATTTTTTTTTTGTGTGTGTGTGTGTGTGCGTGCGTGAATATTTTTTTCTTAGTAATCATTTTCCAACTTCTTTATCTTTGAAAACAGTTTGAGATGTGTATTTCTAGACATTGTCAAAGCAGGAATTAATCTAAGTGATATTTAATTTAAGTGTCTCCTTTCCTACTGAATTCCTGTGGGTCATTATAATCTACTTAGTTGGCATAACAATCCCAAATGGGTATTAAAAAAAGTATTTTCAGTTAGCTAACAAGATATTTTTTATCTTGTTGCACACAATAGCAGCATTAACATGGGATACAACAATGGTGCCAATTAATCTAGAAACTATGGTTCCTATAGTTTGGGCAACAATAAGAAAAACAGTTTTCTAAACTTGAATAGGTTTTACATCTTGTAGGCTTTATAACAGTAGAGATTACAATAACTGGTCTCTAAGAAGAAGCAATTATCATATGAGTATTGGACACCTCTCGTGTCCCACCCTACATCCTCTCTGGCCATGTTTACTCCAGCCATCACTATGGCAACTAGCTATGCACAGGTGTAAATTGACAGCACCTTGGCTCACCTGAATGCACATCTTTTGTTTTCTGGTTGGTGCTATCCTGATAACAAGATTTGTTTCACCTGCAGAAACCCACTCAGCACTGTTGTATGCCTGTGCTAATAAAGGATTATAGTACTCTATGGGGCAGCTCTGAACTGAAGGAGGAATAGAGCTAGTGACTAATGCTCTCCCCTTCTGTTCCTGTTCCAATTTTATTGTCTTCAGTTCTCCTTTCCTTGAGAACACTTTCCTTTATAAACTATCTTCACACAACTCCCTCTCTCAGCTCTGCTTTCTTGGGGGTATCCAAAATTTATTATTTTTTATGGAGGACAGCATGTTGGTTTGGTTGATAATGTATACCTAGGTACAAATTAGTCCGTTTCGCTGAGGTTCTAAGTAATGTCCATTACTTTCCTTCCTCTTCATTTCAAAAAGAACTAAAATGTTTTGGATCAATTTTTTGTGTCATAAGGAGCTCTGGTAGCATAGTGGCTAAGACACTTGCCTGCTAACCAGACGGCTGGCGGTTCAAACCCACCAGCCACTCCTCGGAAGGAAGGTTGGGCAATCCTACTTCCGTAGTGATACTGCCTTGGAAACCCAAGGAGGGGTCGCTATGAGTCGGGGCCGACTCGACGGCACATAACAACAACAACAACAAGGTAAACTATATTCTATTATTGAATAAGTTAAACAGTATTCTAAACAGGTCCTGTTCTAAGACAATTTTGTGCCTGTTTTCAATGTCAGTAATGATTTATATTATGAGACTATTAGTAAAAAATATTGATGTTATTGATTTTACTCTTGGTGTACTGCTCATCTGAAATGTAGACTGCTCTTTAATCTTTTTAAATCAGTCACTTTCTGACCTAAGCTTGTATTGGTTTTGTCTAAGATCAGAGAATGAGGTTTACAATTAACCCAAAAATGTATTGTTGCAACATTTTGGTTACTTTTCACACATTACTTCCATCACAACATTTCAAAACCAAAATATTATTTATTATTATTAGGAAAATAAGCTACCAAGATGTGAGGTTAGTAAGGTACTATGGATTAAAACAAAACTAAGGTCTGCTCTTCAAACCCTTCTGCTATTGCTTGCTCCCTTCCAGTACAAAAAAAAAAAAAAAAACTTCTCTTCCAATGTATTGAAACCACAGTATGTTAACCTTATTTGGATTGAGAAGAATAAGAGTAAGGGACTTGCTACTTCTCACAGTACATCCAGCATCTCTAAACCACCAAGACCACGGTGCCATGGACAACTTTTTACTCAGTTATTACAAATCTCTTAATATCCTGGATTCAATTAATTGTTAGGGTATGGGAAGGAAGGAGTTGGAGGCATTTGCCTACCTACCCATTATTATGTTGACAGAGATTAAAATAAATAATAAAGTGTTCAGTTACAATATAAATAAATGTCAGTGCAGATAATATGGAACTTGGAGGAGAAGAAAAGAAACAAAGAAGAAACAACTATTAGTGAATTAATCACTTTGTGTAATATTTATGATCCTTCTAGAGTCAGATTGTTTGAGTTCAAATTCCACCTCTGCTACTTACTAGCTATGTGATCATGGGTAAGTTAATTAACTTTCAGATTCCTCAGCCATAAAATGGGATTGAGTATAGTCTCTACCTCATAGGGATGTTGAGACAATAAATGCTATATAGATTTTGTTGCTTTCAAAATCATAGTCCTGTAGTTTATTCTATCCTGTGCCTTTAGTAGGAGCTCTGGTGGCATTGTGCCTAAGGCATTTGCCTATTAACCAGAAGGCCTGCTGGTGGTTCATAGCCAGTAGCCACTCCTTAGAAGGAAGACTGGGCAATCTACTTCAGTAGAGATAGATACCACCTCAGAAACCCAAGGAGGTGTTGTTATGTGTAGGAATTGACTCCATGACAGTGAGGGTTGTTATTTATTTATTTATTTATTTAATCCCTTAAGTAGAATGCTTTATTTCAAAATTAATTCCAATCCAGAATCAGAGAATATTTAAATAATGATAATGATAATTCTCACAAAGCAAAAAACAAAAATAAAACCATCACATGACAATTTTTCATATTAGATTTGATACAGAATACTAGAAAGATAATTTCCCAATTTATATTTTTTATCAAGGTATGTTGCTGCTGTTATATGCCGTCAAGTCGACCCCGACTCATAGCTACCCCTCCTTGCGTTTCCGAGGCAGTATTCCATATGTACAGACATAATTTCATTTCTGTGCAGAATGGTACATTATCTAGAATGCCTTTTAGATTTGTAAATTATTTAACTCACTTGTATAAATTAATAATTCAAATTAGTAAACAACATTGTAATTGTGTTTATCAAGAATTCTAATTTTTTAGCCTGAGAATAGTCATCATCTTCCAATTTTATTACTTGTTACACATTGCTTAATCAGGAAAGCAGAATATGTTAGTAAAAGGAATTTTAGACTTAATGTGAGACATGAGTTTGGATCTAGCTTACTGATATGCTGACATTGGCCAAGGCAATAAATCTTTCTTAGCCTCAGTTTATCTAAAGGTGAAAAAATAAATGTATGTTGATATTGTATTACATGAAAATGAGGCAACCTATTTTAAGTGATGTGTAAGTCATAAATTACTATTAAATTATTGGTTATAAATACGCAAAGGAGCTCTGGTTGTACAGTGGTTAAGGCATTTGGCTGCTAACCAAAAGTCTGTGGTCCGAACCCACTTGCTGCTTCACAGAAGATGAGGCAGTTGCTTTCATAAAGATTTGCACCCTTGGAAACCCAATAGGGGTTGTTATAAGTAACAATGGACTCTATGACAGAGAGGTTTCTTTCTTTCTTTCTTTCTTTTTTGTTTTAAAAATCAATACACAAACTAACATTCAACTTATAGAATCAGTAGATAAATAGGAAAGTGATTTATAAGTTTGAGGATTAGTCCTGTTCTCTGGGACTTTAATTGCCATCCATCATTTCTCTTTTAGCCACAGAATCTTTACATATTTTTTATGGCTGCTGTACATCCAAATCACTTTGTGTTAAACTAATGCTTGAGCTAAAAAAATCAAACAAACAAAACACAGAAAAGCATTTGTGTCACACACCAAAATTATTTTTAACTGAAGTAGGAAAATAAATGCTTTTTGTAGTATGAACTGTGAAATTGTTCCCCTAAATTGATCAGTGAGTGTGAGGGCATAAACACTGAGCTCTTGGACACTCTCTCTAGTGTAGGAGTCCATCCCTGTACTCATCAGCTCAAAACCATTGTGAAAATTCCTCTGTCCAACAATGACACATTCCCTAACTATCTCGGTCTCCCTACACATCCATTTAAAAAACAGATTTACCTTTTCATAAAATGCATAAAATTAACTTAGTAAAAGTAACTGCCTTATTGAGATTAACCCAAAAAATCTGTTGCAGTCCAGTTGACGCAGACTCATAATCACCATACAGGACAGAACAGAACTACCCCATAGTATATCTAAACCTGTAATTATTATGGAAACAAATTGTCCATTTTTATCCTGCAGACTGGCTGGCTGGGGAGTTTGAACCACCAACTTCTTGGTTAGCAGCTAAGTCCTGAACCACTTTGCCACCGCTGTGGGATTGGTAAATCTCATCCGGTCCTTTTCCACTCCTAGTGACTGTATGTGCAATAGAATGAACAATGCCTATTCCTGTGCCATTCTCACAATCACTGCCATGCTTTAGCCCGTCTTGCAGCTAGTGTGTCAATCCATCTGGTTGAGGGTCTTCCCCTTTCTCGCTGACCCTTTAGTGAACATGATGTCTTTATCCAGGGACTGGTCTCTTCTGATGACATGACCAAAGTATGTGAGACAAAATCTGGCCATTCTCACTGCTAAGGAGCATTTTGGCTCTACCTCTTCCCATACAGATTTGTTTGTTCTTCTGACAGTCCACAGTACATTCAATATTTTCACCAACACCACAACTCAAATGCAAAAATTCTCTTCAGTTTTCCTTATTCATTGTCCTTATTCCTTATGCATGTATATCAGGTGATTGAAAATAGAATGGCTTGGGTCAGGTCCACTTTAGTCTTCAAAGTGACATCTTTGTTCCTTAACATTATAAAGAGGTCTTTTGCAGCAAATTTGCCCAGTGCAATACAACATTTGATTTCTTGACCTCTTCTTCTGTGAGTGTTTATTGTGGATTTAAGTAAAAGGAAATCCATGGCAAGTTCAATCTTTTCTCCATCTATCATGACATTGGTTAATGGTGCAGTAATGAAGAATTTTTTTTTTCTTTATGTTGAGGTGTCATCCATCAGTAAGTGCTTTAAGTCCTCTTTGCTTTCAGCAAGCAAGGTTGTATCATCTGCATATTGCTGTTTGTTAAGGAGTCTTCTTCCAAGCCTGTTGCTACATTCTTTATATAATTCCACTTCTTGGGTAATTAGCTCAGTATATAAATTGAACAAGTATGGTGAAAGGATACAACCCTGAGGCACATCTTTCCTGAAGTTAAACTATTCAGTATCCCCTTAGTCTGTTTGAACAACTGCTCATTGGTCAATATACAGGTTCTGCATGAGCACAATCAAATATTCTGGAATTCCCACCCTTCTCAATGTTAGTTACTGTTTATTATGGTACACAGTGTTGAATTCTTTTGCATATGTAAAAGTAGATAGGTAAACATCTTTCTGGAATTCTTTGTTTTCATCCAAGATCCATTGGACATCAGCAATGATATCCCTTGCTCATTGCCCTCTTTTGTATCAGACTTGAATTTCTGGCAGCTTCCTGTTGATGTACTGCTGGAACCATTCTTGAATTATGTTTAGTAAAATTTACTTGTGTGTGATATTAATATTGTTCAGTAATTTCCATATGCTTTTGGATAACCTTTCTTTGGAATGGGCAGAAATACGGATCCTTTCTAGTCCATTGGTCAGGCTGTTGTCTTCCAAATTTCTTGGCATAAATGAGTAAGTGCCTCCTTCATCCATTTGTTGAATCATTTCAGTGGATATTCCATCAATTCCTGGAACTTTATTTGTTGTTGTTGTTGTTGTTTTGTTTTGTTTTTACCAGTTCCTTCGGTGCAGCTGGGACTTCTTTAAATTCTTGGTTATATGCTACCTTCTGAAACTGTTGACTATTGGCCCAATTCTTTTTGGTACAGTGCCTCTGTGTATTCTTTCCATTTACTCTTGATGATTCCTGTATCATTCAATATTTTGCCTATAGAATCCTTCAATATGGCAACTGAAGGCTTGAATTTTTTCTTCAGTTCTTTCAGTATAAAAAATATCATGTGTGTTTTTCCCCTTGATTTTCAATCAGATCTTTGCATAATTCATTATAATACTTTATTTTGTCCTCTTGAGCTGCCCTTTGAAATCTGTTCAGCTCTTTTATTTAATCATTTCTACCTTTAGCTTTAACTACTCTCTTTTCATGAGCAAGTTCTAATTCTCTTCTGATATCCATTTTGGTCTTCTCTTCCTTCTCTACCTTTTTAATGATGATTTGCTTTCTTCATGTATGATGTTATCCCAGAACTCCTGTGGTCTTTGGTCACTGGTGTTCAATGCATCAAATCTATTCTTCAGATAATCTCTAAATTCAGGTGGGATATACTCAAAGTCATACATTGGCTCTCATGGACTTATTTCCATTTTCTTCAGCTTCAACTTCAACTTGCATATGAGCAATTGATGGTCTGTTACACAGTTGGCCCCTGGGCTTGTTTTGACTGATACTGAATTTCGCAAACATCTCTTTCCACAGATGTAATCAATTTGATTTTGGGTATTCCATCTGGTGAGGTCCAAGTGTATATGTATATGTTGTTGAAAATGGTATTTAAAACGAACAAGTCATTGGTCTTGCAAAATTCCATCATGTGATTTCTGGCATCATTTCTATCACCAAAGCCATATTTTCCAACTACTAATGCTTCTTTTATGCCTCCAACATTCACATTCCAGTCACCAGTAATTAACAATACATCTTGATCATATGTTTGGTAAATTTCAGACTGTAGAATTTGGAAAAACTCTTCAATTTCTTCATCTTTGGCTTTAGTGGCTGAAGATGAAATTTTAATACTAGTCATATTAACTGGTCTTATAGATGTATAGATATTACCCTATAAGTACTTCAACATAGTTCTTCTTTTTTATTTTATTTTATTTTATTGTGATTTTGGTGAACATTTAAAGAGCAAATTCACTTTCCATACAGCAATTCCTATATACTTTGTCTCATGTCATTGACCACAGTTTACCACAATGCAACAGCTCCCCTCCCACTTCCTCCCCATAGTTACCTCTTCCCAGTGTCCATCCCTCC
>NW_006921816.1:3237024-3261040 GCF_000298275.1 Orycteropus afer afer | reverse complement strand
AGCAGAACATGTTGTTAAGTCCCAGGAATCTGCAAGAGTGCTGTCTCTTTAAATATCCAAAATAGTCTAGCTGCTTTTTAAACCTTCAAAATGGCGGCGCCCTCTGGACTGCCAAAAGTCCACAGCTCAGCCCACCTTTCTCTTCACTTTCTCCGTTTGTTCCCCAGCCACCGTGCACAGTCCTCCATGCAGTCCCTGGCTAGCAGGATGATTTTTAGGTTAATTATTAGGTCCTACCACCACTCTGGAATCTCCAAGCTGTCTGTGCCATCAGGATCGCTCAGGATCGCTGCCAGACTGCCGCTCCGTCTGTCTCCTTTTTTGGTATTTTCACACAAATTCTTCTTCTAGTTGGGGTTTTGTCCACTTCTATATCCTTCCCTTCAAGGCTCAGGGGTCCAGGATTATTTTCTGTGTCTGTGTTAATTGGTTTCCCTTTTCTTTGTTGAAGAGCATCTGTGCAGTCCTTCTGCCTAGTCCGCCATCTTGCCGGAACTCACTTCAACATAGTTCTTGAAATGTGATACAATTCCTCTTTAGTTTGTCGTTCCTGGCATAATAAACCATATGAATCTCCAATTCAGAAAGGCCAATACCAGTGCTTTTCAGCTTACTAATGCCTGTGATATTGATCTTTATGTGTTCCATTTCATGTTTTACAGCTTCCATTTTTCCTAGATTCACACTCTATATTCCATCTTCTGTTTATTAAGGGATGTTTGCAGCTGTTTCTTCTCAGTTTAAGTCATTTCACGTCAGCAATTGAAGGTCCAGAAAGCATTATTCCATTCACATCATTAGGTTTGCATCTACTTTGAGGAAGCAGCACTTCTCCAGTGTTATTTTGAGTGTCTTCCAATGTGAGGTGTACATCTTCTGGCACTATATCAGACAATGTTTCCCTGTCATCCATACGGTTTTCATTGTCCAGTTCTTTTTTTCTTTTTCTTTTTCTTTTTTTTTTTAAGAAGGGTACCTTTCCATGTTTTTCTTCCTAGTCTGTCTTAGTCTGGAAGCTCTGCTGAAACCTGTCTACAATCAGTGACCCTACTGATATTTGAATCTGGCATAGTTTTCAGCATCACAGCAACATGTAAGCCACCAGAGTAGGACAAACTGACAGATGAATGGTGGTTATTGGAATTGTTGTTGTTGTTATGTGCCGTCGAGTCGGCCCCAACTCATAGCAACCCCACCTTGGGTTTCCGAGGCGGTATCACTACAGACGTAGGATTGCCCAAACTTCCTTCTGAGGAGTGGCTGGTGGGTTTGAACTGCCAGCCCTCTGGTTAGCAGTCAAGTGCTTTAGCCACTATGCTACCAGAGCTCCTTATTGGAATTAGGATAATTAAATAATGTGGATCAATAAGCTCGTTATGAATTTCTCCTTTCCTTTTCATTTTCTGACAGCCTTATTTGTTGGATACAAATTTTATACCAATTAAAGCTTAAAATTAAAATTCTTCTGTTAGAAGAATGAAACATGACAATGCTACCAACAACTTAGACATGTAGTTAAAATTTACTACAATCTAACAATATAAATCTCTTGAAAGGAAAGACAATGATTTATTTATCTTGGTTTCCCATGACTTAGCACATTCTGTGCACAAAGTAACACTCTAATTTGTATTGCTGTTTGGTGTAGTCGAGTCAGCTCCAACTCACAGCAACCCTATTTACAACAGAACAAAACACCAGTCTTGCACCAGCTTTACAATCCTTGCTATAGCTAAGCCCATTGTTGTAGCCACTGTGTCAATCCATCTCATTGAGGGCCTTCCTCTTTTTCACTGATGCTCCACTTTACCAAGCCTGATATCCTTCTTGAGGGAATGGTCTCTTCTGACAATATGACCAAAGTAGCTGAGATGAACTCTGGCCATTCTTGCTTCCAAGGAGCATTCTGGCTGCACTTTTTCTGGAACAGATTTGTTAGTTCTTCTGGTACTTTCACTATTTTTCTCCAACACCACAACTCAAAAGCATCAACTCTTCTTCAGTATCCCTTATTCATTGTTCAGCTTTCACATGCATATGAGGCAACTAAAAATACCATGCGTTGGCCTAGGCACACTTTAGTATTCAGAGAAACATCTTTACACTTCAGCACTTTAAAGACATCATTTGCAGCAGATTTGCCCAGTGAAATAAAGAGCCTAATTTTTTGACTGCTGCTTCCATTGGTGTTGATTGTGGAAGCACGTAATGTGAAATCTTTGAAAACATCAATCTTTTCTTCATTTATTCTGATGCTGCTTATTGGTGAAGTTGTGAGGAATTTTGTTTTCTTTATGTTGACATGTAATCTCTACTATAGACTGTAGTTTTTGAATTTCATTAGTAAGTGCTTCAAGTCATCTTCACTTTCAGCAAGCAAGGTTGGGTCATCTACATATTGCAAGTTGTTAATGAGTCCCCCTCCATTCCAGATGCTGTGTTCTTTTTAATATAGTCTAGCTTCTCAGATTATTTGCATACAGATTGAATAAGTATGATGAAAGGATGCAACCCTGACACACTCTCTTTCTGATTTTAAACCATACAGTATCTCCTTGCTCTGTTTGAATGATAACCTCCTCATGAGCACAATTAAGTATTCTGGAATTCCTAGTCTTCTCAATGTTATCCATAATTTGTTATGATCCACACAATAGAATGCTTTTCCATAGTCAATAAAAACACAAGTAAACATCTTTCCGGTATTCTTTGCTTTCAGCCAAGATCCATTTGACGTCAGAAATGATATCTCTTGTTCCATGTCCTTTCTGAATCTGGCTTACATTTCTGGAAGTTCCCGGTCAATATAGTGCTACAACCATTTTTGAATTACCTTCCACAAGATATCACTTGCGTACAATATTAATGATATTCTTCGATAATTTCCACATTCTGTGGGATCACCTTTCTTTAGGATAGGTATAAGTATGGATCTCTTCCAGTCAGTTGGCCAGTTAGCTCTCTTCCAAATTTCCTGGCATATATGAGTAAGTACCTCCACCATGGCATCTGTTTATTGAAACATGTCAATTGGGATTCCACTGGTTCCTGGACCCTTGTTTTTTGCCAGTTCTTTCATGGAAGCTTTGATTTCTTCCTTCAGTACTATTGGTTCTTGATCATATGTGACCTCCTGAAATGGGTGAACATCAATCAATTATTTTTGGTACAATGATGCTCTGTATTCCTTCCATCTTCATTTTATGTTTCCTGTATCATTCAATATTTTGCCCATAGAATCCTCCAAAATTGCAACTCGAGGCTTGAATTTTTTCTTCAGCTCTTTCAGCTTGAGAAATGGTTTTCCTCTTTTGTTTTCTAACTCCAGGTCATTGTATATTTCATTATAATAATTGACTTTGTCTTCTTGAGATGCTCTTTGAAATCTTCTGTTCAGCTCTTTTATCATTTCTTACATTTGCTTTAGCTATTGTCTCTGCAAGAGAAAGTTTCAGAGACTCTTCTAACATTCATTTTGGTCTTTCCTTCCTTTGTCTTTTTAATGACTTTTTGCTTTCTTCATGGATGATCTTCTTGATGTCATGCTACAATTCCTTTGGTTTTCAGTCATTGGTGTTCAATGCATCAAATTTATTCTTTAGATGACCTCTAAATTCAGGTGGGATATAATGAAGGTCATATTTTGCCTCTTGTGGACTTGTTTTAATTGTCTTCTACTTCAACTTTCACTTGCATATGAGCAGTTGATGATCTGTTCCACAGTCAACTCCTGGCCTTGTTTGGCTGAAGATATTGAGAGTTTCCATCTCCTCTCTTCACAGATGTAGTCAATCTGATTCCTGTGTATTCCATCTGATGAAGTCCACCCATATAACTGTCATTTGTGTTGTTGAAAAAAAGGGATTTGCAATGAATAAGTCTTGCAAAATTCTATCATGCCATCTCCAGCCTTATCTCTAGCACACAGGTCCTATTTTCCAACTACCGGTAACTCTTCTTTGTTTCCAACTTTCACATTCTAATCACCAATAATAAGCACACCTTGATTTCATGTTTGGTCAATTTCAGACTGCAGAAGTTGGTACAAATCCTCAATTTCCTCATGTTTGGCTTTGGTGTTTGCTGTATAAATTTGAATAATAGTAGTGTTAACTGGTCTTCCTTATACGCATATGGATATTATCCTATCACTGACAGTATTGTACTTCAGGATAGATCTTGATACATGCTTTATTATGATGAATGCCACACCATTCGTCTTCATTTTGTCATTCCCAGCATAGCAGATCATATAGTTGTGTACTCAAAATGGACAAAACCAGTCCATTTCAGCTCACTAGTGCCTAGGATATTGATCTTTATTTGTTCCATTTCATTTTTGACAACTTCCAATTTTCCTAGATTCATACTTTGCACTTTTTATGTTCCAATTATTAATGGAAGTTTGCATCTGTTCTTTTTTTTTTTTTTTTTTTTCCCTCATTTTGACTCATGACACATCAGCAAATGGACATTCCGAAAACATTACTCCATCCATGTCTTTAAGGTCAAATCTACTTTGAGGAGACCTGAGGGCCTCATCTTCCAGCACTATATCAGACAATGTCTTAATTTAATTTGGAGTACTCTATTTTTTTCAAATGTCAGCAGAGTCAAAAATACTTAAGGCATTCCAGGATTTATTTTAAGCAATTTGTGGGGCAATTATCTATTTTTATCTTTGACCTTTATAATAAGTCTGTGATATTATTTTGGGTGTATTATCTGATTGAATGAACTTATTTAATTCAGTTTATGAAGTTGCTTTGCCCTCTTATTGCTGTATGAAGAACAAAACATATCTGCCTTTGGTTTATGTCAACTATACAAATCACATGAAATGGCATTATTATCTGAATGAAAGTGTTAAATTGTTCCTTTAAATTTTAAATAATTTTATATACAATAAAATTATAATTTAAATAAATTGTATCTTGCTTTTGCATATTAATAAATTAATTTTAAAACTAATAAATTTTAAATATTAATGCATTATAATTATGTACATCACTCATGGGTATACAGTCCCACTTAGATCAGATTAGATTTTACATACACTAGAAAAAATGAGAAATTGTGAAAAGGCAAATGTAAGGACATATTGATTACTCCATCTCTGACATCTTAGTTCAGAACGTTGAGCAATTGATTTTATTGTAATCCTGTTCAGAAGCAAAGGCATCAGATAATTCTGTTGTTACCGAGTTTTTTACATTCATTGGTCAGTAATGTCCTTTGTCCCTGGGGCACCTGTGCTTTGAGTAGTTGACATGGAACAAATAGCTTTCTACTTCATCAAGTAAAGATACAAAACTTTCACAACATATAACCTACTCAACAGACTATTGCATAAAATAAAGGACACTTTAGCACAAGAAATTAGTATATTTCTCAATAAGTATTTTCTTTGCTGAATCTCTGACTAGTGTCACAGGTGGCATAGCTGCCTTGGTAGAAAGTACACAATCTTTTGAGTCAGGATCACTTAGTTTTAGTTACCAGGGGCAACAAACTTGATGTGTGACTGTCCTAAGCAAATTTTCTCACCACTTGAAGCTTTAATTTCCCCATCTATAAATTGACCATGGATTGATTAAATGATTATGAAGTTTCTTTCTACATCTACAATTCTATCATCTTACTATAACAAACAACTTCTGTACATTTGGACTCAAGTTATCCTGCCTGACTTTCATCCTGTTATTCCTAGATATGCTCATTATGAAGCAAGATGTGCAATTCTGTTTCAAAATATTTTCTTCCTTTGGGGATATTCAGATAGGGCTGTTGGAAAATGTCTGCTTCTCATGTGAAAGGTCAATTCTCTAACATGAGAAATATTTCTCAGAGAGTATGAGAGTACACACCAACAAAAGACATTTTTTTTTTTCCATTTTCCATCTGTTATTATTATCATGTAAATTGGAGAAATTTAGGGCAAGTGGATAGCAGAAAAAAGGTCTAGTGAGAGAGACAAATTCACTGACATCTAAAAAAGAGTTAGAATAAGAGTAAGATTAAGAGAGATTGAAAAAGTGCAAGAATTTGGGGGAAACAGAGACCTTCTCAGAGAAGGATGAGATGGAGGAAGATCAAGGAGGGAAGGGAGAGAATGAGAGACTTGCTAAATGTTCTAACAATTTGAGAAGAGAATTTCCCATAGATATCTGGCTACTCTTACAGGGATATTACGCAGTAGAATCCCTTTTCTGCCCTTTAGAGCTCTTGCCAGTCCATTCAATCTGTAGAGTACTGTTTGGCTGCTAATCAAAATGTCAGCAGTTTGAACCCACCAGTTGCTCCACAGGAGAAAGATAAACCAGTCTGCTTCCTTAAAGATTTAACCTATGGAAAACCTATGGGGTCACTATGAGTTAGAATTGGCTTTATGGCAGCAGGTTGGGTTTTCTCTGGTATATTTTCAAAACATTTTCATTTGATCATTTATCTCATTTTATCCTTGCCATTGCTCAGGGGACTGGGCGGGGCTGGTGTTATTTGTACTCATTATCAGAGGAGGAAATAGAAGCCCAAGGACATTTTGTGACTCAAACCAACATCCCATAAAATTTAATATTCATAAGAATTACCTCTGGTGTCTGACAAAGATATATTTTTATAATCCTCATCCCCACTGACCCTGAGTGACCCTTTTCAGTCAATCTTAGAAAGATATTTCCCACACTTACCCTGAGTAATTTTTTATACAGTTGTTGGTTGATCCAAGAGATACTAGACTAGACTCAAATTTACTGATTAGTCATCCGAGCTCTTTTCATTGTCTTTTCTCCCCAAGATAAACAGAGGGATTTACCTTTGAGGAAAGTGCTAGGGTCCAGTGCTTTCAAGGAAATATTCAGTATTCATTCAGTGTAATCTTTTTTTTTTTTTTTTTAATCATATTTGGCCAAGACAAATATTATTTGAAGCACATAAATCCCAATAGGCTCATAGCCTAAATCATAGTTTTGTTTGACCATATCCTCATAAGGAGATACTTTTCACCCCTTACTCATTATGAGATTTATTGTTTCAGTTAAACTAATAAGTTCCCTCCTGCTTCCACTAACACTGAAAGACCCTAGGCCTATGCCACATAGGATAACTCCAGAGATTTAGCCATCTTTAATAATAGTGTGATAGTGAAACAACAGCCACAAAATTCCCACAAAAGTTTCTAGCAAGGTCAGAATGTACTTGATAATACAACACAAATATTTCTAGTTTCCAGTTAATTAATTAACTTAATTAACTAATTTCTAGTTAAGAAATAGTTAGAGGAGATTGAGAAAGATTAAACTGAGTTAGAATTGAATCAATGATAGTTTTTTTTTGTTGTTGTTGTCATTGTTGTTGTTTTAATTTAATAACTAAGAACATGAGAAGAAATAGAGAAGCTGTAATAAATCTGAGCTAGATATGCAGTAGAATTTCTAGTATTGGTAAATGACAGATTGAAATTTCTCCAGACTGGCTCAATTAGCTTGCCATTGCTGAATAAATTAGGGTAAGTTGCAGAAAGCATTCAGTAGACTCTCTCTCAAGGTTCACAAACCAGCAACCCCTAAAATGGAATCTACAGAATTTTGTGGCTTGGTCTACACAGTATTGTATAACTACTGGCAAATATTTAATTATCAAAATGTTTCATCAAAACACAGCAGAGGAAAAGAAAGAATGAAAGAGAAAACATATTTTTCAGGTTTTCTTGTAACTTGGGGTCTTCTATTTCCTCTTATCATCATTCAGTACACTGAAGAGTAAGTTTCCCCTTAAATTTGGGAGTGTCCTTTCTACTACTAATTTATGTGCACTTATAGCTCTGGTGGTGTAGTAGTTAAAGCATTTGGCTGCAAACTAAAAGGTCGGTGGTTAGAATCCACCAGCTGCTCCAAGGAAGAAATATGAGGTAGTCTGCTTCCATAAAAATTTACAGCTTTGGAAATCCAACGGGGTTCACTATGAGTGAGTTTGTTTTTGAGTTTTATTCCATGCTTGGGGATTACCTGGGTGGTGCAAATGGTTACACAGCTGCTAATCAAAAGTTTGGAAGTCTAAGTCCTCCCAAATGTGCTTTGGAAGAAAGGTATGGTGATCTACTTCCAAAAAATTCACCATTGAAAGTCATATAAAGCACAGTTCTACTCCAACATGTATGAGGTTATCATGAGTCAGAGTTGACTGGCCTCAACTGATTATACCCTGCCAAATTCTCTGCCTGACCTCTCTCGACATCAATATTTAATCCCTTGGCCTATTTTGTAGAAGTTGTAGAGTTTCATTTAAGCATTAGGCATGCAATTTGTAAAGCTGTCAACATGTTTGCATTGGTTCAATGAACTGTGAAACAAAATAGCATACTGGGAGATTTCCTACAAGTGACTAGATTTCCCATCTCAATCTTAGAGATTTAAAGATAAACCCTAGTCATCAAATTTTTGCATTTTTCATAAAGAGAAAGGTTTCTACTAAAATATTGTTATAATTAATAACACACTGATTACTACTCTTCTTTCATCATCTTAAGAAAGCATCAAACTTAAATGACTTAAAAAAATATGGAAGTCACACATCATAGAAGCTGATTAAAACTCTATGTTTTGTTTTCATTTTGTTTCCTACCTTCTCTTTAAAATTTATTTGGTGGTGGCAAGCTTCTTGCCTTTGATGAAAATATTGGAGGCCCATGGAATTTTCACTCATTCTTATGAAACAGTCAATTCTCTAGACAACTAAATTTGTAAAGAGTGTGCCAATTTATTATTAGAATATGCAATAAAAATGCTAATTGAAATTTCTCTTCTCTCCTGTAGCTCATGCTAGTGGTAGAAATGGAAATTTATACAGATGGTTTCTTACATCTTCTATATTTCTAAGCTTCCCTTTCCCCTTTCCAGCCCCTTTATTACTTTCTTTTTTTTTTTTTTTTTATTCAGAGCAGAGTGAAGGAGGATCAGAAAAGTTAAGTGGAAAGTGTTATTTGACCTGGCAACATAAACTGTTCTCCCAGTCTGAAAAACAATGTCTTAGGCTAGATTCTATAGAGGGCCAAAACCAATAAACCAAATACATGTGTGTGTGTGTGTGTGTGTGTGTGTAACTCTGGTGGTACAGTTCGTAAGGCATTTGGCTGCTAACCAGAAGGTTGGTGGTTCAAACTCACCAGATGCTCCATGGGAAGAAGATGAGGCAATCTACTTCTGCAAAGATTTACAGCCTTGGAAATCCAATGGTAGCTGGAAAATATAGCCTTGGCAATAGATATGATGCCAGAGATCACATGATAGAATTTTGCAAGACCAACAGCTTACTCATTGCAAATACCTTTTTTTTAACAAAATAAATTGTGGCTATATACATGGAGTATGGAAAGTAAAATACACAAGAATCAGATCTACTACATCTGTGGAAAGAGATGATGGAGAAGCTCAACATCTCCAGCCAAAATAAGTCCAGGACTATGGAACAGACCATCAATTGCTCATACGTTAGTTCAAGTTGAAGCTGAAGAAAATTAGAATAAGTCCACGAAAGTGAAAAATGTTATCTTAATTATATCCCATCTGGATTCAGACCATCTGAAGAATAAATTTTATGTATTGAACACCAATGACCAAAGACAAGACAAACTGTACAATTATGTCAAGACAATCATCCATGAAGAAAGCAAAATGCCAATAAGAAGACAGGAAAGGAAGAAAAAAACAAAATGGATATCAGAAGACACTCTGAAACTTGCTCTTAAATGAAGAGCAGCTAAAGCAAAGAGCATCTCAAGAAGAAAAGTCAATTATTATAATGATATATGCAAAGACATTGAGTTAGAAAACAAGAAGGAAAGAACACACCTAACATTTCTCAAGCTGAAAGAACTGAAGAAAAAATTCAACACTTGAGTTGCAATCTTGAAAGTTTCTATGTGGAAAATATTGAATGATGTGGGAAACAGCAAAAGAGGATAGAAGGACTACCGAGTCACTGTACCAAAAAGAATCGGTTGATGTTCACCTTTTACAGGATGTGGTATGTGATTAAAAACCAATGATATTGAAGGAGGAAGCTGAAGCTGCATTGAAGGAACTGGCAAAAAGTAAGGTTCAGGAATTGATGGAATGTCCATTGAGATGTTTCAACAAATAGATGCCATCTATGCCAAGAAACTTAGAAGGCAGCTATCTGGCCAAGTGACTGGAAGAGATCCATATTTGTGCCCATTCCAAAGAAAGGTAATCACAGAAAATGTGGAAATTATTGATTAATCCCACATTAATTGCACATAACAACAACAGCAACAACAACTACTTTACCAAGCATAATATTCTTCTCCAAGGGCTGATCCCATCTGACAGCATGACCAAAGTAGGTGAGATGAAGTCTGTTCATTCCCATTTCTAAAGAGAATTCTGGCTCTACTTCTACTATGACATATTTGTTTGTTCTTCTGACAGTCCGTGGGAGCTCTGGTGGTGTAGTATCTAAAGCATGTGACTGCTAACCAGAAGGCTAGTGGTTCAAAGCCACCAGCCACTCCTTGGAAAGAAGGTTGGACAATCTAGTCTGTAGTGATACAGCCTTGGAAACCCAAGTAGGGGTTACTTGGAGTTGAATCTAACTCCACAGCAGTGAGTTTGTTTTTTGGTTTCTGACAGTCCATAGTATTTTCAGTATGCTTCACCAACACCACAATTTAAAGACATCAACTCTTCTTCGATCTTCCTTATTCATTGTACAGCTTTCACATTCATAAGAAGTGATTGAAAATGCCATGGCTTGGATATGACACACCTTAGTCTTCATCTTTTCTCTTTAAAACTTTACCAACTTCTTTTGTAGAAGATTTACCCAGTGCAGTACGTCGTCTGATGTCTCAACTGCTGCTTCCATGAATGTTGATTTGGATCCAATTGAAATGAAATTATTGACAACTTCAATCTTTTCTCCATTTATCATGATGTTGTTTATTGGTCCAGTTGTGAGGATTTTTGTTTACTTTATGTTGAGGTGTAATCCATACTGCAGGCTACAGTCTTTGATGTTCATCAGTCAGTGCTTCAAGTCATCTTCACTTTCAGCAAGCAAGGTTGTGTCATCTGCATATCACATGTTGTTAATTATTCTTCCTCCAATGCCGATGTCATGTTCTTCTTCATATAGTCAGGCTTCTCATGTTATTTGCTCACCATACAGATTGAATAAGTGTGGTGAAAGGATACAACTCCAACATCGACGTTTCCTGATTTTAAACTATGCAGTTTTCCCTGGTTCTGTTCAAATTACAGCCTCTTGGTCTATGCAAAGGTGCATAATGAGCACACATAACTGTTCTGGAATTCCCATTCTCTGCAATTTTATCCATAATTTGTTATGATCCACACAGTCAAATGTCTTTGCATAGTCAACAAAACACAGGTAAACATCTTTCTGTTATTCTTTGCTCTCAGCCAAGATACATCTGACATCATCAATGATATACCTTGTTCCACATCCTCTTCTGAACTCAGCTTGAATTTCTGGAAGTTCCCTGTCAATATGTTGATACTATACTTTTTTAATTTTGCGGTTGTTGTTTTGTGCTGCCGAGTCATGACTGACTCATAGAGATTTTTGTACAACAGAATGAAACAGTGTCTGGTCCTGTGCCAGCCTCATGATTCCTACTATACCTGAGCCGTTGCTAAGCCACCATGTCAATTCATCTTGTTGAGGAACTTCTCTTCTTCTGTTGACCCTCCACTTTGCCAAGCATAACATCCTTCTCCAGAGAATGGTCCCTTCTGATAATATGAACAAAGTAGGTGAGACAAAGTATGGCCATTCTCACTTCCAAGGAGCATTACAGCTGCACTTCTTCCAAGACAGATTTGTTAATTCTTTCAGTAGTCCATGGTACTTTTCAGGATTCTTTGCCAGCACCACAACTCAAAAGCATCAACTCTTATTCAGTCTTCCTTATTCATTGTCCAGCTCTCAGTTGCATATGAGGTGATTAAAAATACCATGGCTTGGGTTAGGTGCACCTTAGTTTTCAAGGAGATATCTTTGCTCTTCAGCACTTGAAAGAAGTCTTTTGCAATAGATTTGCCCAATACAATATTTCTTTTGATGTCTTGACTGCTGCTTCCATTGACATTCATTGTAGAACCAAGTAATATGAAGTCTTTGACAACTTCAATCTTTTCTCTCCATCTATCATGATGCTGCTTATTGGTCCAGTTGTGAGAACTTTTGTTTTCTTTATATTGAGGTGTAATCCATACTGTAGACTGTAGTCCTTAATCTCCATCAGTAAGTGCTCCAAGTCCTCCTCACTTTCAGCAAGCAAAGTTGTGTCATCAGTGTATTGCAGGTTGTTATTGAGCCTTTCTCCAATCCTGAAGCTGTATTTTTCTTCTTATAGTCTAGCTTCTCAGATTATTTACTCAGCATACAGATTTGAATAATATGGTGAAAGAAAACAACCCTGACACACTCCCTTCCTGATTTTAAACCATACAGTATCCCCTTGTTCTGTTCAAATGACTTAGTCTATGTACAGATTCCTCACAAGTACAATTAAGTGTTCTGGAATTCCCATTCTTCTCGATGTTATCCACAATTTTTATGATCCACACAGTCCAATGCCTTTGCATAGTCAATAAAACACTTTCTGATGTTCTTTGTTTTGAGCTTTTTTTGAGCTTTCCTTTGAGTTTTTAAATTACCTTCAGAAAAATTGTACTTTCAAGTGATAACAATTTATTATTATTATTATTACTAATTTCCACATTCTGTTGGATCATCTTTCTTTGGAATGGGCACAAATATTGACCTCTTCCAGTTGGTTGGACAGGTAGCAGCTTTCCATCTTCCTTGGTGTAAATGAATAAAAGCCTCCAGTACTTCATCCATTTATTGAAGCATCTCAATGGGTACTCCATCTATTCCTCGAGCCTTGCTTTTTGCCAATTCCTTCAGTGAAGCTTGGACTTTTTACTTGAATGTCATTGGTTCATGATCATATGCTATCTCCAGAAATAGTTAAACATTGACTAATACTTTTTGTTATAGTATTCCTTCCATCTTCTTTTGATGCTTCCTGTATCATTCAGTGTTTTGTCCACAGAATACCTCAATATTCCAACTCAAGTGTTGAATTTTTCTTCAGGCCTTTTAGTTTGAGAAATATAGAACTTGTTCTTCCCTTTTGGTTTTCTAACTTCAGGTCTTTGGACATCTCATTATAATAATTGACTTTGTCTTCTCCGGTTGCTCTTTGAAATCTTCTGTTCAGCTCTTTTATTTCATTATTTCTTTCATTTGCTTTAGCTACTCTTTGCTCAAGAGCAAGTTTCAGAGTCTCTTCTGACATTCATTTTAGTCTTTTCTTCCTTTCCTATCTCCAGAAGAATACAAAAAATACTGTCAACTGCTAAAAGAACTAACAGCTCTGTCCTGGAGGAAGTTCAGCCAGAATGCTCCTTGGAGGCAAGAATGGCCAGACTTTGTCTTACATACTTTGGTCATATCATCAGAAGGGACATCCTGGGAAAGGATGTCATGTTTGGTAAGGTGGAGGGTCGATGAAAGAGGGGAAGGCCCTCAATGAGGTGGATTGACGTGGTGGTAGCAGCGATGGGCTGAAGTGTAGCAAGAATCATGGAGCTCGCTCAGGACCTGGTGGTGTTTTGTTCTGCTGAGCATAGGGTCATTATGAGTAGGAGACAACTCAATGGCACCTAACAACAACAACAATATATATTACACATATATGAATATACAGAGAGAGATGGGGAAATTAGAGTTTTTAGCCAGGACCTCAAAAATGAGTCAATTCCAGATGAAGTAGTGAAATAAATTTAAAAAGTAAATTTTTAAAACTTTCAGAATAATGTATAGGAGAAATTATTTATGAAATATTTCTTACAGACATGCAAAACTTTAACCATAAGAAAAGACTGATAGTTTTGATTGTGTTATTATTAATAACACTGTCAAAAGACACAGCAGAGAATGTGAAATGTCAAACCACAACATGAGAGAAGAGACTTGCCATAAACGTAACTGACAAAAGAAAATTTGTCTAGAACATACAGAAAAAAATACCTGTATGAAAAATAAAATCTGCAGAATTAAATGGATATTTTACTTTTGCACAGGAATAGAAGTAGTGTACTATTCATAGCAGCATGTTTTATAATACCCTGAAATTATATGATAACTGAAATGTGCATCAGTTGCAAAATAAGTAAGTTTATCATGGTTTATTCATTTTACATAGAACTGCCTACAGCAATGACAATTAACATACTATAGCTGTAATCAGTAAAATGTAATATGGAGCAAAACATAAATACCCACAATATGTTGCCATTTACATAAAGTTAAAAGGAATCAAATCTAAGTATATTATATTCAGAGGTGTGCATAGACAGTAGATCTAAAGAAAAGCTAGAAATGACTACCACAAAATTCAGATGAGTGGCTACCTCTGGAATTGTCCGAGAAGGATGTAATTCATTGGAGAATGTTCCAGAAGAGCTTCTGCCTTCCTGATAATATCCTACTTCTTCTTTTGGGTCAGAATTATTCCAGAGTTTCCTTAAGAATTATTCGTTATATGTATGTTTATATATCTTTACACTCTGCTATGACCTTTTAAAGGAGCTCTGGTGGTGTAGTGCCTCAAGCATTTGACTACTAACCAGAAGGTTGGTGGTTCAAACCCACTAGCCGCTCTGTGGAAGGAAGATAGGGTGATCTACTTCCTTGAAGATTTACTGCCTTGGAAACCCAGTGGGGGGTCACTGTAAGTCAGAATCAACTCCATGGCAGTGAGATTACCTTTTAAAATTTTGAGAAAAGTGGAGAAATTAATAAAAGGCAGATTCTGATCTTAAGAAACTTAAAATTTTAGTGAAGCAGGGATCCATTGAAAGGGACATAAGCAATCCTCCTTGGGTAGAGATGATAAGATTCTAAAATCTTAAAACTGATTAGTATTTAACAGAGGCTGAATATATTATTCAGAAAATTTTTAATAATATCAAGAAAAAAAGCTATGGACAGAAACATCAGCAGCCTCTGAAGCACTTTGTCAGGAGAACACTTCTTTTTAGCATATCAGTCTCTGTTATCATCAGTCATACACTATTTGTGGATACTCCATTTCCTCACATTCCTACAACAAATCCTCTGTGTATTAGGAAGATATACTGTATGCTTTTAAATTTCAGTTTAGCATTTATTAATTTCCTCTCAACCTTATTTTGCTATTCTGAATTTTAGTTTCTCATTCAGTCTTAGTACTTATTTAGGGACAGAAGTCTTCCACGCAAAATTCACTCAGTTAAGATTTGTTCCCTTGCATTGAGGTAGCTTTCTGTGATGCTTCACTCCTTCAAATTACTTTAGCAGTTAGCGGGATTCCAAAACCAAAAACCAAACCAAACTCACTGTAGAGGCATTCACCATCTTTAAATAGTGAAGCACCCGTGATTGGTTCATCTGCTCCACTAGCCTGAAGGGCGGCCTCTGAGAATTTATGGTTAGCTGTGCACTTCAAGATCCTTAGTCTCCACAGGATCCTAATCATAAGGCTGAGACCTCCCTCCTGAAGTCAAGGTTCAAATTTGTTTGCTATGCTTCATGGTGCTTAAGACAGACTAATATGAATTGTAAAAATGTTTAATTTACCTGAGGACCTTAATTTTATTCAAATTTGACTCTTTCCAATCCCTGTTGCCACCATTTTTTCAATAGGATTCTTCTAATTCGGAATAGGAAAGGTACATTAACCATTTTGAGAACTGATAAAAAAATTTACCAGAAACACTTATGAGCAAAGCTATGTGCTTTGTTCTCTGTCGAATTAGTTCCATATGGTAACACATCTGACTTTATAATTTAAAAACAATAATGCCATATTTGTGAATGAATTGAGTTTACAAAGTGTTTTTTGCATACATTATCTCTTCATCTCTACAAAACCCTAAAAGGTAAGCTAAGTAGTATAGGTTAAATATTTGCAATATAAAAATAGAATGTTGAATGTTTAAGGGAGTTTAACTAACACAGTGCACAAGTAGGATCAAATGTTAATCTAAGTGTTAAATTTACTATTTTAATCAATAGAATAACATTAGTAAATGAAATGTAAAAACTTAACAATTAGAATTTTATTCTGTCATTTAAAATGATAAAACCTAGTTAACCTATGAAAAATATTTTCTGCCCACAAAATAAACATTTAATACTTAATAATAAATGCAATAAAATTTACATTTAACAACTCAAGAAACATACTTTCAAAACACATATTAAATTTAATGGTAATATCATGAATATAAATTAAATATTTCAATTAATAAGAAAAATAATTAAACCTACTCCTTGTTCATTGAAATGGTTAGGTTCCAAAGACCAGACCATTGTGCAAAAAATCAGTAATATGCAAAAATAAAAGGTGACCACATCAGATCACAAAATGCAGGATGACTAGATCATTAAACAACTACCAAATTACATCATCACACAACTGTCAAACCAGTCAGAATCCTGCCAAACTTATAACCTTAATGATAACAGCGAGCATTACTGTTGTCTTGTAACTTGGCATTTGTTACTGGCAGATGGATGTCATTGATGTGTAAAATAGATAGTAGACTTTTTGCTATTGTCGTAAGTGTGAAATGTCAAATGAAATAGTTGCTAGTGAGGAGAGTTGCTGTTGTTGTTAGGTGCTATCAAGTTGGCTATGACTCATAGCAATCCTATGTACAACAGAACAAAACACTGCCTGGTCCTATGCCAGCCACACAATCCTTGCTATTCCTAAACCTATTGTTGCAGCCACTGTGTCAATCCATCTCGCTGAAGGATTTCCCCTTTTTCACTGACCCTCCACTTTGCCTTCTCCAAGGAATGGTCCCTTCAGACAGCATGACCCATGTAGATAAGACAAAGTCTAGCCATTCTCGCTTCCAAGGAGCATTCTGGCTGCACTTCTTCCAGCACATATTTGTTAGTTCTTCTGGTAGTCCAAGATATTTTCAGTATTCTTTGCCAACACACAACTCAAAACATCAACTCATCTATGGTCTTCCTTATTCATTGTCCAGATTTCACATGCATATGAGGTGACTGAAAATAATATGGCTTGGTTTAAGCTCACCATAGTCTTCAAAAAGACATCTTCACTCTTCAGCACTTTAAAGAGTTTTCTTTTTTGCAGTAGATTTGCCCATTGTAATACATCATCAGATTTCTTGACTGCAGCTTCCATTGGTGTTGATTGTGGAACCAAGTAATATGAAATCTTTAATTACAATCTTTTCTCTATTTATTGTGATTTGGCTTATTGGACCAGTTGTGAAGGTTTTTGTTTTCTTTATGTTGAGGTGTAATCCATACTGCAGAGTGTATTTTTCAACCTTCATCAGTAAGTGCATAAAGTAATTTTCACTCAGCAAGCAAAGTTATCTCATCTGCAGGCTGACTCATCATAGATTGTTAATATGTCTTCCTCCAATTCTGATAACATGTTCTTCTTCATATAGTCCAGCTTCTTGGATTATTTTCTCAGTATACAGATTGAATAAGTATGGTGAAATGATACAACCCCAACACATTCTCTTTCTGATTTCAACCATACAGTACCTCCTTGTTCTGCTCAAATGACAGCCTCCAGGTCTATGTATAGGTTCCTCATGAGTACAATTAAGTGCTCTGGAATTCCCATTCTTAGCGTTATGCATAATTTGTTATGGTCCACACAATGGAATGATTTTGCATAGTCAATGAAACACAAATGAACATCTTTCTGGTATTCTTTGATTTCAGCCAAGATCCATCTGACATCAGCACTGATGTCCCTCATTCCATGTCCTCTTCTGAATCCAGCTTGCATTTCTGGAAATTCTCTGTCAATATACTGCTACAACCATTTTTAAATTATTTTCAGCAAGATTTACTTGCATGTGACATTAATGATATTGTTCAATAATTTCCACATTCTCTGTGATCACCTTTCTTTGGGATAGGTGCAAATATGGATTTCTTCCAGTCAGTTGGCCAGGAAGCTGTCTTCCAGATTTCTTGGCATAGATGAATAAGAGGCTCCAGTGCAGCATCCATTTGCTGAACCATCTCAGTAGCTATTCCATCAATTCCTGGAGCCTTGTGTTTTGCCGATTCCTTCAGTGTTGCTTCAACTACTTCCTTCAATACCATTGGTTCTTGATCATATGCCACCTCCTGAAATGGATGAACATTGACCAATTCTTTGTGGTACAGTGAATCTGTGTATGCTTTCCACCTTTTTTGATGTGTCTTGCATCGTTCAATGTTTTGCCTGTAGAAACTTTCAATATTGAAATTTGAGGCTTGAATTTTTTCTTCAGTTCTATCAGGTTGAGAAATGTCAAATCAATTCTTCTCTTTTGTTTTTCTATCTCTAGGTCTTTGCATATTTCATTATAATAATTGACCTTGTCTTCTTGAGCTGCCCCTTGAAATTTTCTGTTCATCTCTTATCTTGTCATTTCATCCATTTGCCTTAGCTACTCTCTGTCAAGAGCAAATTTCAATGTCTCTTCTGACATCCATGTTGTTTTATTCTTTCTTTCCTGTGTTTTTAATAACCTTTTGCTTTCTTGATGAATGATGATTTTTCTGTTTTTCTGTCACTGGTGTTTAATATGTCAAATCTATTCTTTAGATGGTCTCTACATTCAGGAGAGATGTAATCAAGGTCATATTTTGGCTCTTGTGGACTTCTTTTAATTGTCTTCAGCTTCAAATTGAATTTGCATTTGAGCAGTTGATGGTCTGTTCCATACTCAACTCCCGACCTTGTTTTGACTGAAGATATTGAGCTTCACCATCGCCTCTTTCCACAGATGTAGTCGATCTGATTCCTGTGTACTCCATCTGGTGAAGTGCATGTGTACAGGTGCCATTTATGTTGTTGGAAAAAAAATTTACATTGAATAATTCATTGGTCTTGAAAAATTCTCTCATGCAATCTCCAGCATAATTTCTACCACCAAGGCCATATCTTCCACTTTCCAATATTTCTTCATTTCCAACTTTTGTATTCCAATCACCAGTAATAATTAACACATTGTAATTGCATATTTGATGAATTTCAGATTGCAGAAGTTGGTAAAAATCTTCAATTTTCTCAACTTTGACTGTGATGGTTGGTGCATAAATTTGAACACAGTAATATTATCTGGTCTTTCTTGTAGGCATATGATTATCCTATTGCTGACAGCATTGTACTTCGGGATAGATTTTGAAACATTCTTTGTAAGGATGAATGACACACCACCATTCCTCTCCAATTTGTCATTCTGGGCATAGTAGATCATGTGGTTGTCTGACTCAAAATGGCCCAAACCAGTCCATTTTAGCTCATTAATACCTGGAATATCGATCTTTATGTGTTCCATTTCATTTTTTACAACTTCCAATATTCCTAGATTCATACATTGTACATTCCATCTTCTGATTATTAATGGATGTTTGCAGCTGTTTCTTCTCATTTTGAGTTGTGTCACATCAGCAAATTGAGGTTCTGAAAGCTTTACTCTAGCCACATCATCAAGGTAAACTCTACTGTAAGGAGACAGTGCTTCCCTAGTCGCATTCTGACCTGAGGGCCTCATCTTCCAGCACTATATCGGATGATGTTTCAGGAATATTCATAAAGATTTCCAGTAATATATCAGACAGTTTTTCACTGCTAGTCATAAGGTTTTCAGTGGCCAATCCTTTCAGAAGTGGATGAACCCATTCTTTTCCCCAATCTGTCTTAGTTTGGGAGCTCTGCTGAAACCTGTCCACCATGGGTGACCCTGATGGCATTTGAAATATGAGCAGCATAGCCTCCAGCCTCACAGCAATACATAAGCCATCATAGTATGACAAACTGACAGATGAGTGTTGGAAGTGAGGAGTAGGTGTAATTTTTTATGCTATCACCTATGCTCTGAGAGATAGTAGGAATTCAATAAAAAAGCCTGTTAGATGAGAGAAAAAAGCTTATTGTTTTCAATATGGTTTAAGAATAGTAACTGTAGATGGATTTAATTAATAAAGCATCATGCAGATGGTAGAACTTGATTTGAAATTTAAAGAAAAATATTTGTCTTCTCTGGGTTTTTTATTAAATAAAAAAAGGAAGAAAACCATGAAGAAAGCTACAGAGTAGGAAATTTGTAAAAAGGCCATATTCCTGGGATAGCAAGGTCATTAGCTTATCTGTTGGAAGAGCAACAGAGAATTAGAGTGGATAGATCAAAGTTCTAAATAAAACATTAAAGTTTCTTCCAGGATGCAAAGATTTTTTTTTTTTAATATAATAATCTCTATGATTGAAAGTAACCCAACAATTTTAAGTATTTTAATAACTAATCCCAAGATGACCTTCATTGACTCTTGCCTTCTAGTATTCGTGACTGTGGATGATCCTTTTTCACCCAAAGCTTCTGTGTACAGTGTAGTGACATTGCATGGCTTCTAAGACTAGTTAGTGAAAGGCATTATGGTTTCCACTTTGATCTCTTGAATTGCTGTCTTTGGGAGAAGCCAGCCATCATGGTGTGAGAGCAATCAGGCAGTGTTTTGGACAGACCTAATTGGAGAAAAACTGAAACTCTCCATCAACAACCAGCACCAACTTACCAGCAGTGTGAGTAAACCACTTTATAATGGATTCTCCAGTCCCATCAAGCCATCAACTGACTGTATCCTGGCTGACATTTCACTACAATCTCATGAGAGACCCCAAGCTGGAAATGATCAAAAATGCTCTCAAATCACTGTGCCACAGAAACTGTGTTTATCAGGCCTTTCTTCCACAGTGCCACTAGGTGAATTTGAACCACTAACATTACAACTGGTATCAATTACAAAAACACAAACAAACCAGCTGCTGGCAGTGTCGATTCCAACTCATGGTGATTCCATGTGTTGTACGTTAGAACTGTGCTCCATGGAGTTTTTATGGTTGCAACCTTTCAGAAGCAGATTGCCAGACCTTTCTTCCGAGGCACATTTGGGTGGGTTAGTGCAAACTATTTGTGCCACCCAAAGACCTACATAAATCATTAATTTTAAGATACGTGATTAGGGATAATTTGTTAGGCAACAACAAATAGCTAATGTAAATGTCATCAATTAAAACTTGCAATGCATTCTAATTGTTGACACATACTTGTTATTTATATGACACAAAGAAGAACATTTTGTGTCTATCAAGGGAATTTTTCTAGATTGAAGGGTAAATTCTTTTCTCTTAAGCTGTATCCAGAGTAAATGCTCATTTAATGCTGACTGAATTTATTTAATTGACACATTATCTAATAATCTGTATTTTTCAAATTATATGTCTTGCCTATTATGTTCTTGAAGTTCAGAGTTTAAATTTACCATTAAAGAATGGGTGCAGACAGCCAGCTACTCAGAGGGACCGAGTAGTTGAACCTGTGGGCTCGGGACCATAGTTGTAGGGGACATCGAAGTCAATTGGCATAAAATACTACACAAAACATTGTTCCACCTCCTACTTTGGTGAGTAGTGACTGGGATCTTAAAAGCTGCCATCTAGATGCAATGATGGGTCCAAAGCACATAAAAGTGAAGAAAAGCAAAAATCCATGGAAACAATTAGTCCTAGCAACTGGTATAGCATCCAATCTGCAGCCTGTACAATGATGAGACCAGAAGAACTAGATGGTGCCAGGCTACCACTGTCAACCACTTGGAAGGGAATCTATGTAGGAGATCCTGGATAGAGAGGGAGAACAATGTGGAACAAAATTCAAATTCATTTGGAGAAAAAGAAAAAGGAAGGGACCAGGTTTGCTGGTCCAACAGAGCCTGGTGGAACCACTGAGACTATGGCCCCTATCTGCCCTTGAGGTCTGGAATTGAACCTGCACCTGTGGCTTCCTGCCAAACAAAAGACAGGCATATAAGTTGAACTTTTACCTGAGGTAGATACACTCCTTGGAGAGAACAATCATGGGAGAAAGAAAGGCTGCTTATATACAGGGAGATAGCTCAGGGGGTAGGAGTGCATGGAGGGATGGACACAGGGAAGAGGTAACTATCAGAAGGAAGTGGAAGGGGAGCTGTTGCATTGTAGTTTGTGGCCAACGTCATGAGACAAAGTGTATGTGAACTGCTGTATGGAAAGTGAATTTGCTCTGAAAATTTTCCCAAAAATCACAATATAAATAAATAAATAAATAAATAAATAAATAAATAAAATACAGCATTGGAAAAAAATCTATAAAAAAAAAGAATGGGTGCAGATAGAATCAGAAAGATGCTTTATCATTTTATTGTAATACTATAGTAATCATCATCATAATAAATTTTATAAGCAATGCAGGGTGTTATACATTACTGCATTATGTTGTCATTGCGGTTGTTAGCTTCTTTTGAGTTGGCCCTAGACCCATGGCAATCCCATGCATGATGAATTGACATATTTCCCAATCCTGTGATATCCCCAACATGGGTTGTGGATCAGACAGTTGTGCTGTGTAAGATTTTCATTGGCTGATTTTTGGAAGTAGATTTCCAAGCCTTTCTTCCTAGTCATCTTAATCTAGAAGCTTGCTGAAACCTGTTCAACATCATAACAACATACCAACCTCCACTGATAGGCAGTGGTATTTATACCTGAGGTGCACTGACTGGGAATTGAACCCTAGTATTCCATCATCGACGGCACATAACAACATAACAACACAACATTCCATCATAGATAACTAAAAAGTGATATATTCTAACTATGAAAGGATCATGTCATTTTGTTGCAGATATATTTTACTAAGGATTTTTGCTTAAAATTATAATTTGAATTTCTTGGTGTGTCTACATGATAGTTACTTTTTTCATGGAACGTTTTATTTTCTCTGAATATTAGGAAAAATAATATATATATATTTTTATCTGATAAAACATCACAAATTTTAGGATGATTTTTTTTTTTTCATTTTCATTCACATATTGGGAAATTAAGGTAGAGAATCAATGATATTACAGAAACTTAAATTTGGAAGGATTTAAATGTAATTTCAGACATTATTTCTTCAGAGTTAACAGTAAATAATTCCAAGTCCTTTGCTTCTCATAGAATCCAATTTATATCTTTACTTTCATTAGCTCTTCCTCTTTGACAACTTTGCTCCAAGTTGTTTAAAATGTAGAGATCAAAGTGAATTCATGTTGTACTAAAAATCTAACTACTATGAGGAAAACAACAAATATTACTTCTAAATTCTTATATGCCATGATCTTATCACTACAATTCCATTTTCAAGTAAGATTTTTAAATAAAATAGCATTCAATTACTCATTTCTTGCCAAGTTTCCTTTAGCTTTATATCTTCTGCTGATGTGTTTATTCTTATACTAATTTTGTATACTATACTAAATATACTAAACTTTACGCTTTTTTTGGTTTTGTTCTTTTTCCACTTCATATTTATACCTATTAAATTTTATTATGTAAATAAGCAGAGATTTCTCTATTCTTAATATTGTCAATTTTATAATCCATTATCCAGAATATTAAAAAGTTCATTCAATATACTCTCCTTTCAAAATTGGATTCAATTATTTTTTTTAATATAAAGCTCAGTCTCCTCTGAAATGCTTTTATCCATGTTTTATTAGATTGAATCTACCATTTACTGGTTTATAGTTTAATCTAGTTTGCCAATGATAATATCTATGAGGCAAAAATCTAATGACTTGCTTAAGTCTTAACTAGTTTATTCTTGGTTCTACAGATCCTTCCATACAGAGAAATAGATTCTGATATTGATAGAGATATTATAAATACATATGTTGTTTTCCCTGTTAGCTGCCATCAAGTAGGTCCCCAACTCATGTCAACCCCATATGTTACAGAGTACTACTGCTCCATAGGGTTTTCTTTCCTGTAATCGTTGTTGTTGTTGTTGTTGTTATTTGTCATCGAGTCGGGCCCTGACTCATAGCGACCCCTCCTTGGGTTTCC
>NW_006921816.1:3218777-3236478 GCF_000298275.1 Orycteropus afer afer | reverse complement strand
TTGAACTGCCACCCTTCTGGTTAGCAGTCAAATGCCTTGGGCACTACACCACCAGAGCTCCTCTCTTCTATATTGTTGTTGTTGTTGTTGTTATGTGCCATCAAGTCAGACCCAACTCATAGTGACCCTCCTTTTGTTTCTGAGGCAGTATCACTGCAGAAGTAGATTACCCCATCTTCCTTCCAAGGAGTGGCTGGTGGGTTTGAACTGCCAGCCTTCTGGTTAGCAGTCAAGTGCCTTAGCCAAGGATTTGAGAGACTAAATGGTTATTAATCACCTACTTAGAGTTTACTTTCTACCTATATAATCAGTCTCTAAAAAATGTCTAAACATTCAAGAATAAAAAGTTTAGCATAGCATGGGCTCCATTAACTTTGGTCATCTGGAGTAGCCATAATTTAGTCCATTACAGTAGACTTTATGATTGATTTGGTGGCCTTGAAAGCCTTCCACCAAGAGGAGTGTGTGTAATATGATGGTACATGAACTAATGTATGGTGTATATTGTCATAGAATTAAATTACATTGACACACATTCCTATTATGTCTCTGTTTATCTCAGGAAGAAAGTGTATGTTTGGGGTTCTTAGGTCCTTACTGTGCCCTGTTATTGTTAGTTGTCATCCAATTGGCTCCAACTCATGATGAATTTATGTCCAATCCTTTGCAATCTTCACAACTGTTGGTATATTTGAGCCCCTTACTGTAGTTATTATGTCAGTCCAATACAAAGAGGAGTTACCTTGTTTTCACTGACTATTTACTAAACAAGATGCTCTTTTAGATCAATTGGTCTTTCCTGATGATGTATCCTACATAAGCAAGATGTTTCTAAGGAGCATTCTGGCTATAATTACTCCAAAATTGATTTGTTTGTTCTTCTGGCTGTCCATGGTATACTCAATATTCTTTACCAATGCCACAATTCAAATGTGTCTGTTCATCAATCTTCTTTTTGTATTGTCTAGCACTCCCATAATATGGGGCAATTGAAAAGACCACAAATTGGATGAGGTGTACCTTGGTTATCAAAATGACAACTTTGATTTTTAACACTTTAAAGAGGTCTTTGGCAGTAGATTTTCCCAATACAGTATGTTTACCATAACATAACACTCATTAATATTTTTAATTTCAACATGCAGAAAGTAGGACTCAGCATGTAATTGTCATAGTCGGTGATACCTATCTAGAATATAATGGCTTATTTTCAGAGCATTTATTTTTATGGTCACTTTTATTAATAACCAGGGATCTTCTTTTCTTTTTGTGGTAATGTCACAACATTTATTTTTAAAGTATAAGTTTAATTTTACAAAGTTAGCTGATTTTAATAAAAACAGAAGGAAGCAATAGTTGATAGAGTAAGGGATATGAAAACTTCTAAGTGTGTACAACCAGGGGTGAGTGAACTTTTGGAGACACTTCCCTGGACATTAAACCTTCGGTGGCTGCTACAGCCAAATTTGGTGTTTCTTTTAACCAGGTCTTTTTTCTCACTAGGAGGCTGCTAAAATGGGCAAGAGTTTTGAGGACACTGTGATAGTTGGTAAATGACTATTCTGAAATCAGCAAATAATGTCCCACTTCAACCTTTATTCCCCAGGAGGATATAAAGAGTAATACTTCCAAATGTTACAGAAATCTCACTAGAAATCAGAAAAATGCCAAATACACAGGAAATTATTTCCAGATTTAAAAATAACTCTGTCAGGGAAAAGAAAATCATAAAGCCAAGTTTATCCAGCATTCAAGAACAATTGAGATCCCAAAAGAGACAAATTATGTTTACATAGAGTAATTAAGTGCAAGGAATAATGATTTGCAAGCAAATTTAAACCCAGAAATTTTATTTTGATCTGCAATTTCAACAACAAATTGTATATTTGATATAAATTCAACTCAATTGTTTACTTTTATTTTTAACAGATGGTAATTCTATTTAAAATGCTAGCTTATAATAATTACAAAGTATCAAAGATTCCAGCTATTAAAGAAAAGTTAACATAGTTAACATTCAATAAAAATTTATTAAGGACCTATTGTTAAGCACTGTATTATTAGCTAAAGATATACAAATAAATGTTAGTGCTAGTTTTCTTTTATATATTAGAATTGCTTGAAAAATAATCACTGTTGTATGTTTCACATGGTGACTCTAAGCTAATTAAAATTTTAGTTATATAGAAATATTTCTTAAACATTCTAGATAAAAGAACTAATTACATATTGATGATAATGCATAGTGACCCCTCCTTGGGTTTCCGAGGCAGTATCATTACAGAAGTAGGATTGCCCAACCTTCCTTCCGAGGAGTAGCTGGTGGGTTTGAACCACCAGCCTTCTGGTTAGCAGTCAACTGCCTTAGGCACTATGCTACCAGAACTCCATGCACTATTTAGTCTGTTCATTTTTTCTCTTATTTGTATCTGTTACTCAGTAAAGAAAGTAAATTTAGATGTTATGTCATAAACTAGTCTTTAAGACCAGAAAAAAAAAGTTTGTAAGTTTCAACTCTGGTCTAATGCAATCCTTTACACTTAGAAAATGCTTTATTAGACCAGGCTTACTGGTGTGATGGAGACTGGTGAAACCCCTTACACTATGGCCCTGAGTCACCCTTTTGACCTGGAATTGAACTCACTCCCATGACTTAACTCTCAACCAACAGTAGACAGGCCTAGAAGGTAAACACCTACACCAGGGAAATGCACTCCTTGGAACATTCAGCCATGGGATGTCAGAAGGGCAGCAATTGCACAGGGAGAAAGGTGGTGATGGGGGGGAGGAATGCATAGGCAAGGAAGTAATAAGAAAAGGGTAACCACAGGGAGGAAATGGGAGGTGATCTGTTACACTGTGGGGAATGTAGCCAGTGTCAGAACAAAATGTGTGTGGACTGCTGACTGTAAAACAAATCTGCTTTGTAAAATTTCACCCAAATCAACAATAAAAAGTTTTTTAAAAAGTGCTTTATTGCTTAATACTACTGATATCTACATTTAAATAATTGTTTCTGCTGCACTGAAGTGCTTAGTCTATAGCTACAGAATCTATTTGTTCTGATGATCTAGTCTTCCATATTGTGAAACAAACAATTTATAGCCAGCACATTTAGAATAATTTGCCATAGAACAAATTTATGATTATATTTCATTCAGCAAACACATAATTACAATTTAGCAGATTTGATAGTTAGTCTAGCAAACAGCATTTATTAAATGTATATTCTGTATACATTTATTTTATAAAACACAGATGTCATATGAGTTTTCTAAAATAAATAAGTCACCTGAGTATCTCCCCGTTCAATATATAAGTATGTTCAGGTTTAATATTTGTTTTATGTTCTGGAGAAAAACTCAGCTTCTCAAATTTCTGCAAATTCCTTTGGGTAGAGAAAGGATGAAATGTAGTAAATTACATGGTATGGCTTTTCTAGCCATAATCTTTGTAATCCCCACTTTGCTGTGAGCAACTGAGTAGCTGATTGTTAAAGTTATCCACTATCTGTATTTCTGTTGTAGCAGCATGAAGCAATCTTCTGGGAAGTTCGCTCTCTCTCAGATGTGTAGAACTCTGATGTTGGGATTGGTTGGTTTTGCCACACTGCCAGGCTCAAAATGAGCCCTCCTAGAGGCAGAAGGAGTCTCTTTGATTGCTGGATAAGAGAGATGCACTGCTGACAGAGATGTGCCACTGAGAGAGACATGAGAGAGACACACTGCTGAGAGAGAGATGTGAGAGTCATCCACTGTTGAGGAAGAGACATGATAAAGAGAGAGATGAACTGCTGAAAGAAATGGCCTTCTGAGAGAGATGGCTGAGAGAGACTGAGCACATTCCTGAACTTGAATTATAGCCTGTTTCTTCCTTAATAAGCCATATAATCTGTGTGAGTTCTGTGTGGCCACTGCAGGAGATTACTGAACCCAGCAAAGAGGTGGTGGGTACTGCAGGAGGAACAGCTGGTGTCAGGATGGTAAGAGGGCTGGAAGGTGGTGGCATGTCTGGCCTCATAAGAGCAGGCCTTGGGCTGCTGATGGTGATTCTGTCTTGCTCTTGTGTAGTTAGAGGAGGTCAGAAAATACCACCTCCTTGTCCCTTTTGCAAAGGATTAAATTTTCATTTTCATCTCTCTAACTTCTTTCATCTATTGAATTTTGTACCCCACTTGTTTTTTTGTAACATTCCCTTTAACTTTGCATTGAGGACTAGCAAACTGTAGTTCTCTTTTCCTTCATGCAGTCCCAGAAAAAGCCAGTTAACTGAAGTCTTGCTATGTATTTACAGACTGTGTGTAGGAGAAGACTTTACTGAAGGAGAGGGGTTTACATCACAGCAATGCAGAGTCAGGACGAGTTTTCGATATTCTGGTTCTTAAAAGTCCTTTGGACATTCCATTTTCTTTCTGAGTCTTTTGTCTCTCTTCATATCTACCTTCGGCTCCTTAACCCTCAGCAGTAAAATACAACACATTCTTTCTATGTTCTTAGGCAGATCAATTCATTTTTCTCCAGCCCTCTCTCTTACATTAAATTGTAAATATTTTGAGTAACCAAAACTGCCTCTTGAAGGGTCCACCAGAGTGTTTTTTCTTCAATAACTACTGTTTCCTTCATAGTCTTTGTCTTGGTGTTGGGAGAGATTTGCAGGTGGTTCATTCTTCCAGTTAAAACTGGAAAGTATCATATAATGGAATACTACTCTTAAAAATTGAGGCAAGTTTGAATTATTTGAGAAACAAAAATACAGTTTACTTCTTGTCTTGCTTACTTCTCTTTAAATATGAATTTTCTGATTTCTTTCCACTGTTAGAAGAGCAGATACAAACACCTTTTGAAAGCATATTCTGGAAACGCATGGTATTGTCTACTATAAAACACAAAACTGTTGCAATGTTCAGTGTAGGTTCTTTTTTTTTTCCCAAAAAGCCTACATCTGTTCCACAACATGTAGAATTATTATTAAATGTATTAGATTTAACTAACAAACCACCAGTGCCCCCTTTGATGGCATCCTAATGGAATGGTTCAAGATCTTTTTAAGGTGGAAAATATACCACATAAAAATAGATAATCATGACTTCCTTTTTGGTGTTGGATAAGTACATGATGGGCTACTGCTGAGTGGGAGACTGATTTGGAGAGACTGTAGGGAAACAGATTCAGCAAAAGAAAAGATACACATTAGTCCTGATATACAATGGGACCAAAAAGGTCCATGAATTCCATGCTTTACAAGGTATTTATTTGCTTGCTTTTTTATAAAAATAAATAAATAAATACAATAATAAAATAAAATGAAAAAACAAGTTATGGGTGTTTGAAGAATGTACCTGGCTATTTACAGGGAATTGATAAGAGGATCTTTCAAATTCTGGATCAATTTTGTGATGTTATATTGTCTTAAGTCAAATTACATACTTTTTTACTATATTGATATATTAGCGGGAGATCCACAGGTAAATAGTTCTCAAATTTTTTGAGGATGAATATCTCATTTACATGGAAAACTCTGTGAACACCTTTACTAAGATAATAATTGCACTCAATAATTAATGAAATAGAAATATAATGCTACCAAATATTAAGTAGTTTTTTTTTTACAATATGTTTTGTTCATGAAAATTGTATCTATTATATTTTTAAATAGTAGCTTATGTGTGTGAATCTTTTTTTCTCAATATATATACAGTATTTGCTGTGACTGTTAATTCAAAGATTCCTGGTAGAAACTCCACAGACCCCAGTAGTCCAAGGCTCACAGCATGATGAAAATCAGTATAAACCATATTGAATGGCCTTCCATGAAACAAACTTCTTTTATCTCTTCTGAAATATTTATTTTCTACTACTATAAGAAGTTTCTTAGAAGGAGACTGTTTTTAAAATCTGTCAAAGAAGTTGTCGAAGAACATAATTGGGAGAATTGGGTGGTCTTTAGGGAGTAACTCGAATTTTTTCAAAAGGATTTTTTTCGGGCTTTACCCTACTGACTGAGCTATAGATTGCTTTATAACTAGCTAGTGATGTATTTAGCAAGAAACAAATTCACCTTACTAATAGAACTCTACAGTTTGTTTCATCTCATTAAGTTAATTGGGATAAATGCAAGTGGAACCTAGATGTTAGTTGCAACTGTCACCTTTTTGTATGTATTAATGTTTTGATCTTCACATACATACACACACACACACACAAACAACTGTAAGCTAAGTTTCCTTGGGATTGAAAACTAAGGCTAAAGAGGCTAAGCAGTCTGCCTAAGGCCACACAGTTGTTGGAACCTGAATTCCAACTACACAATATAGCCTGAGTCCTGCTATTATCCAACCCCTACATTAGATTGGGCAATCCTACTTCCGTAGTGATACTGCCTCGGAAACCCAAGGAGGGGTCGCTATGAGTCGGGGCTGACTCGATGGCATATAACAACAACAACAACAACAACACATTATACTGCCTTTTGTTTTAATTCCTTGGAAATAATTTTTTTTTTTTTTTTCACTGAGTTAGTGTTTTTCCTTCCATTCACAGCAGGCACTGGACATATATGGTGGTGAGATTGTAAAATAGTACAACCATTATGGCAAATGGTTATAAAACTTATAAAACTGAAAATAGAAATACCATTTGACCCAGCAATTCCAGTACTAGCAATATATCATAAAGAGATGATAAAAGACATGAACAGACATATGCACACCTATGTTTATTGCAGTTCAATTCACTATAGCAAAGATGGAAACAACCTAAATGCCCATCAACAGATGAATAGATAACCAAATTATGGTACATTCACACAATAGAATACTATGCTATATTAAAGAACAATCAATGAAGGATACGCAAATCATCTCACAACATGAATGAGCCTGGAGGACGTTATGCTGAGTGAAGTAACTCAATTGCAGAAGGACAAATATTGTATGATCCCATTACTGTAAAAAGACAAAGAAGGGTTTGCTTAAGGAAAGGAATTCACTTGGCAGGTTAAAGGGGTGGGGAGGGAAAGGTAGGGAATAATTTCACACTTGTTGGGGACAACACTCTGAGGTCAGTAAGGGGACGAATGGTATGGAAAGAGTCTGTGACCACCATGATGACATTAAGGAAAGAGAGGATAGTGAATCATGCACATAAGTTATAGACAACAGAGGCTAATACCAACCAGTATATCCACAATACTGCATTACCATTAACACCAAACACCAGGCTACTAATAAACACATAAATATCTGAGAAGATAAATGGGGGTCTATGAACTGGATTATACTCTAGACCAAGGATAGATTCAGAGGAGGCTAATCTTACACAGATACCAGTGATACAAAATACCCTCAATCCTTACAGAAACAACAGAAGACAGACATAGAGCAATCCCACACAGACAGCCAGACCCACACAGACAGCCAGACACTGTGCGAGAGAGATCCAATGGATCTACTGACTCAGGACTATAGTATTGGGGGGCACCAGACTCAACTGGCACAATAAAATACATAAAAATTTTGTTCTGCAATCTACATTGGTGAGTAGTGACTGGGGTCTTAAAAGCTTTAAAGGGGCCATCTAAGATGCAGCTAATGGTCTCCTATCATAGGAAGTGAAGAAGAGTGCAAAAAAAACGAGGGCATTTGGAACAAATCAGCCCTAGGATATGATGGACCTCAAGACCAGAAGAACTACATGGTGCCTGGCTACCAATGCCAACCATTCAGGAAAGGATAAAAACTGGAGATCCTAGATAAAGTGGGAGGGAAAACATGGAACAAAATCCAAAAACACAATAATGACCAGAATTACTGATTGGATGGAGTCTTGTGGGACCCCGCAACACTATGGCCCTGGGATATACTTTGGGCCTGGGATAAAAGTCACTCCCAGGGGCTGGCTCTCAGCTCAACAGTAAATAAGAAGTACACACAAACCACTCAAGCCAGGGTGATGTACACACATACCCTAGGGAGATGCATCTCTTGGACCAATCAACCAAAATGCACCAAAGGGGCGACATTCACTTGGAGGAAATGCAGAAAACAGAGGAGTGCATAACTATGAGGGGTGGGAATGGGGGGTTACTGGGAAGGGAGGGGAGGAGAGTAGGCTATGGTCGAGGATGGTAATTGGGGAGTGAAACCAAATGTACACGAAATGTTAAATGTAAAACAAATTCTGCTCTGTAAGCTCTGGTAGCATAGTGGCTAAGGCATTGGACTGCTAACCAGAAGACTGGTGGTTCAAATCCACCAGCCACTCCTCAGAAGTAAGATTGGGCTATCTACTTCCATTGTGATACCTGCTCAGAAACGGAAAAAGGGGTCACTATGAGTGGGATCCAAGTCGATGGCAGTGAATTTGGTTTCTTTTGGTTTAAAGCACAATTAAAAAAAAATTAACGTGAAAATAAATGAAATAAAGAGGGTGGGGAAATCATTTGATGTGATCAAGGCAGTATAATTAGCGATTTTGCTATATAAAGCTTAGACACACACAAAAAAATCTTTGCCATATCAGTGTTCCTTTACCCCAAGACAAGAAAGAAAAAGAAAATATTCTTTGAAATCTTGTCCTAAATCCAGGACACATCCTAAACAAAATAAATAGGATTCTAAAGAGTCATGTCTTAGAAAGGCCTTCACAAATTTTTGCAAATCATCTTGATATTGCAATAAAAGTTGACTGCCCCACTCTAATAATTTTTAGTAAAATGATTTTTGCACTACTGTTCTAATCATGAACAAGATAAGAGAATACATTGAGCTAAGATGTATTTTTTTTCTTTTCTATAATAATTCTAGGTTTAGATGGGGTGACTGGTGAACCCAAAACAATGCACTGATCATCAGTTTTTCACCTTTGAAAGTTTACACAAGGTTTTCCATTGATACTTTGTTGTTGTTGGTTGCTGTTGAGTTGATTCCCACTCATAGCAACCCCATATGACAAATAGAACTGCCTCAGCAGGGTTTCTTGGCGACAATCTTCATGAAAGCAGATAACCAAGACCTTCCCCAACAGAGGTGCTGAGTGGGTTCTAACCGCCAAGCTTTTGGTTAATAGTCGAGTACTTAAGCATTGCACTATCAGGGTTTGTGTTGATACTTTACCTGTGCTGGGTTTGAGATTCCTCACTACTCTTAGTTTAATCTTGTCTACATTAAAAAACAAACTCTCCAATTGATTGAAAATGCCATTTAATTTGTTTCAACTTAAAGACAATTGTTAATGTTAAATGGATAAAAACAAAGGACATAAAAGTTATTTCTATCTTCTGAGAAGTCAAAGATAATCTATTTGTCTCCAAAAGGAGTTATTTGAAGGGCAAGAAAACTTTAAATTACAAGAATGCAAGCATGCTTTACAATAGCTGCTTTCACTTATATCATTTGATTCTAACAAAAATTTTGTGAAGGAGCTGAACAGATACTACTGATATCTCCATTATGTAGATGAATAAACTGAGACACTAGTAACTGATTGTGACTTTTTAAGATGCAGAGCTAAAAGGTGTTAGAGTTTTATTCAAACTCAGGTGTTCTTTCCATGTACTTCTCCTCTGCATTGCCTACAGTCTTAAATTTTATAATCTTGTCCTGGTGCTTGTGGTTGCAATATTTTATGCCTATACTCTAATGATTTTAGTCTTTTTTTTTTTTTTTTTCTCTTTTGCTGTTCCAATTCAAATGATATAAATGAAGGCAGCTATTGTAAAGCATGCTTGCTTTCTTGTAATTTAAAGTTTTCTTGCCCTTCAAATAACTCTTTTTAGGAGACAAATAGATTATCTTTGACATGTCAGAAGATAGAAATAACTTTTATGTCCTTTGTTTTTATCCACTTAACAGTAACAATAATCTTCAAACCAATACAAATTAAATGACATTTTAAATCAATTAGAGAGTTTGTATTTTAGATTTAGACAAGATTAAAATAAGCATGGATGATATCATAAGTGAGAAATCTCAAACCCAGCCAAATATCATTTTCCAGCTTCAAATGCAATACTATAGAGTATTTTTAGGGACTTAGTTGTAACTTATTAACCAATTATTTAGGAAATACTTATACATATACTAAGAGTTCTTGTGACAAAGTGCTAAGGCACTTGACTACTAACCAGAAGGCTGGCAGTTCAAACCCACCAACCACTCCTCAAAAGGAAGATTGGGCAATCTATTTTCGTAGTGATACCACCTCAAAAATCTAAAGAGGCGTCACTATGAGTTGGAGCCGATTCGACCGCAGTGAGTTTGTTTTTTTGGTTTAGTTGTATATACACACACACATATATACGTTAGTGAACAGGAGTTAACTAGTGCATTGGAATGGATTTTGTCCATTTGTGTTGAAATTATTTACCAATGAAAATATTTCATAACATGATACTTGTTCTGCTATGTTGACAGAGTAATTCCTGACCAAATCATTCTACATGGCTATCTCAAACCTTGTCTTTAACATTTTTTTCCAGCTCTGTAGAGTAACACATTGAAGAAAAATACATTTAGCTCAGGAAATACTTTCAGTTTACAAATAAATGTAGCCCAATTTTTTTTTTTTCTCCTTAAAATAAAGAACTTCCTTTTAGGTGCAGATTTGTCCCAGATAACAAGTTACTAGCTCTGTAAAGTCATTGTGCATAACTGTTGAAATGCAAGCCTCCCCTTGGAATGTGTAAGTGCACGGTGTCTTTATTTTTTGCTAGAGTGAGTACTCATACTATAATTTAATCTTAGATGCAATAAAATTTTATAGTTGAGGAGATATTGTATAACAGTCACTTTTTATAGAGAAAGGAACTGAGGCCCAGAGAGGTAAAGTGGCCTACACAGATTCCACAGTTAGCCAATGTCAGAGTTGCTAGGTCTGTGTTTTTCCTCCACCTCACATCATGTCATTTCATGTGTGTAAGTCACTATTCTCAATATGATATAATTATAAAAAGTTCTAGTGGGACCATCACTATTTCTGAAGAAATGCTCAGGCGAACCTACAACTTAAAACCTAAGATCTCAAGAGGCTGTGTTCTAAGTTCACATGAAAGCTGGAAGGTGTTAGAGAGGAGAGAGATTGTACTCTCCACCACTCTCTCTTCCCTTACGTGGAGTCCAGAGAAGGGAGAAAGCAGTGCTATTCTTTCCAGGAATAAGCGGGCACTCAAATTATTCTTGGAAGGACTCCAAGAACTTCCTTACAAAGTTTGCAGGTGCCCCAAAAAATGTGCTGAGTTTAAGCAACTTGCTTCCTGAGAAGATACTTTTTGAATTGTAGAAACACTGCTCTTGTCTGGTGTCAGAAAGAACTGTGGTGAAAGGGATTTTGGAATGATTGAGAATCCAGGAATATGAATGGGTTGATCCTCTTCCCTCTCACTCCTACCCTTATAAATATTGAAATAAGTTTGCCTTACTTCCTCAATCAAATTTGGTACACTATACAAAAATGAGCTCTGGTAGCATAGTGGCTAAGACACTTGCCTGCTAACCAGACGGCTGGCGGTTCAAACCCACCAGCCACTCCTCGGAAGGAAGGTTGGGCAATCCTACTTCCGTAGTGATACTGCCTTGGAAACCCAAGGAGGGGTCGCTATGAGTCAGGTTTGACCCGAGGAGGGGTCGCTATGAGTCAGGTTTGACTCGACGGCACATAACAACAACAACAACAACATACAAAAATACTTTATATAATAAAGTCCACAATCTAAAACTATCTAATTATTATAGAACGTGATTTTTAAACAATCACCAGTTTGTGAAAAAAAAAAAAAAAAAAATAGCTCCATCGCCTCATGGAGGCAATTGTTTTGCCCACCTCCTCCCATTTGTCAGCCAAATACCTCTTATGCCCAAGTTCATTTTGCAGATATTGTTGTTATCTGTTCAACAAGCTCACCAATGTACTGCTGCCTTCCTGATCTCACCAGAGGGACCAGGTGGCAGAGACACCTGTCCACCCTGAGCACCTGCCAGGCGTTGCGCTTCCTTCCCACTTCCTTCCCACCTCACAGATGGCTGGCAACCTAAGGAGATCCCTCTCTCAGTGCAGAGAAAATATTATTTTCCTCTCTCTGAGAGATGAGTTTCTCTTGTTACTTATTTCCCAGATTCATTCCATGCAGGAAATTTTAGCATTCTCAAAACTACTGTACCCACTGTAGTATTTTGTTAGTCTTAATGAAAAATTTACTTTAAATTTAAAAATATCATTTTTGAGAGTTGTCACCAACTCTGAGGTTTTCATTGAGAATGGGATTTTCCTGATTTTCTCTCCCAAAAGATTTTACTTATAAATGTCTATGTAATTCCATCAATGCCATCTTTTGGGTTCATGTTATATTGTTATTGTTGTTAGCTGCCCTCGAGTAGTCTCCAACTCATAACGACCCTATGCACAGCAGAACAGACCACTGCCTGGTCCTGTGCCAGCTCCAGGATCCTTGCTATACTTTAACCCTGCTGCTGCCACTATGTCAATCCATCTTGTTGAGGATCTCCCCCTCTTTCATTGACTGAAACTATAATATAATAATATAATAATGTTATATTAGCCTCTGCTTTATTTGGCGCTATTGAATTTTCCCTTCTATTTGAACATCCTTTCTCTCTTTTCTTCCATGAAACATTTTTTTCCTTTCTATTTTATTCTCAATTATCTGATTTCTCTCATAAACCTCTTCCTTCAAGATAATTTTTCTGATTATTCCAGACATATTGAACAATATCACCTTACTTTGATTTCACTTAGCATTTTTTTTTTTTTTTTGGTAGAACTAACTTTTGTTGTTATTGTTGTTATGTGCCGTCAAGTCAAACCCGACTCATAGTGACCCCTCCTGGGGTTTCCGAGGTGGTATCACTATGGAAGTAGGATTGCCCAACCTTCCTTCCAAGGAGTGGCTGGTGGGTTTGAACCACCAGCCGTCTGGTTAGCAGGCAAGTGTCTTAGCCACTATGCTACCAGAACTAACTAGACACACTAATTATATGGTTTTGTTGTTGTGGGCACTGTTGAGTCAATTCTGACTCATAGTGACCCCACTTGCCAGAGTAGAGCTCCTCCATAGCATCTTCTAGGCTGCAGTATTTTGGGGTGCAATGGTTAAGCACTGGGCTGCTAACCAAAAGGTTCAACTGGCACCCACGCAGCAGCTCTAGGGAAGAAAGAACTGGTGATCTGCTCTGTAAAAATTGCAGGATTATGTTAACATCACATGGCATCTTAGCATAATTCTGAAGTTGCTTCATATATGTAGAACTTGAGTATCAAAATAACTCTATAGTTTTCCCTAGGAAAATCATGTTGTTGTTGTTGTTGTTTGCCATCGAGTCAGCCCCGACTCCTAGCGACCCCTCCTTGGGTTTCCGAGGCAGTTATCACTACGGAAGTAGGATTGCCCAACCTTCCTTCCGAGGAGTGGCTGGTGGGTTTGAACCGCCAGCCTCCTGGTTAGCAGTCAAGTGCCTTGGCACTATGCTACCAGAGCTCCTAACATATATATTATTATTTTGATTAACTCGTATTAAATAGATGCTTAGTAAATGTTTAGTGATAACTTACTGGTTAATGAGATAGTTTCAGATTTTGTACAGCATATGGTTGGGCAATCCTACTTCCGTAGTGATACTGCCTCAGAAACCCAAGGAGGAGTCGCTATGAGTCGGGGCCGACTCGATGGCACATAACAACAACAACAATAATCATGGCATTTTATGGTCAATGTAAATAGATGAAATAATAAAGACTATATTATCACATAATAAGTGCCTTTTTCTTTTAATTAAAAGAATATTCACTACATTTAATTCAGCTGGCAGTGAACCAAGGTGTCCTTGCTAAGTCAAAGAGAAACTTTAACACTGTGTAAAAAATATGTTAATATGAAATTGCTAATCTAAAGCAACTGGTGCCATGTCTTTAATGAAGGTGTTGTTTGGACAGGAATATGGAAAATAATAGCATATTTGATTTCTTTTTTTTTAATATGTGAAAGAAAATAGAAGTCTTCAACTTCAGCTTCACTAACAGTCATTTCCTAAGAAAGAAGATATAAGGTATTTATCAGTTGAGTCCAAGAATTATACAGCTAGCAATTACTGACAGATCACTAAGAAAAGGAACCATCCCATCATTTAAAATGCACCAATTTATGCACTGATGTTCAAATGCCAACTTAAAAATTGGGTCCATGTTATTATAGCCTACCACCAATAAGGATATCAGCCTCCACAAAAATCATAACAGGATAATCATCTGTTACTTTATTTCAAGATAAATAGTGTTGAATCATCAGGCTATAAGTTTGAGAGGATAAAATGTAGAAATGTAGAGAGGGTGGCTTTGCATGAAGACAGTTTAAATTAGTGGAAATAATGTATTATAAAGTACTGTACAACAAAGTTATTTATTTTGCTTTCAAATCCATAGAATAGTTGATCAAGGTTATGAAATTATTAGATTATAGTGGTACTTGGGGAATTTATAAAACCATTTAGTAATTAACATTTTGTATATAATGATATATTTCTAAAGGCGTCACTTTTCTGTTTCCTTAAAGAGTTTAAAGATTTCTTCTGAAATTTTGTTTATAGTATTACTTGACACAGTAAATATTTTCTTAGAGATAGTTCAAAGGGAAACTCAACATGGTCTCTGTCAAAAGTGTATTCCACAAATTGAGTTAGTGGAATTAGGAACAACAACAAATAAGATTTCTTATATCACATCATAATTATAGTCCTGAACTGTAATCAAGGAAACATTGTCACTAATTGATGCTGCAATTTTTTGATACTATCTGAAACTCACACATTTTCTAAGCTATAAAACATAAGAATTATATTACACTGAGATGCTAAAAAAAAAAAAAAAAAATTCTGTCCAGACCTCAAACCCTACAACCTTAAGTTACTGTCATTCAGTTTGTGTCAAACTACAGTGAGAAGCCAGATCTACTCTCTTTAATAGTGAGTTTCTAGTGGACGTCAGATTTAGACTTGACAGAGAAGAGATGACCTACTGTAGAAGAGAAAAAGAACCTGAAGAGCAGTTGGTCATTTTGAGGGTGGGTGGGAAGAAAATCCATTCCCTCTGTTAGAGACCATTCTTGAGTTTCCTAGGAAAGTAATTCCAAAGCATGTCTATGAAGATTGGAGTCGTTGACTTGATCATTTAGAAACAGGAAGCAATAACACTCTGTTTCCATCCATCAACTGAATTATCATTACAAGAATATCAGGTTCACATGGAAGATCACATGTGCTGTTATATGGGAAAAATGAGAAATTCTTCATCTTTAACTTCAGAGAATGTTAAATCTATTTTCCATTTCAAAATCTATGGAAACTTCTTAGCATCAATCTATCATGAAGTGTTTCTAATTAGAATAGTTATTTTGTTAAAATTAAGATAATGCTTCAAACTTTCACTGTATATAAAATTATGTTGTGGTATCTCTCAAGCTTTTGAAATCTGGGTACATGGGTGTAGGGAGGAATAAAGACAAAATGTTATCTGTTTGTCTTATAACATACCAAGAGCAGTGTTATTTGGTTCATTCATAGCAAAGCTGTGAGCCATAGGTCTCCCTTCTAAATCCATCTATAATCACTTTTGAGCTAAAGAGATGAAGAATGCTACCTCACAATTTTCTGTGAAGAGGAAATGCTTCAGAATAAGCTAGTTTCCCTCAATAGTTTCTTTTGAGATCAAATCAAACTTTGAAGAAATTTACAAAGACTACAGTAAAACCATATCTGCTACTTATTTGCATCATGATCAATAAAACCTTCAACAGTGACAGAGGAATTTATCCTAACCAGATCATAAGATAAAATGCCCAATGGTAGAATTTTTCAAACTGAGTAAATATATTTTTTATTTAAATCTAAATTTTTCTGGCAGATGGGAAACTTCCTTTAAAACTCTGTGCCTAATATGGTGAGATTTTAAAAACATACATGTATAAATGTGTATATACACATAGGATATACACATAAACACATACATATGTAACAAAATTAAATGTAATTTTTTAATAGAAGAAAATGTAATAATATCCTTTGTTTTCTCATCATAAGTACATAAGGGAAAAACATCTGAATGTCTAGTCAGTTCTTTTTATAGCAAGGCCTATCAAAGGCAGACATCAAGGTGGAACTGGGGTATGCAGCGTTGCATAGAGCAGCTTTTCCATAGCAAGATGTGTAGTGGTTGCATGTATTCTCCACAGTCAAGTCTGCTTAAATTAAAATTCTAACTGTATCACTTTCCAGTACATAATATAAGCAAGCTATTTATTCTTTTTCAATCACAATGTCCTCATCTGTAAAATGCTGATCATGAGTATATATTTTGTAGTGTCTTTGTGAGTATTATATGAGATAATCTACAGGAAGTGCTTACATTGTGAATGGCATAAAGGGACAGTCACTGCTTTTAGGAATTGTCAGTTCTTGCTAAAAAGGAGCTTGTTCTCTGTTGAACAATCTGTTGTTGTTGCTATAAAGTGTCATCAGGTGGGCTCTGACTCACAATGACCCTATGTACAATACAAGGAAACACTACCCAGTCCTGGTCCAGCATCACAATCCTTGCTATACCTGAGCCCATTGTTGCAGCCACTGTATCAATCCATCCTGTTGATGATCTTCCTCTTTTTCACTGACCTTCCACTTTACCATCAGCCTCTTTTGACAACGTGACCAAAGTAAGTGAGACAAATTCTGGCCTTTCTCACTTCCAAGGAGCATTCTGGGTGCATTTACTCCAGGACATATTTGTTAGTTCTGGCAGTCTATGATATGTTCAGTTTTCTTCACCAACACCACAAGTCAAAAGCATCAAATCCTCTTCACTTTCCCTTATTAATCATCCAACCCTCACATGCATATGAGGAGGCTGAAAAATATGATGGCTTGGCTTTGATGTACCTTAGTCTTCAAAGAGACATCTTTGCTCTTCAGCACTTGAAAGAGGTCTTCTGCAGCAGATTTATCTAGTGCAATACATTGCCTGTTCTTGACTTCTGCTTCCATTTGTGTTGATTGTGCAACCAAGTAATATGAAATAATTGACAATTTAAATCATTTTTTCTCCATTTATCATGATGCTGCTTATTGGTCCAGGTGTGAGGATTTTCGTTTTCTTTAAGTTGAAGTGTAATCCATACTGCAGACTATAGTCTTTACTCTTCATCAATAAGTGCTTCAAGTGCATCTTCACTTTCAGCAAACAAGGTTGTGTGGTCTGCTTATCACAAGTTGTTAATGACCCTTCCTCCAATCCTGATGACATGTTCTTCTTCATAGAGTCCAGCTTCTAAGATTATTTGCTCAGCATACAGACTGATTAAGTATGGTGAAAGGAAACAACCCTGATGTAGTCCCTTCCTGATTTAAACCATGCAGTATTCCCTTGTTGCGTTTGAATGACAGCCTCCTCGTTCCTCATGAGTACACTTAAGTGTTCTGGAATTCCCATTCTTCTCAATGTTATCCATAATTTATGAACTACACAATCAAATGCCTTTGCACAGTCAATAAAACACAAGTAAACATCTTTCTGGTGTTTGCTTTTGAGAAAAGATCCATCTGGCATGAGCTATGATTTCCCTCACTGCATGTCCCCTTCTGAATCCATCTTGAATTTCTGGAAGTTCGCTGTCAATACACTACTGCAACCATTTTTTTTTTTTTTTT
>NW_006921816.1:3207268-3212855 GCF_000298275.1 Orycteropus afer afer | reverse complement strand
ATCTAGTTCTTCTGGTCTCATAGTTGTATAGGTTGCAGATCGGATTCCACCCATCTTCTTTTGACGTTTCCTGCATCATTCCACATATTGCCCACAAAATCTTTCAATAATTGCAATTTGAGGCTTAAATTTTTTCCTCAGTTCTTTCAGCTTGAGAAATGCCAAGTGTGTTCATCCCTTTTGGTTTTCTAACTACAGGAGGGAAGGTGCTTACTTGTCTTTTATTGACTATGCAAGAGCATTCAACTTGTACATAGAGCAGGAGGCTGTCATTCAAACAAAACAAGGAAATACTGCATGGTAGAAAATCAGAAAGGGAATATGTCAAGGTTATATCTTTTTGCCATATTTATTCAACCTGTATGTTGAGCAAATAATCCAAGAAGATGGACTATAAAAGAATAATGTGGCATCAAGATTGGAGGAAGGTTCATTAACAACCTACATTATACAGATGACACAACTTTGCTTGCTGAAAGTGAGGATGACTTGGAGCACTTACTGATAAAGATTAGACTGCAGTCTGCAGTATGGATTACACCTCAATATAAAGAAAACAAAAATCCTCACAACTGGAACAATAAGCAGCATCATGATGAATGGAGAAAAGTCTGAAGTTGTCAAGACTTCATATTACTTGGTTCTATAATCAACGTCAATGGAAGCAGCAGTTATGACATCAAAAGACATACTGCATTGGGCAAAATCTGTTGTAAATAACCTCTTTCAAGTTCTGAAGAGCAAAGATATCTCCTTGAAGACTAAGGTGCGCCCAACCCAAATCATGGTATTTTCAATCACCTCATATCCATGTGAGAGCTAGACAATGAATAAGGAAGACCAAAGAAGAGTTGATGTTTTTGAGTTGTGGTGTTGGCAAAGAATGCTGAAAGTACTGTGGACTGCTAAAAGAACTGACAAATCTGTCCTAGAAGAAGTACAGCTGGAATGCTCTCTGGAAGTGAGACTGGACAGACTTCGTCTCACCTACTTTGGTCATGTTGTCAGAAGGGACCATTCTCTGGAGAAGGATGCCATGCTTCGTAAAGTGGAGGGCCAACTAAAGAGGGGAAGGCCCTCAACAAGATGGATTGACACAGTGGTTGCAGTGATGGGCTCCAGTCGGGATTGTAAGACTGGCATAGGACCAGGCACTATTTCATTCTGCTGTACATATGGTTGCTATGAGTTGGAGATGACTCAAGAGCACATAACAACAACAATCAAGGTTCTTCGTTGTATTCTTTGCTTTCAGCCAAGATCCATTTGACATCAGCAATGATATCCTTCATTCCACATTCTCTTCTGAATCTAGCTTTCATTTCTGGAGAATGTCAACATACTTCTGCAACCATTTTTGAATTATCTTCAGCAAGATTTTACTTGCATCTGATATTAATGATTTTGTTTGATAATTTCCACATTTTGTGTGATCACTTTTCTTTTGAATGGTACAAATATGGATTTCTTCCAGTCAGTTTGCCAAGTATCTGTTTTCCAAATTTCTTGGCATAGACAAGTGAGGGCCTCCAGTGTGACATTCGTTTTTTGAAACATCTGAATGGGTATTCCGTCAATTCCCAGAGCTTTGGTTTTTTTGCTAATTTTTTCAGTACAGCTTCAACTTCTTCCTTCAATGCCAATGGTTCTTGAATGCATGCCACTTCCTGAAATGGATGAACATTGACCAATTATTTTTGGTACAGTGACCCTGTCTATTCTTTCCATCTTCTTTGATGTTTCCTGTATCATTCAATATTTTGCCCATAGAATCTTTAAATATCACAACCTGAGGCTTGAATTTTTTCTACAATTCTTTCAGCTTGAGAAATATTGGAAGTGTTCTTCCCTTGTGGTTGTCTACTCTAGATCTGTGCACATTTCATTATAATAATTGATTTTGTCTTCCCCATTTGAATCTTCTGTTCAGCTCTTTTATCTCCTCATTTCTTCCATTTGCTTTAGCTACTCTCCATTCAAGAGGAAGTTTCAGAGTCTCTTCTGACATCCATTTTGGTCTTTTCTTCCTTTCCTGTCTTTTTAATGATCTTTTGCTTTCTTCCTGGATAATGTTCTTAATGTCATCCAACAATTCCTCTGCTTTTCTGTCATTGGTGTTCAGTTGTGTCAAATCTATTCTTTAGATGATCTCTAAATTATGGAGGGATATAATCAAGGTCATATTTTGGCTCTCATGTACCCATTTTAACTTTAACAGCATCAACTTGAACTTGTAAATGAGCAGTTGATAGTCTGCCACAGTCAGCTCTAGCCTTGTTTTGGCTGAAAATATTGAGCTTCTCCTTCACCTCTTTCCAGAGATGTAGTCTATCTGATTCTGTGTACTCCATCTGGTGAAGTCCATATGTATGCCATCATTTATGCTGTTGAAAAAAGATATTTGCAATGAATAAGTAGTTGGTCTGGCAAAATTCTATCATGCAATCTGCAGCATTATTTCTATCACCAAGGCCATATTTTCCAATTACAGATGATTCTTCTTTGTTTCTAACTTTTGCATTCCAATCACCAGTAATAATCAATGCATCTTGATTGCATGTTTGGTCAATTTCAGACTGCAGAAGTTGGTAGAAATCCACAATTTCCTCATTTTGGTTTTGGTAGTTGGTGCATAAATTTGAATAATAATAGCACTAACTGGTCTTTGTTGTAGACATATGGGTATTATCCTCTTACTGACAGCATTGTACTTCAGGATAGATCTTGAAACATTCTTTGTGATGATGAATGCCACACAATCCCTCTTCAATTTGTCATTCCCAGCACATTAAATCTTATGCTTGTCTAATTCAAAATGGCCAAAGCAGTTCATTTTAGCTCACTAAGGCCTAGGATATGGATCTTTATGCATTCCATTTCATTTTTGACAATTTCTAATTTTCCTAGATTCATACTTCATACATTGCATGCTCTGATTATTAATAGATGCTTGAAACTGTTTCTTCTGATTTTGAGTTGTGCACATGAGCAAATGGAGGTTCCAAAAGCTTTACTACATCCACATCATTAATGTTGACTCTACTCTGAGGAGGCAGCTCTTCCCCAGTCATATTTTGAGTGCTTTCCAACCTAAAAGGGTCAACTTACAGCACTATATCAGACAATGTTTCATTTATTCATAAAGTGTTCCAGTAATATATCAGACAGTGTTTCACTGCTATTCATAAGGTTTTTCACTGGACAATTCTTTGAGAAGTGGATGGTCCCTTCCTTCTTCCAAGTGTGTCTTAGTCTGGAAGCTCCATGAAACCTGTCCACCATGGGTGACCCTGCTGGTATTTGAAATGCTAGTGGCATAGCCTCTGCCTCATGGTAACACACAAGCCACCATAGTACAACAAACTGACAGACAAGTGGTGGTGAAATATCTGAGGAACTAATAATTGAGAAGATACTGTTGAGTGCTAAAGCATTATGGATTTACATAGGGAAATCAAGGGCCATATATCTTTAAGGATGATGAGAAGGAAAATTTCAGAGTAAATCTCAATCTTACCACATTTTCTTCTTGTTGTTGTTAGGTATAATCAGATCAGCTCCAACTCATAGTGACCCTATGTACAGCAGAATGAAACACTGACTGGTTGTGCACCATCCTCACAATCCTTCCTATACCTGAGCCCATCCTTGCAGCCCAGGTGTCAATGAATCTTGTTGAGGTTCTTCCCCTTTTTCACTGGCCCTCTACTTTACCAAGAAAGATATCCTTCTCTAGGGAATGGTCCCTTCTGACAACATGACCAAAGTAAGTGAGACCAAGTGTGGCCATTCTCACTTCCAAAGAGCATTCTGGCTGCACTTCTTCCAGGACAGATATATTAATTCCTCTGGCAGTCCATGGTATTTTCAGTATTTGTTGCCAACACCACAACTCAAAATCATCAATTCTTTCTTTGGTTTTCCTTATAAATTGTTGAGCTTTCACATGCGTATGAGGCTATTGAAAACACCATCGCTCAGTTAGGCATACCATTGTCTTCAAAGAGACATCTTTGCCATTCAGCACTTATAGAGGTCTTTTGTAGCAGATTTTTCCAATGCAGCATGTCATCTGATTTCTTGATTTCTGCTTCCATAGGTGATTATGGATGCAAGTAATGTGAGATCTTTCACAACTTCAATCTTTTCTCCATTTATTATTATGCTGCTATTAGTCCAGTGATGAGGATTTTCACTTTATGTTGAGTTGTCATCCATACTTCAGACTATAGTCTTTAACCATCATCAGTAAGTGTTTCAAATCATCTTCATTTTCAGCAAATAAGGTTGTGTCGTCTGCATATCGCAGGTTGTTAATGAGTCTTCCTGCAATCCTGATTCTCCATTCTTCTTCATATAGTCCAGCTTTTTGGATTAGTTGCTCAGCATATAGATTGAATAAGTATGGTGAAAGGATGAAACCCTGACCTACATGCTTCTTAATTTTAAACCATGCATTATTTATCCCCTTGTTCTGTTTGAGTGACAGCTTCCTGTCTATGTACATATTTCTCATGAGCACAATTAACCACTTTGGAATTCCTATTCTTGTCAATGATATCCATAATTTGCTGTGGCCCACACAGTGGAATACCTTTTCATTGTCAATAAAAAACAAGTAAAAATATTTCTGGTATTCATTGCTGTCAGCTAAGATCCACTTGACATCAGCAATGATATCTCTCTCATGCCATGTCCTCTTCTGAATCCAGCTTGCATTTCTGGAACTTCTCTGAATACACTGTTACAATCACTTTTTAAATACCCTCAGCAAAATTTTACTTTCATGTAATATTAATGATTGTTGTTGTTGTTAGGTGCCGTCTAGTCATCATAGCGACCTCATATACAGCAGAACCAACACTGCCCAGTTCTGTGCCAGCCCCACGATCTTTGGCCTCACAATCTTTACCTGAGCCCATCTTTGCAGCCACTGTGTCAATTCATATATTTGAGGGCCTTCTCCTTTTTTGTTGTCCTTCCAAATTGCCAAGCATGATATCCTATTCCAGGGAATGATCCCTTCTTACAACATGACCAAAGCACATGAGATGAAGTTTGGCCATTCTCACTTCCAAGGAATATTCTGGCTGCACTTCCTCCAGGACAGATTTGTTAGTTCTTTTAGCAGTCCGTGGCACTTTCAGTATTCTTCACTAGCACCACAACTCAAAAGCATTGACTCTTCTTCGGTCTTCTTTTCTCATTGTGCAGCTTCCACATGCATGTGAGGCAATTGAAAACATCATGGCTGTGTCAAGCCCACCTTAGTCTTCAAGGAAACATCTTTACTCTTCAGCACTTGAAAGTGGTCCTTTGCAGCAGATCTGATATCTTGACTGCTGCTTCCATTGGTGTTGATTGCAGAACCAAGTAATATGAAGTCTTTGACAACTTAAATCTTTTCTTCATTTATCATGATGCTGCTTATTGGTCCAGTTGTGAGGATTTTTGTTTTCTCTATATTAAGGTGTAATCCACACTGCAGACTAGTCTTCAATTTTCATCAGTAACCTTTTTTTTAAAAATTTTTTTTTAATTTATAGTGATTTGGGTGAAGATTTACAGAGCAAATTCACTTTCCATA
>NW_006921816.1:3193232-3203073 GCF_000298275.1 Orycteropus afer afer | reverse complement strand
TCGTCTGTGCTGTCAGGGTTGCTCAGGCCACTGCCAGACTGCAGCTCCGTTTGTCTCGTTTTTTGCTATTTTCATACAAATTCTTCTGCTAGTTGGGTTTTAGTCCACTTTTGTATCCTTCCCTTCAAGGCTCAGGGGTCCAAGATTGTCTTCTGTGTCTGTGTTAATTGGCTTCCCTTTTCTTTGTTGAAGAGGGTCTGTGCAGTCCTTCTGCCTAGTCCGCCATCTTGTCAGAACTCCATCAGTAATATTTTTAAGTCATCCTCACTTTCAGAGAGCCAATTTGTGTCGTCTGCATAATGTAGGTTGTTAATGAGCCTTCCTCCAATCCTGATGCCACTTTCTTCTTCACACAGTCCAGCTTCTCGTATTATTAGCTCAGCATAGAGATCGAACAAGTATGGTGAAAAGATAAAACCTTAACACATTCTCTTCCTGATTTTAAAGCATGCAGTGTCCCCTTGTTCTGTTTGAATGACAGCCTCCTGGTCTATGTACAAGATCCTCCTGAGCACAATTGAGTGTTCTGAAATTCATTCTCATTCTTCTCAATGTTATCCATAATTTGTTATGATCCACACAATCAAATGCTTTTGGATAGTCAATAAAACACAAGTAAACACCTTCTGATATTCTTTGCTTTGAGCCAAGATCCATCTGACATCAGCAATGATATCCCTCATTCCTTGCCCTATTCTGAATCCAGCTTGCATTTCTGGAAGTTCTGTCAATATACTGCTGTAACTGTTTTTGAATTATCTTCAGTAGGATTTTCTTGTGTGAGATATTAATGATATTGTTCGATAATTTCCACATTCTTTGGGATCCCATTTGGAATAGGTACAACCATGAATCTTTTCCAGTCAATTGGCCAGTTAGTTGTGTTCCACATCTCTTGGCATAGCCAAGTAGGTGCCTCCAGTGCAACATCCTGTTTTTTGAAACATCTTAATGGGTATCCCATCAATTCTCGGAGCCTTGTTTTTCGCCACTTCCCTCAGCACAGCTTTGACTTCTTCCTTCAATGCCATTGGTTCTTGATCATATGCCACCTCTTGAAATGGATGAACATTGACCAATTCTTTTTGGTACAGTGACTGTGTATTCCTTCCATCTTCTTTTGATGTTTCCTACATCATTCAATATATTGCCCATACAAACTTTCAATATTGCAACTCGAGGCTTCAATTTCCTCTTCAGTTCTTTCAGCTTGAGAAATACTGACTGTGTTCTTCCCTTTTGGTTTTCCAAGTCTGTGTCTTTGCACATTTCATTATAATAATTGACTTTGTCTTCTTGAGCTGCTCTTTGAAATTTTCTGTTTAGCTCTTTTATCTTGTCATTTCTTCCTTTGCTTTGGCTACTCTCCATTCAAGAGCAAGTTTCAGAGTCTCTTCTTATATCCATTTTTGTCTCTTCTTCCTTTCCTATCTTGTTAATGACCTTTTGCTTTCTTTCTGGATGATGTTCTTAATGTCATCCCACAATTGCTCTGGTTTTCAGTCATCAGTGTTCAATTCCTCAAATCTATTATTTAAATGGTCTCTAAATTTGGGAGGGATATAAATCCAGGTCATATTTTGGCTCTCATGAGCTTATTTTAACTTTAATGTTAACAGCTTCAACTTGAACTTGTATATGAGCAGTTGATGGTGTGTTCCACAGTCAGATCCTGGCCTTGTTTTGTTTGAAGATGTTGAGCTTCTCCATTGTCTCTTATGAGAGATGTAGATAATCTGATTCCTATGTACTTCATCTGGTAAAGTCCATGTTTATCTATAGCCACTGTTTGCTGCTCTTTGAAATCTTCTATTCAGCTCCTTACCATACTAGTGTTTATCTGTTGTTAATTGTCATAGAGTTGGCTAGGATTTATAGCAACCTTATGTATTACCTAATGAAACATTGCCCATCCCACGTCATCTACAAAATTATTGGTATATTTGAGTCCATTGTTGTTCCTATTGTGTCAATCCATCTCATTAGGGGTTTTTCTCATTTTTTTCTGACATTTGCTTTACCAACCACAATCTCCTTTTCTAGTGATTGGTCTTTCCTGATGATGTGTCCAAAGTTAAGCAAGCCAAAGTCTTGCCCTCATTGCTCCCATGGAGCATTTATATTGTATTTCTTCTGAGACTAATTTGTCTGATTTTCTGGTATTCCACAATATGTTCAATATTCATAGTTCATATGGTGGTGCCTACCTGCACATTGTGTTAAATCTCCTTATATGTGTGTATCCATTGACCTCATATGATTCTTTCAAGAGGGCAGAAAGACACTGATAAATATAAAAGTGGGTATTTGAAGTTCAGTTCAGCCAGTATCTTCTCATTCTCTGCTCTACTTATTCTTTTTTTTCATGTTACTTTTCCTATGGAAGAATTTGTTTGCTCAGTTTCCGTGGCTCCTCATTATGTCATTGATGAAATCCAAATACTCTGTTTGATGTTTATGGTCATCTACAATCTTCCTCCATGTCAGAGGGATCTTGGCTGAACATGAAGAATATTAGAAAGATGTTTACCTGTGTTTTATTGATGATGCAAAGGCATTAGATTGTGTGGATTACACCAGATTATGGATAACATTATACAGAATTGGAATTCCAGAACACTTAATTTTCCTCATAGGAACATGTACATAGACCAAGAGGTTGTCATTTGAACAGAACAAGGCAATACTAAATAGTTTAAAGTCAGGATGGGTTGCATCCTCTTACCATACTTCTTCAATCTGTATGCTGAGCAAATGACATCATGATAAATGGAGAAAATATTTAAATTATAAGGGGTTTCATTTTACTTGGATCCACTATCAGCACCCATGGAAGCTCCAGTCAAAAAATCAGACATCATATTGTACTTGGAAAATCCACTGCAAGTGACCTCTTTAAAGTGTTAAAGAACAAATATGCCACTTTGAAGACTAAGGTCACCTAATCCAAGCCATGGTATTTTCAATTGCTTCATATGCACATGAAAGATGGACAATGAATAAGGAAGATCAAAGAGTTCGTTCCTTTGAACTGTGGTGTTGGCAAAGAATACTGAAAATACTATGGAGTGCCAGCAGAATGAACAAATCTGTCCTGGGGGAAGTACAGCTGGAATGCTCCTGGAAAGCAAGAATGGCCAAACTTCATCTCACCTAAATTGGTCATGTTGTTAGAAGGGATCATTCTCTGGAAAATGATATCATGCTTTCCAAAATAGAGGGTCAGTGAAGAAGAGAAAGATTCTCAATGAGATGGATTGACACAGTGGCTGCAATCATGAGCTAAGGCATAACAAGGATTGTGAGATGGTGCAGGACTTGGCATTGTTTCATTCTGTTGCACATAGAATGCTATGAGATGGAGCCTAGTCAATGGTACCTAACAACAAGAAGAACAACATAATCTTCCTCCAGTAATTTACCAATGTCCATACATACTTCCGTAACACTTTGAAATCTACTCAAACAGAACTGTGTGCAGTCCTCTGTAAATATTTCTCATTGCCCTGCTCCAGGGCTATCCCCATCCTTCTTACTTTTCAAGGTCTATCTCCTATGTCAACTCTCTCATGAAGAATTCCTTGCTCATTCCAGAACAGGTGCTCTTTTCATCTTATATATTCTTGCTCAATGTATTTTGTATCCAGTAACATCAAAACGTTTTAACTGTAATTGCAGTAAGAAATACATTTTGCATTTTCACATACATGCAGACTGACAAAGGCACACACACACATAAGCAAAAAGCTTCATGAAACAGTATGCTTATTACTTGAAATAATATTGTTTCTTTTCCTCATTTTCATTTGACAAAAGCTCTGATTATAATCTGCTAAATAGATTTTCTCACTGCTATTAAGTCAATTCTGACTCATAGCAACCCCCACAGGGTTTCCAAGGCTGTACATTTTTGTGGAAGCACACTGCTTCATCTTTCTTCCATGGAATGGCTGGTGGGTTTGAGCAACCAACCTTTTGATTAGCAGCAAATTGCCTTAATCACTATACCACCAGAACTCCTAGTAAAAATAGATTTTACTACTCTTTAATTGTATCATAACCCACAGTTTAAAAAACACTAGTCTATACTATTTCTATGACCTATACAGAATACTTTCTACTGTTCATTGCCCATAGAATTATTTTCCCTACCAAATTGAAAGGTACTCAAGGACAATACTATGTGGTATATCATACAGTCTCTTCTTATTTAATTATACTTTTCATGTAATAGTTGCTCAGTGAGAGAAAAAAACAGGAATGAAGGAAGATATATCTCCTTGCAAATATTAGTTATGCTGTTACTATTTAGGATGTCGATGAGTTTATATATTTATAGGAGAATTTTCCAAGAAAAGTGGTCTGTTGCCTTGTATAACTTCTTCAACTCCAATTTGAACTTAAAAATTAGTATTATGTCATACACTTTAAAAAATGATAATAAGATAGTAATGATAAGATGACTATTACAGAAAAGATTTCCTCACACATGTGGTATTCCTGCTCCTTATTATATTTTTGGAGAAGGGATGAGACCAAGAGTGTGAAGAATACCTCCAGAGGTAAAAAGAGTTTTGTCTAGATATCAGGGAAACCTGTGGAAATGCAATTCTGTCATTTCTGTGCTGAACATACCTGCATGTGCTGAATATATCAAGCAATTCCTGTGTACTGTGTCTATAAACAGTCAGTTAAGCACTAACACTTCTAAGCACCTCAAGGCTGTAAAATGAAATAACAAATACACTCTGTCTCATAACATCCACACTATTGCTTTTCACTGACACACAGCATTATTGGAGGTAATTTTTTTTCTCAAATTCAAAAGAATTTGGAAGAAATTTAAATTTGAGAAGTCATACTATGACATATAATTATTGTAATTACCCATCCAGTTTGACTGAAACTCGAACATAAGTGTTTGAGCCTCAAAGTCCATTCCCTTAATTAACATGCTATATATTACCTGTGTTTGAATAATATTATGTCTGTAGAGACAAAGTAATATTAACAACATGAAAAAATAATCAATATTATCAATATTAATACTTTCTCCAAGTCCTTTGTAGAAATTTGCTGTTTTTTGATTTTCAACATAACTATGAGTATAAAGAGACCAACAAGATGGAGGATTAAAAAGATTACATAAACACTAATACATTAAAGCAATTTTATTGGATGCCAATTTTCCATAGATCACTGAGATTTAAATCCTACATACTTCACTTTGAAAAAAATGATAAATTGATGAGTGTACCCACTCCAGCTGTTACAGATCAGATTGCTCCTATGTTTCAATATAAGTTTTAAGAATTATTGAAAAGAAATATGTAGTATGAATCACATTAATGTACTGCCTCAATTTCTGTCCCCTTGGTTGCCCAAATACTGTTACATTTTAGAGAAATTAATAATTTAAAATGCTTGTATGTAGCATTTGCTACATATGTATAATGTAGACATGTTGCAACTGCTTAATTTCTTTAAAATTTATCATTTTGTTTTAGAATGTCATACTGTATATATGCTTTGCTTTGTGATGGTGTAGTGGTTAAGGCATTTGCTGCTAACCAAAAGGTCAGTGGTTGGAACACCCCAGGTGCTCCATGGAAGAAAGATGAAACAGTCTGCTTCTGTAAAGATTCACAACCTTGGAAACCTAACATGGGTTGTTATGAGTCAGAATCAACTCGATGACAATGAGTTTCTTTTTTGTTTGTTTGTTTGTATTAAGATATAATAATACTGACATTTTGTTACTTAATAACTAGTCTGATATGGAAATATTTAGTGAAATACTCGTTACTCAAAGAAGCCACATTGAATTATTTCATCTAGTATGGTTAATATCATTAGTTAAATATATATATATATATATAGTTAAACTTCAAATTTACTTTCCTATTCATTTAATCAGATATTATATAGGTTCAGAAATACACAATGCATCTTAATTCCTGCCAGCCATCTTGAAATTTCATGCCATTGGTGAAAAGTGTGTGAAGCTAGTAAATGAATACTGAACACAAAGGCTGAATCATTACAACTAGAAAAACAATTTCAAATCTGTGCCCTACTAACTGGGTTAGCAGTAATATATATACAATTGAGTACTTTGTTTAAATGGTCATAACAAATTAAATGAAACAATAACAAAAATACAATTTTGACTTTCAACTAATCTACTGCTTGTCAAAATAAATGTAAATATAAAAGCAACTACTTTAACATATGGGGTAGTTAAATTTGTATGTCAACTTGGGTGGACCTGGATGAGTGGCTGGGCAGCTGGTGGTAGTTATTCCCCATGATGAGACTGGCAATCAGCTCCATGGTGAGATCTACCACCAGCAGCTGAGTAGCTGCTTTTAGGATGTGGTCTGCTTCCTGTATGTAAGGAGAAGCCTTGGGGATACTCTCTAGCTTATGGCACTCTTGGAACCTGCATGTAGCCATGTCGTTCAGCAGGATTCCATGCTCTGCTGACCTTGGGACTTACAATGGACTTGAATTAATGGTTTTCCATGTGGTTTGGTAACATCGGGACTGTGTCATTTTATTTGTTGACCTTGGGCTTGTTAGCCTCCACAGACAGTAGCTACCTAGTGAAGAAAAGCCTCTAGCTTCAGTGGGCTGGAAGCAAGAGGCAGAGCTGAAGCCCAAGGTCAAGGGGCTTTCACACAGTCCTAAGAGCCTGGCACTTTGAACTTGGACTTAAAGTCTCTAAATCGTAAGAATAAACTCCTGTTTGTCCAAGCCATCCCATTTGTGGTATATTCTTGTCAGAGCAGCACTAGGTAACCATAACAACGTATTTACTTTTTTTCCAGATGTTGAAAGTACAACGAATCATACATCATCAACAGCTATTTTGATAACTAAAACATCTGTATTAACACCAAGCACAACATTATTAGCAAATTCTGTTACAGAATCAACAGTTGGAACATCTCCTAAAGGTAGGATTTACTCTTAGCAGCGTTTACTTTTACTTTGACAATTAACATTAGTAACACTTATATAGCTAACTCATGTGAAGATAATTTGGGATCTTACCTCAGAACGAAGGTTGGACAATCTACTTCCATAGTGATACTGCCTCGGAAACCCAAGGAGGGGTTGCTATGAATCAAATCAGACCAGATGGCAGTGAGTTTATTATTTTTTTTTATAGCTGATTGCTACAAATGTCTGTGCTATTTCATTATTTTGAAAAACATGCATTATTTTGGGTGAATGCAGACCCCTGATATTTTAGTGACTTTCATTGCTAATCCTCCTTTGGATCACTTCCTGTTTTGGAATGATCCTATTGTGAATGCTACATTATCATTACCACAAAGTATAATTTTAAAAAAGAAAAAAAATCCATTCGCTAAGCCATACAAATGTTTATTTTCCAATTCTTTGCTTAAGCAACAAAGCTAACAAGGTGAAATTCTATTAAAAACTGAGTGATCTATTTGGTTGTATTCTGTTGATAATAGATTTTAGTAGCACTGTCACCTTTTTCAGTGGTCTGAGTAATGATAACTATATCAAGTTTTATTTTTCTAGGTGTTAAATGGGATTACTTATCCCAGGCATGAAAATTAAAGCCATTAGGACCATTCCATTAAAAATCCAAGAGATTACTAATCCAATGTTTCTACATTATCCATCCTACAACACACATAAAACATGAGAGATATCATTTAGGTCCAGGAATCAATGAATGAGGGATGGATAGAACTGTGAGTTGAAACTCTGATTGGAATGGTAGTATCTACTACTGTTTTCCTTACCTCTCTATCCTTTACTTAACTTTCTTTCCAAAGTAAAGCTCAGACACACATAGAGAGTGCTTAAGGTTAGTTCACTGGGCCTGAATGGGTACTGATTCCCAGAGAAAATATGTATCATTATTATAGTCTATTATTTCTGAAATAAGGAGCCCTGGTGGTATAGTGGTTAAGCCGTCAGCTGCAAAGCAAATGTTTGCGGCTGGTGGTTTCTAACTCACCAGCTGTTCCATGGGATAAAGATGTGGCCATCTGCTTCCATTAAGATTACAATCTTGGAAACTCTCTGAGCAGATCTACTCTGTCCTGTAGGATCTCTGTGAGCCAGAATTGACTGGGTAGCAACAATTGTTGAGGTTTTATTTATTTATTTTATTTTTTTTTAAATTCCTGAAATGTTTGATTCAAGACCAATTCTCATAGAAATTCTCTATTAAGCCAAGAAAAGGTATTATACAGTGAAGGTAAGCAAAGGGACTTTATTCTAAGAATATTGTACCATCTTTTATTTTTAGTCAAGAGAAACCTCAAGTGATACCATAAGAAAGCTATGGGCTATTAGACTTCCAGTCAACTCCTGAACAAAAATTTTAACTGTTTGTTTGTTTTCTTTTAATTCTTTTAGTCCTATGAACCCAGAGTTAAAAGAGAGACATCTTGTCACTTATACAAAGTATTAACTATTTTCATGCCTCTATAATTTCTAGTTGCATCTTTACCACAAATAAATAATAGTAAAAGGACAAAAGTATTATTAATAATAGTAGTTTTAAAGCAAATACAAATACAAATTTTAAAACAAAACAAGCAAACTAAACACCAGAAGATGGTTAGATGATCTTTGACAAAGGACCAAAACCCATTATTAAATGGGGAAGATAATGTTTGTTTAATAAATGGTGCTGGCAAAACTGAAGATCCATTTGCAGGAAAATGAAACAAGATCTGTACCTCACACCATACACAAAAATGAACTCCAGATGGATCAAAGACTTAAATGTGAAACCTAAAACTATAGAATTCCTCAAGGAAAATCTAGGGGCAAATTTAAGGGCCCTAATATATGGAATAAATAGACTATAAAGAATAACTCAAAATACACAAACAGCAGAAGAGAAACCAGATGATTGGGACCTTCTAAAAGTTAAATTTTTATATGTTTCCAAAGACTTCTATGAAAGAGTCAAAAGAGAACCTACAGATTGGAAAAAAATATTTGGTAATGACATATCTGACAAGGGACTTATCACTAGAATGTATGGAAAACTGCAACACCTCAATAACAAAAACACAAACAATCCAATTAAAAAATGGACAGAAGACATGAATAGACACTTCACCAAGGAAGATATTCAAGCAGCCAATAAACATATGAAAAAATACTCACGATCATTAGCTATTAGAGAGATGCAAATCAAAACAAAGTGAGATACCATCTTGCCCCAGCACTAGTAGCAAAGTTCAACAAGACAGAAAATAATAAATGCTGACGAGGTTGTGGATAGATTGGGACTCTCATACACTGCTGATGGGGCTGTAAAATGGTACAACCACTGTGGAAAGAAGTGTGGTGATTCCTTCAAAAGTTGGAAGTAGAAATACCATTTGATCCAGCCATTCCATTACTAGGTATATACTCTATAAGAAGTTAGAGCCATGACAAGAACAGATATATGCACAGCCATGTTCATCGCAGCACTATTTACAATAGCCAAAAGATGGAAACAACCTAGGTAGGTGTCCATCAACTGAGGAATGGATAACCAAACTATGGTACATACACACAATGGAATACTATGCAACTCTAAAGAATAATGTAGAATCTGCAAAACACCATATAACATGGATGAACTTGGAGAACATTATGCTGAGTGAAATAAGTCAATCACAAAACGACAAATGTTGTATTAGTTCATTATTGTCAAAGTCAAGGAAAGGTTTATCTATGGAAGGAAATTTTCTTTGTTGGTTACCAGGGGTGGGAGAGAAGGGTAGTGAACACTTTTAGATACATAGAGATAAGTATTGCTTTAGATGAAGAGAAGTGCAATGTACCAAAT
>NW_006921816.1:3185822-3192268 GCF_000298275.1 Orycteropus afer afer | reverse complement strand
GAAAGAAGGGCTGCTTATGCACAGGGAGACAGCTCAGGGGGCAGGAGTACATGGAGGGATGGACACAGGGAAGAGGTAACTATTGGGAGGAAGTGTGAGGGGAGATGTTGCATTGTGGTAAATTGTGGTCAATGTCATTAGACAAAGTGTATGTGAACTGCTGTATGGAAAGTGAATTTGTTCTGTAAATTTTCACCCAAATCACAATGAAAAAAGAAAACAAAACAAAACAAAAAGAATCATGTGGGATACCATCAAAATGTAATCAGGATTCCAGAATAGGAAGAGGAAGATAAAACCACAGAAAAAATTTTCAAATATTTTTTGGAAGAAAATTTCCCTAGTATGATGAAAGATGAGAATATATCCATTCAAGAAGTCCAACGAACCCCAAACTGGATAGATTCCAAAAGAAAATCACCAAGACATATCATCAAACTCACCAAAACCAAAGGAAGAATTCTGAAAGTGACACAGGAAATATGAAAAGTTACCTACCAGAAGCAACCAATAAGGCTAAGCTCAGATTTCTTGGCAGAAACCCTGAAGGCTAGAAAGAAGACCATTGGGATGGTATGTACAAAACCCTGAAAGAAAAAAATTTCCAACCAAGAATTACATATCCAGAAAAATTGTCCCTCAAATATGATGGTGAAATTAGGACATTCCTGGATAAGCAGTGTGGTGGTTAAGTTTGTGTGTCAACTTGGCTAGGCTTGGTTGAGTGGTTAGGCAGCTGGTTGTAGTATTCCCCATGATGAGACTGCTAATAAACTCCATGGTGAAATCTACTGGGAGCAGCTGAGTAGCTGCCTTTGTGTATGAGGTTTGCTTCCTGTATATAAGGAGAAGCTTTGAGAATGGTCTCTAGCCTTTGGCCTGCTTGGACTCTGCATGTAGCTGTGTCATTGTTCAGTAGTCTGCCATGCTTTGCTGACCTTGGGACTTACAATGGACTTGAATTAATGGCCTGCCATGTGGTTTGGTAACATCAGGACTGTGCCATTTTATTTGTCAACCTTGGGCTTGTTAGCCTCAGCAGCCAGTAGCTGCCTGAGTGAAGAGATGCCTCTAGTTTCAGTGGGTCAGCAGCAAATGGCAGAGCTGAAGGCCAAGGCTGAGGGGCTTTCACCAGCACCTAGAGCCTGACACTTTGAACTCGGACTTCTGGCCTCCCGAACTGTAAAAGAATAAACTCCTGTTTGTTCAAGCCATGCCATTTGTGGTATATTCCTGTCAGAGTGGCACTAGGTATCCAGAACAAGCAGAAATTAAGGGAATTTGTTAAAACCAGACCAACCTTAGAAGAGATGCTAGAGGGAGTCCTTTGAACAGAGAAGCCGCAACAGCAGACAACAACTGACCATTAACACACATGATGACATAACCCAGAAACCAACCAGTTATAGAAGTATCCAAAGTAAATAAGCCTACAAGATTGCAATCAGGGAACCAGAGACATCAACTAACAAATGAGGACAGGTACAAACCAAAAAGAGGGAAAAAATTGTATAGCTACAGAACTTCTAAATGGTAAGGAAGTCAAGATAACTGCAAGATAGAACATAGCATTCTAAAGTTGGGAAGAAAATTATAAATCACAGGGTAACCTCAAAGAAAAATGATAAGCCTTCACTTCAAAATAAAAAGGAGGACCAGCATAAATATTTAACAACTACTAAAACAATATAAAAGAAGGAAGTGATAGGACTATTCATAAAATGAGCATAGCACAGAAAATTATATGGAACAAAGAAATCATCAACACCAAGAAAAAGCACATAACCAAATGACAGCAACAAATTCATACTTGTCGATAACTAAACTGGCAAAGGAGTAAAAAGAGAACCCACAAATTGGGAAAAAAATATTTGCAACAACGTATCTGACAAGGGACTTATGTCTAAAATTTATAGAAGACTCCAACACCTCAACAACAAAAAGATTAACACTTCAATTAAAAAATGGGCAGAAGACATGAATAGACATGAATAGACCAAAGAGGATATTCAGACAGCCAGCAAATACATAAAGAAATGCTTGTGATCATTAACCATCAGAGAGATGAAAATCAAAACAATGAGATACCTACTCAAATAGCAAAGTTCAACAAGACAGAAAATAATAAACACTGGTGAGGATGTGCAGAGATTAGGACTCTTATATACTGCTGGTGGGACTGCCAAATGATATAACCATTGTGGAAAACAGTATGGAGATCCCTTAAAAAGCTGGAATTAGAAATACTATTTCACCTAGCAATTCCAATTCTACATATATATCTTAAAGAAGTGAGAGCCAGGACAAGAAAAGATATATGCACACTCATTTTCATCACAGCACTATTTATAATAGCCAAAAGATGGAAACAACCTATATGCCCATCAACAGAAGTTTGGAAAACCAAACTATAGTACATACACAAAATGGAATATTATGCAACACTGAAGAATAATGTAGAATCTGCAAAACACCACATAACATGGATGAACTTGGAGGACATTATGCTGAGTGAAATAAGTCAGTCATAGAAGGACGAATATAGTAGTATTAGTTCATTATTATAAAAAGTCAAGGAAAGGTTTATACATGGAAGGAAACTTTATTTGTTTGTTACCAGGGGTAGAAGGGGAGGGAAGAGGAGGGAACACTGAAAAAAAAAAAAAAATTGACCCTTGTCACTTTGGTTTTATATATTTCACTGTACATAAATTATATTTCAATAAAATGTATTTTTTAAAAAAATTATGCACCAACACTAATGCCAAAGATGAAGAAATTGAAGATTTTTTTTTTTTTTTAACAAACTTCTGCAATCTGAAATTGACTGGACATGCAATCTAGATGCATTGATAATAACTGGTGATTGAAACACTAATGTTGGAAACAAAGAAGCAGCATTGGTAGTTGCAAAATATGACCTTGGTGACAGAAATGATGCCAGAGATCACATGGTAGATATTTTCAAGACCAAGGAACTATTTGTTGGAAATACCTACTTTCAATCATATAAATGGTGACTCTACACTTGCCCTCAACAGACTGAATACACAGGAATCAAACTGACTAAATTTGTGGAAAAAGACAGAGGAAGCTCAATTTCATCAGACATGAAAAGACCAGGGCAAAATGCAGAACAGTCGGCTCAACATATGCAAGTTTAAGTTGAAGCTGAAGAAAATTAAAACAAGTCCACAAGAGCCAAAGAATGACCTTGGCTATATTCCACCTGAATTTATAGGGTATTTTAAGAACATATTTGACACAGTAAACATTAATGACCAAAGACCAGATGAGATGTGGGATGGCACTGGACGTTATACATGAAGAAAGCAAAATGTCATTAAAAAAAAAAAAGAAAAAAGACCAAAATGGATGTCAGAAGAGATTGTGAAACTTGCTTTTGAACATAGAGTAGCTAAAACAAAATGAAAAATTGATGAAGTACGAGAGCTGAACAGAAAATTCAAAGGGTGGCTCAGGAAAACAATGGAAAGTATTATAACGAAATGTGTAAAGACCTGGTATTAGAAAACCAAAAGGGAAAAACACGCTTGGCATTACTCAAGCTGACAGAAGTGAAGAAAATAAATAAATAAATAAATAAATAAATAAAAGCCTTGAGTTGCAATATTGAAGGATTCTATATGCCAAGTATTGAACAATGCAGAAAGCATCAAAAGATGATAGAAGGAATACAGAGAGCCACTGTACCAAACGTAATTGGTCTGACATTCAACCATTTCAGGAGGTAGCATGTGATCAAGAGCTGACAGCGTTAAGGGAAGATGATCAAGCTACACTGAAGGCACTGGTGAAGAACAAGGCTCCAGAAATTGACAGAATACCAATTGAAATGTTTCAACAAATGGATCCAGCCCTGTGGGTGATCACATATCTATGCTAAGAAATTTGGAAGACAGCTATCTGGCCAGCCAACCAGAAGATATTTATATTTGCAAAGACTGGTAAACCAATAGAATGAGGAGATTACTGAACAATATCACTACAATCACATGCAAGTAAAATTTTACTGAAGATAATTGAAAAAATGACTACAGCAGTACATCAAAGGGGAACTGCCAGAAATTCAAGCTGGATTCAGAAGAAGATGTAGAATGAGGGATATTTTGGATCTTGGCTGAAAGCAGAGAATACCACAAAAATGTTTCCTTGTGTATTAGTGACTACACAAAGACATGCAACTGTGTGGATCATAACGAATGCTGGATAACATTGTGAACAGTGGGAATTACAGAATATTTCATTGTGCTTATGCAGAGCCTCTACACTGAGGAAGAGTCATTCATACAGAACAAAGTCATTCTTCATAGTTTAAAATATGGAAAAGTGTGTGGCAGCATTGTATCCTTTCACCATAATTAGTCAGTTTGTATGCTGAGCAAATAATAAGAGAAGTTGGACTGTATGAAGAAGAATGTGACATCAGCATATCAAGATTAGAGGAAGAATTATTAACCACCTGTGATATGCAGATGACACAACTTTGCTTGGTGACATTGAAGAGGACTTAAAGCACTTACTGATGAAGCTCAAGGACTACAGCCTTCAGTATAGATTGCAATCCCACCTTAAAAAAAAAAAAAAAAAAAAAACTCACAACTGGACCAATAAGCAAGGTCATTGTAAATGGAGAGAAGATTGAAGTTGTCAAAGATTTCTTTGTACTTGAATCCACAATTCCATGGAAATCAAATGATGTATTGCATTAGGCAAATCTGCTGCAAAAGGCCTCTTTAAACTGTTAAAGAACAAAAATGTCAGTTTGATGACTATGATCCTCAAAAGACCCCAGCCATGGTATTTTCAATAGACTCATATGTATGTGAAAGCTGGACAATAAATAAGGAAGACTGAAGAAGAATTGATGCATTTGAAGTATGGTTTGGTGAAGAATATTGAATATACCATGGGCTACCAAAAGAACAAACATATCTGTCTTTGAAGAAGTATAGACAGAAGGCTCCTGAGATTTAGGATGGTGAGACTTCACTTCTGAAACTTAAGTTGTGCTGTCAGTTAATGATATCATGCTTGATAAAGCAGAGGTCAGCAAAACAGAAGACGACTTCCTAGGTGATGGATTGACACAGTGGCTCAAACATAGAAAAGACTGTGAGGATGGCACAGGACCGGGCAGTGTTTTATTCTCTTGGACATAAGGTTGCTATTTGTTGGAACCAACTCGAAGGCACCTAATTACAACAATTATTTCCTGTATAGATTTTTGTGTTTTGAGTTTTCAAAGAATACATAAGACAAATGCCAGTGAAATATTATGGGAAAGTGATTTTTAAAATTCAATTCAGCCTGTTATTGGTGCCGAGAATCCCAAGAGTAGTAATGATATGAAAACATGGCACCAAGTCTGGAAAGGGGGACACTTGAATCCTTACAACTTAATCTTATTATTTCCGTATAGAACAGTTGCTATTGTTAGGTGCTGTCAAGTTGATCCAACTCTTAGTGACTCTATGTACAACAAAATAAAACACTGCCCAGTCTTGTTCTATCCTCACAATCCTTGTTATTTCTGAGCCCATTGTTGTAGCCCTGTGTCAACCTAATCTCATTGAGGGTCTTTCCCTTTTTGGCGACCCTCCACTTTGCCAAGCATGATATCCTTTTTCAGGTAATGGTCCCTTCTGACATGACCAAAGTAGGTGAGACAAAGTCTGGCCATTCTTGCTTCCAAGGGGCATTCCAGCTGCACTTCTTCCAGCACTGATTTGTTTGTTCTTATGACAGTCCATATTTTCAGTATTCTTTGCCAACACCACAATTCAAAGGCATGAAATCTTTATTTGGTCTTCCTTATTAACTGTCCACATGCATATGAGGTGATGGAAAATACCATGGCTTGGGTCAGGTGCACCTTAGTCTTCAAAGTGACATCTTTGCTTCTTAACATTTTAAAGAGGTTTTTTGCAGCAGATTTTCCCAATGTAAAATGATGTCTGCTTTCCTAACTGCTACTTCCATGGCTGTTAACTGAGGATCCAAGTGAAATGAAATCCCTGACCATGTCAATTGTTTCCCCATTTATCATCATGTTACCTATTGGTCAAATGGTAAGGATTTTCATCTTTTATTATTGTGAATAAGTGCTTCAAGTCAACTTCACTTTCAGTAAGCCAGGTTGTTGTATCATCTGCATATCACAGGTTAATGGTTCTTCCTCCAATCCTGATGCCACATTCTTCTTCATACAATCCAACTTCTCAGATTATTTGCTCACCATACAGACTGAATAAATATGGTGAAATGATATAACCCTGACATACACCCTGCCTGATTTTAAACCATGTAATATCTCCTTGTTTTGTTGGAAGACAACCTCTTTGTCTATGTACAGGTTCCTCATGAGAACAATTAAGTGTTCTGGAATTCCCATTTTTCTCAATGTTATCCATGTTGTTGTTGTT
>NW_006921816.1:3181124-3185722 GCF_000298275.1 Orycteropus afer afer | reverse complement strand
GGGTTTGAACCACCAGCCTTCTGGTTAGCAGTCAAGTGCCTTAGCCACTATGCTACCATAGTATGTTATTTTCCACACAGTCAAATGCCTTTCATACTCAATAAAACACAGGTAGACATCTTTCTGGTATTCTTTGCTTTCAGCCAAGATTCCTTTAACATCAGCAAACATATTCCTTGTTCCATGTCTTCTGAATCCCACTTGCATTCCTGGAAGTTATTTGTCAATATACAGCTGCAACCATTTTTAAAATTATCTTTAGCAAGATTTTACTTGCTTGTGATATTAATTATATTGTTTGATAATTTCTACACTCTGTTGGATCTCCTTTCTTTGGAATGAGAACAAATATGGTCTCTTCCAGTCAGTTGGCAAGGTATCTGTCCTGTAAATTTCTTCACATAAACCAGTAAGCACCTCCAGCATTGAATCAGCTTATTGAAACACCTCAGTGGGTATTCCATCAATTCCTGGAGCCTTGTTTTTTGCTAACTCCTTCAGTGCAGCTTGGAATTCTTCCTTCAGTACCATTCGTTCTTGATAATATACTACCTCTTGAAATGGATGAAGATTGACCAGTTCTTTTTGGTACAGTGACTCTGTGTATTCTGTCCATCTTGTTTTGATGCTTCCTGCATCATTCAATATTTTGCCCATGGAATCCTTCAATATTGCAACTTGGGGCTTGAATTTTTTCTTTAGTTCTTTCAGCCCGAGAAATATCAAGTGTCTTCTTCCCTTTGGGTTTTCTACTTCCTGGTCTTTGGAATTCCATTTTAATACCTGACTTTGCCTTCTTGAACAGTGCTTTGAAATCTTCTGTTCAGTTCCTTTATTTCAGCATTTCTTCCATTTGTTTTAGCTACTCTATGGTCAAGAGCAAGTTTCAGAGTGTTCTGACATCTAGTTTGGTCTTTTCTTCCTTTCCTGTCTTCGATAATGACTGTTTGCTTTCTTCATGTATGCTCTTCTTGATGTCATTCTGCATACTGTCTTGTCTTTGCTCATTGGTGTTCAGTGTGTCTAATCTATTCTTCAGATGTTCTCTAAATTCAGGTGGGATATAATCAAGGTAATATTTTGTCCCTCATAGACTAATTACAATTTTCTTTAGCTTCAACTTGAACTTGCCTATGAATAATTGATGGTCTGTTCAACAGTCTGCTCCTGGCCTTGTTTTGACTGATGATATTGAGCTGCTTCATTGCCACTTTACATATATGTAGTCAGTCTTGATTTCTGTGTATTCCATCTGCTAAGTTACATGTATAACCCTGTTTATGTTGTTCATGAAAGGTATTTGGAATGAATAAGTCATTGGACTTGCAAAATTTTGTCATGAGATCTCCAGCATCATTTCTATCATCAGGACTATATTTTCAGCTACTGGTGATTCTTTTCTTCCAATTTTTGTATTCCAATCACCACTAATTATCAATGCATCTTGATTGTATGATTGATAAATTTCAGACTGCAGAAGTTGGTAAAAACTCTTCAATTTTTCATCTTTTACTTTAATAGTTGGTGCAAAACTTTGAATAATATTTATATTAACTGGTCTTCCTACTGGGACTGACAACATTTTACTTCAGGACAGATCTTGAGAAGTTCTTTTTGACGAAGAATGCAACGTCATTACTATTCAATTTGTCATTCCCGGCATAGTAGATCATATGGTTGCCTCATTCAAAATTGCCTACATCAGTCCATTTCAGCTTACTATTGCCGAGGATAACAATTTTTATCCATTCCATTTCATTTTTTACAACTTCCAATTTTCCTAGATGCATACATCATACATTCCATGTTGCATTTATTAATGGATGTTTGCAGCTAATTCTTTCCATTTTGAGTTGTGCCCCAACAGAAAATAAGGGAAAGACTATGAAAAATCTCAAATCTAGCTTTTAGGAATTACTTTTTCTTTGTTGGTTTCTTCTTTTGAAAAATAGCCACCTCTCAGTCTTAAAAACTTATAGAAAGGAATACATCAGCTTAGGTGTTCTCCACTTTACAATATAATTCATAAATTCTGCCCAGTATAGCAATTTTCCATTACCAAGATAACCTATATCCCCTAATAAGCAGTGAGGACAAAGAAATAGCATGTAAACAAACATTTGCCACGTGCTCAGAGGTGTTTTCTGATTGCCAAGTCCTGTATGACTGACACCTTTTTTGAAAAATATATTTACTAAATGCTCACTTCATGTAAGAATTACTCTTGATATTACTGAGATTAAAAAGATGACTAAGAGTTGGATCTTGCCCTCAAGAGTTTAGAAGTTTTGTTCATAGTGGGAACTCAATGAATGTTTCATGAATTAACAAATTACCTAATTAGAGGAGTTTGTAAGTTACTTTATAATTTATGTTTATTTTCACTTTTCACTGTGACAACCAATTGAACAAAATGAAACTTAATTCTAAATGAAAGGTATGTTACATGTAGGTCCTAGTGACCAGATCATTTTTCCAATAGTGAAAGATAAAATGACTTGAAATCACTAATTTTAACAGCATTTTTTGCTTGTTTTATGCATACAGATAACAAGCTGCAGTTGACATTTATTTCTTGGATAAATCATTAAAAACTTATGTGAACTTTTCTGTATCAGCCTCTACAAAAATGAAATACTTATATTTCTCTCCTTGAAAAAAAAGGAGTTGAAAAATAAAAGAATTAAAGGTAGACAAAAGCTTAACAAGGACTTCTGCAGAGGGACTTTAGCAAACCTCCACATTTGACTTACTTTTAATTATTCCTTTTGCAGATAAGATGAGATTTTAATTAACAATAATGTCTATCTTATCAAAATAGGAACAACCAACAGAGAAATGTCAAAATCATCTTTGGTGTCAACACTTTCTTCATTAACCACAGCAGTTAAAAGTACAGGTGAGTAATGAATCATTTTGCCATAATGTACTTTTTTATAAAGATATAATTCACATGCCACAACATTGTATTTTTAGAGCATACAATTCAGTACTTTCCAATCCATTCACAACATTGTTTAACCCTTACCATTGTCTCATTATTGAACACTTCCACCTTTTCAAAAAGAAACTCCATATCCATTACCATTTATTTCTCATTTTCCCTTCCCTTAATCTTTGGCAATCACTAATGTACTCATGTCTCCATGGATTTAATTATTCTGGATATTTTATATAAATGGAATCGTGCAATATATGACATTTTGTGCCTGACTTCTTTCACTTAGCATGGTATTTTCAAGTTCATGCATATTGTGCCATGTATCAATGTTTTATTATTTTTCCTAGATTAATAATATTCTATTGTATGGATATATCACATTTATCCATTCATAAGCTGAATAAGCATTTGGATTGTTTTCACTTTTTTTGCTACTATGAATAATGCTGCTATGAAAATACATATAAAAGCTTTTGTATGAACATATGTTTTCATCTCACTGGGGTATGTACCTAGTGGAGGAATTGCTGAGTCACAACAAAATGTTAACCCTATATATATTTTACTTTTTGAAAAATTGCCAAACTGTTTCCAAACCAGCTGCATTATTTTACATCCCACCAGCAATGTACTGAGGTTCCAAATTCTTCACATCCTTGACAATACTTCTTATTGTCTATTTTTTTTTTCTGTTATTATAGCCATTCTAGTTATGTAATGTGGAATCTCATTGTGATTTTGATTTGACATATTTTTTGGTGAAGATCTTTATATGTATGTGGTTATTAAAAAGTAGCATATCTTCTTTCAAGAAATGTCTACTCAAATATTTTGCCCATTTTTAATACATTGTCTTTCATTATTGAATTTTAAGTGTTCTTTATATATTCTGAGTTGCTGTTGCTATTAGGTGCTGGTGAGTTGGCTCCAACTCATAGCGACCCTGTGTAAAACAGAATGAGACACTGCCAGCCTCACAATCTTTGCTATATCTGAGCTTATCATTGCAGCCACTTTGTCAATCCATCACCTTGAGGGCCTTCCCCTTTTTCACTGATCCTCCACTTTACCAAGCATGATATCCTTCTCCAGGGAATGATCCCTTCTAACAACATGAGCAAAGTAAGTGAGAGGAAGTCTGGCCAGTCTTGCTTCAAGGAGCATTCCTACTGCACTTCCTCCAGGACTGATTTGTTATTTCTTCTGGCAGTCTATGGTACTTTCAGTATCATTCACCAACACTACAGCTCAAAAGCATCAACTATTCTTCAGTCTTCTTTTTTCATTGTCCAGCTCTCACATGCACATGAGGTGATTGAAAATACCACAGCTTCAGTTAGGCGCACGTTAGTCTTCAAGGAAAGTTCTTTGCTCTTTAGCGCTTGAAAGACGTCTTTTGCAGCACATTTGTCCAATGCAATATATCATCTTATATCTTGACTGCTGCTTCCATCAGTGTTGATTGTGGATCCAAGTAACATGAAATATTTGATAACTTCAATCTCTTCTCCTTTTATCATGATGCAGTCCATTGGTCCAGTTGTGAGGATTTTTGTTTCCTTTATATTGATATGTAATCCATACTTCAGACTGTAGTCTTTAATCTTCATTAGTAAGTGCTTCAAGTCATCTTAACTTTCAGCAAGCAAGGTTGTGT